>NC_058522.1:383357528-383664194 GCF_904849725.1 Hordeum vulgare subsp. vulgare | reverse complement strand
CTGGCGGCGGGGGATTCGGCCCACGGCCTTATCATGCGCTCGGGGCGGCGGCTTAAAGGAAAAAAAACCTTTCCTATTTTATAACTTTTTCCGAAACAGAAAACAAAAGCGAATAAAGAGGAAGTAAATCAAAATATTAATATAGGGTATTATATACCAAAAAAATCAGAAAAATATCCTCTACTCGAATAACATTTTTCCAAAGCAAAAATAAAAACTTTAAAAAAATGTTTTTTTCAGAAATTCCTCTAAATGCTTTATATTCTTTTTGTAAATATTTTTGCAATAAACTTTGTATTTTCTTGGCTCAAATATTTCAGAAATTTGCCCGCACTTCGGAGGGTCATTTTCTTGCGCTCTCTCTCTCTTGCGTGCAAGAGAGTATTTCTCCGGGCATTTCTCGTGCGAGGAAAAAGATGGAATTGCAAATCAAAAGACGAAAGAATTCACGTGCTAAATTTTATTTCAATCAATATGCATAGATGCTTAGCTACAATGTAAAACATTCCCAATTAGGAAAATTGGGATGTTACAAACCTACCCACCTTAAGATGAATCTCGCCCTCGAGATTCGGGTTGGCTAGGAAATAGGTGCGGGTGGTCTCGACGAAGATCCTCTTCTCGTTCCCATGTGACTTCTTCCTCGGTGTGATGGCTCCACAACACCTTGCAGAACTTGATGATCTTTCTGCGGGTAACTCTGTTGGCAGTCTCGAGAATCCTGACGGGTTTCTCCTCATACGTCAAATCGTTGTCAAGCTGTATGGCCTCTAGGGGCACTGTATCTCTCAACGGAACATCGGCCATCTTAGCGTGGCATTTAATCAACTGGGAAACATGGAAGACATCATGAACTCCGGACAATCCTTCCGGCAGTTCCAGTTTGTATGCAACTTCGCCTCTACGCTCAAGAATTTTGTAGGGGCCAATGAAACGGGGTGCTAATTTTCCTTTCACACCGAATCTCTTGATTCCTCGAAGTGGAGACACCCGAAGATATGCTCGGTCTCCCACTTCGTACGTTACTTCCTTGTGTTTGCTGTCAGCATAACTCTTCTGCCTGGACTGAGCTATCTTGAGTCGGTCACGAATTAGCTTGACCTTCTCTTTAGAATCTCGTATAAGGTCGGGACCAAAAAGTTGTCGGTCTCCAACTCCATCCCACATCAACGGTGTTCTGCACCTCCTTCCGTATAGAGCTTCGAAAGGGGCCATCTTCAGACTGGTCTGGTAGCTGTTGTTGTATGAGAACTCGGCATAACGTAAATTGTCATCCCAACTAGACCCATAGTCTAGTGCGCAAGCTCTCAACATGTCCTCCAGAATCTGATTGACTCTCTCGGTCTGTCCATCTGTCTGCGGGTGAAAAGCTGTACTGAACTCCAATCTCGTTCCTAAGGTTTCATGCAATTGGTGCCAAAATTTTGATGAGAACTGAGTCCCTCTATCTGACACAATGCTCTTCGGTACTCCGTGCAGACATACGATCCTTGTCATATATATCTTGGCTAGCTTGGCACTCGTGTAAGTAGTCTTCACCGGAATGAAGTGAGCTACCTTGGTCAAACGATCGACCACAACCCAAATAGAATCATAGCCAGAACGGGTCCTGCGTAATCCTGTGATGTAGTCCATACCAAGCTTTTCCCATTACCACTCGGGTATCGGCAGAGGTTGGAGCAAACCTGCTGGCTTCTGATGCTCGGCTTTTACTCGCTGACAAACATCGCATATTGCTACGAACTCGGCAATGTCTTTCTTCAATCCTGTCCACCAGAAACTTTCTTTCAGATCCAAATACATCTTGGTGTTGCCGGGGTGTATCGAGTACGGGGAATCATGGGCCTCCTGAAGTATCAACTTCCTGAGTTCGGGATCATTGGGCACATAGATGCGATCCTCAAACCATAAAGTTCCGTGTTCATCCTCACGAAAACCTTTAGCCTTCCCGTCTTCCATTTTCTGCTTAATCTCAGCTATCTCCTTGTCTGATTTCTGTGCTTCGCAGATCTTTTCTGTCAAAGTGGACTGAATTTCCAGTGTGGCAACAAATCCTCTTGGAATTATTTCCAATTTGAGCTCTCGGAGGTCATCGACTAACTCCTGGGGTAATCCTCTAGCTGTGAGTGTGTTCACATAACTCTTGCGGCTTAACGCATCGGCTACAACATTTGCCTTGCCTGGGTGATAATGCAATCTCATGTCATAGTCCTTGATCAACTCTAGCCATCGCCTCTGTCTGAGGTTCAACTCCTTCTGCGTGAAGATATATTTCAGGCTCTTGTGATCAGTGTAAACATCACAACTATTTCCGATCAGGAAATGTCTCCAGGTCTTGAGAGCGCGCACTACGGCTGCTAGTTCCGAGTCATGCGTGGCATAATTCAACTCATGAGGTCTGAGCTGTCTGGATGCATAGGATACAACTTTGCCTTCTTGCATGAGCACTCCTCCAAGTCCTTGACGAGAAGCGTCACAGTAAACCTGGAAATCCTTCCGAATGTTCGGCAATATCAGCACTCGGGCTGTAACAAGACATTTCTTCAGCTCTTGAAAACTGGTTTCACATTCCTCAGTCCAAATATACTTGGATTCCTTCTTCAACAACTCTGTCATGGGCTTGGCAATCTTTGAGAATTTCTCAATGAACCTCCGGTAATATCCGGCAAGTCCGAGGAAACTGCGGATCTCCTTGACTGAAGTGGGTGCTACCCATTCGGTGACTGCTGCGACCTTGGCAGGGTCCACTGCTATTCCTTCTCCCGAGATGACGTGTCCGAGGAATCCGACTTCCTTCAACCAAAACTCACATTTGCTAAACTTTGCATATAGCTTATGCTTTCGAAGCTTCTCCAGAACTAGACGTAGGTGTTCCTTGTGTTCCTCTTCCTTCTTGGAGAGTATCAGTATGTCATCGATGAACACCACGACAAACTTGTCCAAGTATTCCATAAATACCTTGTTCATCAGATTCATAAAATATGCTGGAGCATTAGTCAGTCCAAGTGACATGACTGTGTACTCATACAAGCCGTATCGAGTGGTGAAGGCTGTCTTGGGTATATCCTGTTCACGAATCTTCAACTGATGATACCCGGATCGAAGATCGATCTTTGATAATACGCGAGCTCCAACTAACTGATCAAACAGATCAATGATCATCGGCAAGGGGTACTTGTTCTTGATGGTCACATCGTTCAATGCACGATAATCGACAACCATTCTCAAGGACTTGTCTTTCTTTTCAACCAAGAGCACTGGGGCTCCCCAAGGTGAAGAACTTGGGCGAATATACCCTTTGTCCAATAACTCCTTAATTTGCTTCTTGATTTCTAGCAAGTCATTTGCGGGCATCCGATAGGGTATCTTGGATATCGGGGCTGTTCCGGGTAATAGCTCAATCAAGAACTCAATCTCTCTATCGGGGGGCATGCCCGGCAATTCCTCCGGAAATACATCTGGGTACTCCTGCACAATCGGTACTTCCTCCTGGACTACTCCCGTGAGAGAGTTTACTCGCTTACTCTGTGTCGGGCGCTGAGACACGTACTTAATCCGCTTCTGCTCGGGGGTGGTGAGCAAAATAGACTTAAGGGCACAATCAATATTCCCTTCATACTTGGCCAACCAATCCATGCCTAGGATTACATCCAATCCCTGGGATTCTAATACGATGAGGTCGGTGGGAAAATTATGGTTCCCGATGTTGAGACTCAAAGCATGGCATCCTATCCCAGTTGTCATCATGCCTCCTGGGGAACTGACCTTAATAGGCTGGCTGAGGGTTCTAGTTGGCAAACTATACTTTTCCACAACTACCCTTGATATGAATGAATGTGTTGCACCAGAATCAAAAAGTACCAATACTGGACGTGAATTTAGCAAAAACTTACCAACCACAGTATCGAGGTGATCATAGACCTCTTCAACATCAATGTGTTTCACCTGAGCACGAGGGAAAGGATTGGGCTTCTTTGCTGCAGAGTTGCCGTTGCCGTTTCCATTCCCCAGCTAGTTCCGGGGACATTCAGTGGCATAGTGTCCCGTCTTCTGACACTTGAAGCAAGTGATGTGAGTCAGATCCTTCTGAGCTGGAGCTGAATGCTGCTGAGTGCCAGTACTGCCATTCTTGAAGTTGTTGTTTTTGCGGTGGTTCCCATTCCCTCCATGGTTGTGGCCTCCATGGTTGTGCATCGGGTGGTTATGCTGAACGTGTCCTCCAAACTTACCGGATCCAGTCCCGGTATTCCCTGGATAGGGGTGTAGCGAGGCTTCTGCTGAGTGCCGGAGTTGAACTTTCCAACCCCATACTTTCGCTTGCGGTTCTCCATCTGCTGGTGTTTCCCCTCCAAGATGAGGGCCTTATCAACCAGCTCCTGGTAGTTGTTGAAGGTGTCTATAGTCAACTGAATGCTCAGCTCATCATTGAGTCCCTCCAAGAACTTTTCCTGCTTGGCCGCATCATCGGCCACATCTCCAGGTGCATAACGGGCGATCATGCTGAATTCATCAACGTACTGGGCCACAGAGCAATTCCCATGGCGTAAGTTGCGAAACTCACGCTTGTTCAGACTCATTGCACCAGTTGAGACATGTGCGGTACGGAAGGCTTGCTTGAATTGCTCCCAAGTGACTCGAGCAATGGGACAAGTGGTGGTGTAGTTCTCCCACCAAGCAGCTGCAGGGCCTTCAAGTTGATGTGCGGCAAAACGCACCTTCTCAGCTTCACTACAACCAGAAGTGATAAGTTCACGCTCCATCTTGCGGAGCCAATCATCTGCCACAATGGGCTCAATGCTGCTGGAGAAAGTTGGAGGGTTCAACCTCAGGAAACGGGTGAGATTGTCAGCCTGGGGTGGATGATGGTTGTTGTTATTGTTCTGGTTCTGGATGATCAGCTGCATCAGGGTGTTTTGTTGCTGGATCAACTGGGTGAGTTCCGGCGGAAAGTTGGAGGTAGGGGCGCGTCTCGGAGGCATCTGATGTTTGTGGAGGGGTGAGATTAGCATAGAACAATGGTCTAAGAGGAATTACACTACCCATATGAATGCAACAAACAAGTATCACACCACACATTTCATTCAATATCATCACAAAGGTTCACACGAGGATACAAAATTCGATAATCCTAAACATCGGCCTAAAACGTATAACGATAAAGTAAATTTGGTGGTCTAGTCTAAGTGTCCTCCTCAGAAAAGCATGGTGATGGGTCCTTCGGTGGAGCTTTCTTCATAGTCCTCGTCATTGCTGATCAAGGGGGCTACGTCGCCTTCGGGATGAAGGTTCTCGCCCATGTCCAGTTCCTCCTCCAGGTATGCAACTCGAGTCTTCAGCTTCTCGATCCGCTCCAGAAAGTCCTTCACCTCCAGTTCGTGCTCATAGTGGGCTTCCCGGGCTGCTTCTTCAAGTTCAAGCTCGCGGAGTGACAGATGCTTGATCTTCCTGGCGTCCTTGATCACTCGATGTTCCAGAGTCCCGCTGTGCTTCTCCAAGGTCTGGGCATAAGACAAGAGAGCGTCCTTGGTCTTTCTTGAGATGATTTCTCCGTCTTCGTTTCTCCGGGATACGGTGAATAGGTCTGGAGAAATAAGGCAGCCTTTGTATTCTTCCTTGATACGTCCGAGTGCACAATGGATCGCCATGTCCCTTCCGAGAATCCAGTTGGGTGCGATGAGCTTGAAATCCATCGGCTCAGTGCGCGGCTGGAATGTCCTTCCGGGAATATGCACCTCGATCCTGTAGCATGAATCCTCCGGGTAAGACGAAGTTCGCTTCCCTGTGATAGTCGGCAGAGCAATCCTCAAGTCCTTGGTGATCTGCACCAGCTCCTTTCCGAATGGCATAGTGGCGTCGGGCTGGCAAAACTCCGTGAACTTAACAGGGATGAAGGTGGCCATCTAAAACATTGGAAAATCGAAGAGAAGGCAAAAATGATCAGAAGAGGAAATAGAAGATAAGAGAAAAATAGTTTTCTTCCTAAGGCTTTTCCATTCCTAGAGGTTACGTCCTAAGGTCAGCATGTGCTCTGAATACCATTTCTGTAGCGACCCGACTCAAGACGAGTCAAGCCTCTGGTGTTTCCGTACCGTCCCAAGATCATGCTGGTACACACACAGTACATACTGTATATATTCAAGAGTTCAATCACACCGCTTTATTAATCGAAATCTCATAAAGAGTACTTTATTACAATAAAGGATTACAATAAAGTGGCTGAAGGCCATCTCATGAGATATCTAACGAAGACTAGCGGAAGCATCAGGTAGACGAGTCCATCCGACTCCAAGGGCATGTCGCTGAGCGTAGATCGTAGCCTCACTCCTGGTCGGAAAAGTACTCTGCAACATGATACGTTGCAGCCGTGTAGGTCAGCATATTGAATATGCCGGCAAGTCATCAAAGAGAGGAGTAAAAATAATAATCAACTATCTCTACATGCATATTTGGCCGGTGGGGCTAAGTTTTTTGCATAAAGCCAGTTTTATCCTACAACAAGAGGAGTTGGAAGCAAAATATTACTACATTGTTTGTTGTTATCGAGATGGTTCCGCCAACCAATTCTCGTACCCGAATAGTTGTTAACACCCACATCATTATTAAGTTGTGTCGAGAGTTCAGGGGAATTTCAATGCCTTCGGCTCAGGTTGTCCATGACCATGGACACGGCTAATCGATTAGGTTGGGCACTCTGCAGAGTTTTGCACACGTTCCCCACAAGATTTGATCGCCTCCGGGTTTGTCCTCGCATTTCAGGGTGTTTGAAGACCGGATGATCAAAACATGGTCTTTCAACGGGTCCCTCTGGATCCCTGTCGGTGCCCATCCATTCCTACCGTTCTTCTACATCTGCTAGCACCGCCTGTCCAGAGTCGCCGCATTGTCCAACCAAGCCAGAGCCCATAATGACTTGTGGTTGTACAGGTAAGCCTTGAGTCTTGAAGTCTCCGTCCGTCTCTTCGAGCCTGGGTGAGGCTTTCCACAGGATGACTTGGCCTCTCCAGCATCCCGGGCATCCACTGGGTTCTCCAGGGGGCCGATCAACCGTCCTTCACCCAGAGTTGCATTGTGTCTGAGGTCTTTAAAATCTTGTCTTAGACGGTCTTGATTATTTAATCAACCTCGCATCACTCGTGATATACACTCAACCGAAAACCCGTCTACTCAAGCATAGCATTAAGAAATTGTCATCCCGGGGCCAAGTATCGGGGTTGTTGTGTTCCTACCACATGTTACTACAACTTATACTAAAGTTTCCAAGTACCTAGGCAGCATGCAATTGGGCAAAGAAAGGTGATCTACCATGCATCAAAAACATAGGTAAAATAACATGATCAAGATGACTTGCCTTGATGATAGTTGTCTTGTTCGACCGCTTCTAAGTAACACGCTTCGCACTCCGGATGATCTACCGATACAAACACAAAGCACACCATAAGCACTTCAATCAAGCCACAAGTAAAAATAACATCACAAGTAAGGATTTGCTAAAGCCTAAGTAAAAGAATTCATCACGCGCCAGTATGGCAGAAACTTGTTTCTGTTGAAAACACCAGTAAAAATACTTTAAAAATTTTGAAACTTCTACCACAGTAATATGTAACCACTAGGAAGCAGTAGCAAAAAGAATCAACTAAAAATCATTTTTTAAACTCCTGGAATAGGCAAAACAAGGTTTAAATTAAATATGATCTAACTTATATTTGAAAATTTCAAACATAGACAAATTATATGTTTCTAAAAAACTACAGAAAAATTGAAGTCTACATGAACAAGAATCAATATCATTGGACTTCGGGATCAAAAGTTGTGGCCAAAACAAAACATAAACTTTTCTGTTTTTTGCAATTAGACAGAAAAAAGAAAATAACTAGCTAACTAATGGGGGGTAGACGTGGCGTGTTGTGATAGGCTGCGGGTGATGTTTGTTGCAACGTTTGGAGCAAACGGCCTAGCTCTAACCGAATCTACTAGCTAAAAGTATAAGTGAAATAAAACCGCTGGTTTTCTACTCTAAACCGAAGAGTTATTCTAGGATCTAATCTAAACCATACATCTAAGATCTAACGGCTACAAAAGAAAAAAAGAAGAAACAACAGAGGGAATGGAGAGCTACCGTGGCTGGGGAGGCTACTCCGGCGAGGGGGCGTCGCCGGCGAGGGGGAGGGGGCTCCGGGGCGGTGGAGAGATGGGGAGGCGGCGGCGGTGGTCCTCCTCCGAGGGGTGGCGTCGGGCGGAGTGGAGAGGGGCGCTGGGGCGCTGCTCCAGGAGGGCCGAAGTGCAGCAGGGGCTCGGCTCCGGCGAGGTCGGCTCGGGCGGCGGTTCGTCGAGGTTAGGATGGGAACGGGGGCGGCCGGGGTGGGGGTACTTATAGGCCTGGGGAGGGGAGAGGAAAGGAAGGGAGAGAGGGAAATCGGGGAGGGAAACCCGAAGTTCTGGGGAATGGTTCGGTCTCGGGCATGCTTTTGAAAAGAGGAGGAAGATGGTGACCGACGGGAAGGGGAGGGTCGGTCGCGGGGTCCAGCGGGCAGTGAGAGAGAGTGGGGAAGGAAAGGGGGATCGGCCGAGATCTAAGGGATTAGTCCCTGGCGGCGGGGGATTCGGCCCACGGCCTTATCATGCGCTCGGGGCGGCGGCTTAAAGGAAAAAAAAACCTTTCCTATTTTATAACTTTTTCCGAAACAGAAAACAAAAGCGAATAAAGAGGAAGTAAATCAAAATATTAATATAGGGTATTATGTACCAAAAAAATCAGAAAAATATCCTCTACTCGAATAACATTTTTCCAAAGCAAAAATAAAAACTTCAAAAAAATGTTTTTTTCAGAAATTCCTCTAAATGCTTTATTTTCTTTTTGTAAATATTTTTGCAATAAACTTTGTATTTTCTTGGCTCAAATATTTCAGAAATTTGCCCGCACTTCGTAGGGTCATTTTCCTCCGCTCTCTCTCTTGCGTGCAAGAGAGTATTTCTCCGGGCATTTCTCGTGCGAGGAAAAAGATGGAATTGCAAATCAAAAGACGAAAGAATTCACGTGCTAAATTTTATTTCAATCAATATGCATAGATGCTTAGCTACAATGTAAAACATTCCCAATTAGGAAAATTTGGATGTTACAATATCCAACCCCATAATCATTAGGTCTGACACAAGAAGACAAAGATTCAATGGGAGTCACACCAAGCACTTTAAGATCTTCGTGATTCTCATCACGAGAACACGCCTTTTTAAGCCATCCACGTGTAGCACAAATTTGGGCGGTTCTTTCTTGTCTCTCAATCATGGAAACACGCATAGCTTTCAAAGTTTCATCCATGTTGATTTTGGGAGGAGCAAATCTAACATTCAGAGCATCAACATCACTAGAAATTCTATCAATGCTATTAGCCAAATCGTCAATTTTGAGTAGTTTTTCCTCTACGGACGCATTGAAAATCTTTTGAGAGTTGATGAACTCTTTGATATTACTCTCTAGATCAGAGGGTAAACTATTGTAATTTCCATGACTATTGTTGTAGGAGTTGCCAAAATTATTAGAGGAGTTACTAGGAAAAGGCCTAGGAACATAGTTTCCTCTAAAAGCATTGTTGTTGCCAAAGTTATTCCTACCAACAAAATTAACGTCCAAGCTAGCGTTGCTACTCTCAATCAAAGAAGACAAGGGCATATCATTAGGATCCAAAGGAGCACTTCTACTAGCAACCAAATTCATTAACTCGTCCATCTTAGCACTCAACGAGTTAATTTCCTCTATAGCATGTACCTTCTTACTAGTAGGTGACCTTTCAGTGTGCCACTGAGAGTAGTTTGTCATGATGTTGTCTAGGAGCTTTATGGCCTACCCTAACGTGATTTCCATGAACGTTCCACCTGAGGCGGAGTCCAAGATATTTCTAGAAGTGAAATTCAAGCCAGCGTAAAAGATTTGAATAATCATCCAAAGACTCAAGCCATGAGCGGGACAATTTCTAATCATCAACTTCATTCTCTCCCAAGATTGTGCAACATGTTCATGATCAAGTTGCTTGAAATTCATGATATCATTATGGAGAGAGATAATCTTAACCGGCGGAAAATACTTGGATATATAAGCATCTTTGCACTTATCCCAAGAATTGATACTATTTTTGGCCAAAGAAGAAAACCAAGTTTTTGCGCGATCTCGCAATGAGAAAGGAAAAAAGCTTCAATTTAATCACGTCATTATCCACATCTTTCTTATTTTGCATATCACAAAGCTCAATGAAGGTATTGAGATGAGATGCGGCATCTTCACTAGGAAGGCCGTAGAATTGCTCTTTTATAACAAGATTCATCAAAGCGGCATTGATTTCGTATGACTCCGCACTAGTGGCGGGAGCAATCGGAGTACTAATAAAATCATTATTATTAGTATTCGAGAAGTCACAAAGTTTGGTGTTTTCATTCATGTGACTTCGGCAAGCAGGCAAGCACACAAGCAAATGAAGAGCAAGCGAGGAAAAAGGGCGAACGAAAAAGGCGAAAGAAAAAGGCAAACGAAAAAGGCAAATTGGTGAAGTGGGGACGAGGAAAACAAGAGGCAACTGGCAAACAAAGTAAATGCAAGAGATGAGATTGCGACACCTACTTGGATGAGTTCTTGACTTGATCTACCTCCCCGGCAACGGCGCCAGAAATTCTTCTGCTACGGCAACACACAACAGCGCCAGAAATTGACACGTTGACGGAGACTCGGCTTGCGTTGGTTTTTCCCTTGAAGAGGAAAGGGTGATCTAGCACAGGAGCAGTAAGTATTTCCCTCAGTTTGAGAACCAAGGTATCGATCCAGAAGTAGGGTCTCGTCAAGTCCAGAGTACCTGCGCAAACACAAACAAGCTTGCACCCAACGCTTCAAAGGGGTTGTCAATCCCTTCAAGATTGTTTGCAAAGTGAGATCTGAAGGCGGAAAGTGCAACAAAGTAAAAAAGTATAAGGCTGAAAATATGGTGTGGAGTAGACCCTAGGGGGCATAGTTTTCACTAGAGGCTTCTCTCAAAATAACAAATATCATGGTGGGTGAACAAATTACTGTCGAGCAATTGATAGAACCATGCAAAGTCATGACGATATCTAAGGCAATGATCATACATATGGGCATCACGTCCGAGACAAGTAGACCGATACTTTCTGCATCTACTACTATTACTCCACACATCGACCGCTATCCAGCATGCATCTAGTGTATTGAGTTCATGACGAACAGAGTAGCGCTTTAAGCAAGATGACATGATGTAGACGGATAATCTCAAACCAATGATGAAAACCCCATCTTTTTACCCTTGATGGCAACAACACGATGCGTGCCTCGCTACCCCTTCTGTCACTGGGTGAGGTCACCGCACGGTATGAACCCAAAACCAAGCACTTCTCCCATTGCAAGAATCATATATCTAGTTGGCCAGACAAAACCCACAACTCGAAGAGAATTACAAGGATATGAAATAATGCATAAGAGAGATCAGAAGAAACTCAAATAAGATTCATAGATAATCTGATCATAAATCCACAATTCATCGGATCTCGACAAACACACCGCAAAAGAAGATTACATCGGATAGATCTCCATGAAGATCATGGAGAACTTTGTATTGAAGATCCAAGAGAGAGAAGAAGCCATCTAGTTATTAGCTATGGACCAGTAGGTCTATGGTGAACTACTCACGCATCATCGGAGAGGTCATGGTGTTGATGAAGAAGCCCTCCATGTCCGAATCCCCCCTCCGGCAGGGCACCAGAACGTGCCCCAGATGGGATCTTGCGGAGACAGAAGCTTGCGGCGACGGAAAAGTACTTTCGATGATCTTCTGATTTTTTTGGATTTTTTGGGAATATATAGGCGCAACCCCTAGGGAAAAGGGCGTCCAGGGGGCCCTCAAGCCTGTGGGCCGCGGCCTCCCCCCTTGGCCGCGGCGTGAGGGCTTGTGGGGCCCCTGGGGCCCCCTGCCTTGGCTCTCAAGTCTCCTGATCTTCTTCCGTTACGGAAAAATTATTTTCGGGGATTTTGTTCCGTTTGAACTCCGTTTCAAAATCTCCTCTGAAAGGGGTCAAAAACATGGAAAAAACAGGAACTGGCACTTGCCACTGAGTTAATAAGTTAGTCCCAAAAAATATATAAAAGGCATGCAAAACATCCAAAGTCTGACAAGATAATAGCATGAAACCATCAAAAATTATAGATACGTTGGAGACGTATCACTCCTTCATTCGATATTGCCCATAAACCTACCCCATCATATCAGTGGAAAAGAAGCGTGGCTTCCACTGAGCTCATCCAGCCTCATATCATGGCTCCTCGCTACCCCGTGGATGGTATCACGGAGAGGGAACATTGCGAGCTAATTACCAAATGCCAAAACCTAACATTGAAGGTGGCGCTCGGCTATGCCTTACCTCGACGACCTGATGGAACTTTCCATTTCAATCCGATTCCAGATGGCTTTGATGTTGTCGGGGTGGATGAAGTGATGAGAGGATTTGAGGAGCTGGAGCTTGAATACCCTACAGGTGAAGGGGAGATTCATCTGGAAAATGCCTTAAGGACCACGTGTCTATGGAGAAAGGAAAATATCTTGCTTCCAACCTGGACGCCGCCTTAGGTGGAGGAGGCCCGGTTGTCTCCGCCGCGTCAGCAGACTCAGCCGGAGGAGGCCCCTCAGCTGTCTCTGCGACGTCAATGGACTCAGGTGGGGTAGGCCCGGTTGTATCCGTCGTGTCAGCACACTCAGACGGAGGAGGGCCCTCAGCAGAATACTCATTTGCATGAGTTGTCTCCGCCGCATCAGCAGACTCTGCCTCCTCCTCCACGTCAGCGGACTCCGACTACTTCGCCGCGTCAGCGGACTCCGCCTCCTCCACCACGTGAGCTGATTTCGCCTAATCAGCAACGACGGAAGAGATTCGTCGCTGCTCCAGCTGCTAGCAGTCAACAATAAATAAATACAAAGCACTCCCAAGAGTCCAGAAGCCTCTTCCCAACTGACCGTACGACATGACTAAGGAGGAAAATGCGAAAATCATGGATGAGTATAATAAGGCCTTTTTTTCACCAAAACGTCCACCTCCAAAGGAGAAAATTGATTCGGTAAAAGTGAAGTGCTCTCTGGATGCCCTTAAGCTACCACTACCTGGTCCGCTACCATCAAACTATGATAGAATTATTCAAAAGACATATTGTAACACCCAAGATGTGACCCTATCCTCAATTTAGCACGAGGGCCTCGTCAGGGATAGAAGCGCATCTTGTCGTTTCGCAAGAATGGATGTCATTACAAGTACATGTACTGAAAAGAAGAGATATAAATAGAATTGGCTTACACTCGCCACAAGCAACATCAAAGTCACAGCACTACAATACATAAACATCATGAAGAAGAGCAGGGGACGACTACGGACGAAAACAAACGAGAAAAGAAGAACGATGTCCATCCTTGCTATCCCAGGCTGCCGGCCTGGAACCCATCCTAGATCGATGGAGAAGAAGAAGAAGAAGCAACACCAAATGAACAATCAACACGCTCGCGTCAAGTAACCTTTACCTGTACCTGCAACTGGTGTTGTAGTAATCTGTGAGCCACAGGGGACTCAGCAATCTCATTTCCAAAGGTATCAAGACTAGCAAAGCTTAATGGGTGAGGTATGGTTAAGTGGTGAGGCTGCAGCAAGCGAACTAAGCATTATATGAGGTGGCTATCTTACGAGTACAAGAATAAAGAGGGGGATGATCTACGCATAGCGGACGTGAGCTACTGATGATCAAAAGAATGATCCTGAACACCTACTTACGTCAGACATAACCCCACCGTGTCCTCGATCGGAGAAGTAACTCACGAAAGAGACAGTCACGGTTACACACTCAGTTGGCATATTTTAATTAAGTTATCTTCAAGTTATCTAGAACCAGTTTTAAACAAAGTATCCACGTTGCCTCATAACCGCAGGCACGGCTTTCCGAAAAGATTTAACCCTACATGGGTGCTCCAACTAGTCCATCACAAATTACCACAAGCCGCATAGAAATCCTCGATCACGAAGCTCGCGATCTCGTCGGACTCCTTAGTGGAAAACATCAACTCTGAGATTACCCAAAGCATCACCTGAATCCCGATGCACAAGATATCTTGTCAAAGGTAGAACTAATCCAGCAAGGCCACCAGGTGTATTGACGAACCCGATAGGAGCCGCGTATCTCGTTCTCAGGACACACCGTCTATGCATAGTGGATGGTAGCCAAACCTCAAGTTACCCCGAGGTGGCACTGCCGACTGCTAGGTGGGTGGACCAACACTCATGCGGAGCACTGGCCCGGGGGTTGATTAATTATCCTCGGGGTTCGGAAAGTCCCTATGCAATTTTATTAGGTTATTAGGCAAATGTAGTACCAAAGTTGGGCCTTGCCAGACCAGCTTTAATCTAAAACGAATTATCAAGGGGGTCCCCATAACAACCCCGATCGTGTTAGGAGTGCTCATTTATGGAACATAACACCGGTAGACGAAACTAAGGGGTCAAAGGTGGAACAAAACACCATGCTAGAAAGGCCGAGCCTTCCACCTTTTACCAAGTATATAGGTCCATTAAATTAAATAACATTTCATAGGGTGAATAACAAGGAACCCATGTTGTCTCATGGAAGCAACTGCACCTGCAACTAGCAACGCTAACACAAGGTTAAGCAAGCAGTAACATAGCCAATCAGTGGTTTGCTAGGTGGTGATCAGGTTGAAGGTTTTCATGGCATTGTTGAGAGGCTGATATTTAACAGGTGGTAGACAACGAGACATAATTGATAGAAGAGATAAAACTAGCATGGCAATGATAGTAATGGTATCTGGGGAAATGGTCATCTTGCCTGAGATCCCGCTTGGAAGAAGAATGACTCCGTAAAGCAAATGGACCGATGTAGTCGAATGGGTCCTCACAATCTGACACGCTTGCGGAACTCTATCGAGACAGAGGGAACCGGAAACAAGCATCAACACAGATATTCACCACGGAAAATGCAAGACATGATGCACACCCTAATATGATGCATGTACAGTTCAAATATACAAGGCAGGGCATGGCAATTCACATCAGGCAAACAATACACATTAAGTGGAGTTCGATAAGCAACGAGTTACATATCGACGAAACTCCACGTTTAATTATTTAGTTCACTCCCGTTTATTTTCACGGCAATATTGAATGTTGTTACACATGGCAAGAGGTGAAGCAAGTGATTCTACATGTCATCCTAGTCGGTTAACACGTGGAACATTGAACGGAGCTACGGTTACAAGAAACATGCAACACAAGATATTATGCCATGAATGCGACATGCATGCAAGTTTACAACAACACTGGGAATAAGAATATGAAGCATGTATTTCCATGGCGAATGAAAGGGAAACCATAGCAAAAAAACAGAAACGATGCCATGGCAACGTTCCGGTTCCGATAACTCGATGAGATACCGGTGCCAACGAATTGCGCGCGTGTGCGTGTCATGCCAAAGAACGATGGGGTGATCCCGGTTACCGATTCCCATGTGTCGGGGCATGGAAAAAGAGGGACAACGCGCAAAGAGCAACATATATGGTGCAAGCATACGGTTCATTCATTCATCACAAGCATTCGGCCCACGGCATCGTTCCAACGGTTATACCTTTGAAGCGTGCGTTCGGGCGGAATGCTTGTGATGAATGAATGAACCGGTTATCGGGTTCATCGACACACCGGGTGGCCTTGCTGGATTAGTTTTACCTTTGACGAGATATCTTGTGCATCGGGATTCCGGTGATGCATTGGGTAATCTCAGAGTTGAGGTTTTCCACTAAGGAGTCCGACGAGATCGCGAGCTTCGTGATCGAGGATTTCTATGCGGCTTGTGGTAATTTCTGATGGACTACTTGGAGCACCCCTGTAGGGTTAAATCTTTTCGGAAAGCCGTGCCCGCGGTTATGTGGCAATGTGGAAACTTTGTTTAACACTGGTTCTAGATAACTTGAAGATAACTTAATTAAAATATGCCAACTGAGTGCGTAACCGTGACTGTCTCTTTCGTGAGTTCCTTCTCCGATCGAGGACACGATGGGGTTATGTCTGACGTAAGTAGGTGTTCAGGATCATTCTTTTGATCATCAGTAGCTCACGTCCGCTATGCGTAGATCATCCCCCTCTTTATTCTTGTACTCTTAAGTTAGCCACCTCATATAATGCTTAGTTCGCTTGCTGCAGCCTCACCACTTAACCATACCTCACCCATTAAGCTTTGCTAGTCTTGATACCTTTGGAAATGAGATTGCTGAGTCCCCTGTGCCTCACAGATTACTACAACACTAGTTGCAGGTACAGGTAAAGGTTACTTGATGCGAGCGCATTGACTGTTCTTTTGGAGTTGCTTCTTCTTCTTCATCATCATCGATCTAGGATGTGTTCCGGGCCGGCAGCCTGGGATAGCAAGGATGGACGTCGTTCTTCTTTTCTCGTTTGTTTTCGTTCGTAGTCGGACCCTGCTCTTCTTCATGATGTTTATGTATTGTACTACTGTGACTCTGATGTAGCTTGTGGCGAGTGTAAGCCAATTCTATTTATATCTCTTCTTTTCAGTACATGTACTTGTAACGATAATCATTCTTGTGAAATGACGAGATGCGCTTCTATCCCTGATGAGGCCCTCGTGCTAAATTAAGGATAGGGTCGCATGTTGGGCATTACAAGTTGGTATCAGAGCGGTTCGAGTTGATGCGGTGAAGGTGAACATAGCTTGTCGTGGACGTCGTGGAAGTAGTGGTACTCGCGATCTTGTCGATGGTAGTTGTACACTTGGCGTAGTGGTACACGGTTCTTCGGCGACGGAAGCATAGGCACATGGTCAACTCGCAATTGCGTGGCCCAATCTGACTGGCACAAAATATCCACCTACGCATCGAAATGGCCAACCCCAACCAGTTTCATCTCAAAGCAACAAGGAGGCACGGCAACGGTCGGCGGCGACAACTGCATGCAGCGGACGCAGCAGCAGGCAACAGCAAGCAGGCAGGCAATCGCACGCAAGCAGACCTAGCGACAGCAACAGGCATCAGCGACAGCAAGCAACGGCGACAGCAAGCAGGCATGGCATGAGGCAACAGCGACGGCAGCAGGAGCGCTCATCGGCGAGGCCAGGCACAGCCGCGTCGATGGAGGAGCTCCATGGTGCGGCAGGGCGGCGCGGCGGCTTCGGCAGGGTTAGGCGAACCTCCGGAGGCACGAGAGGAGGAGCTCGGCACAGGGCCTCGGCGGCTGCGCGGGGAAGGCCGACAGAGGGGGGTCGCACTGGAGGATCTTTGGCAGGGGCGACCTCGGGCCCGGCGGCGGAGCCTGGTCTCGATGGAGCTGTCGCTCTGGCGGCGGGGGCGCACGGCTGGCGGGCCAAGTGACGACGGGGCCGCAGGGAGCCGAGGGAGGCGAGGCAGGGCTACCCTCGGAAGGGCTACTCGGACCTGGGGCTGCGCTGGGTGCCTTCGACGGCGGGGAGGTCGACCTGGACGGGCTGGGCGCAGGCAAGATGTAGGGCGACGCGGCAGCAGGGAGGCTCGGGCTGGGGCGGCGCTGGGTTCGGGGGAGAAACGAGGGGGAATCGGGGGAAGAGGCTGGGGCGCTCGAGGGACAGAGAGGGAGGCGGCGGCGCAGGGGGGGCACGAGAGGGGCTCCTCCTGGCGCTAGGGTTAGGAGGGAGATGGGCCTTGGGCCGGCTGGGCTCAATCTCTCTCACACCAATAAAAAATGCCTTGCACAAAAAAAAGCCGGTTATAAAAAAAATACCACAACCAATATAAAAGAATTTTAACTAACACAAAAATACTTTTGGGCTCCTTAAAACATGCTCCAATTATAAAAATAGATTGGGCATTTTTTTTGAAGAATAAAAATAAAACCCTTCCATATAAAATTAGGCGCTGGTTTTAAATGGAACAAAAGGAAAAAAATATAAAGTTAAAACGAGAGAGTTGCCTCAAATAATAGGAATATTTTTAAAAGATGATTAACATTTTATTTAGGCAAAACCAGAAACTGGAATTACCTCAAAAGAATTAGGAGAGGAGAGAAGAGTTCCTATTGCACTAGAGATTAAAGCACCTGAAGCACTCACAATTAAAAATACACACACGCAAAAGATGACGCAAGATGCCAAGATCCAAACTAAATGATGATGCAATTGGGATCAACCACGAACTCATTACCATCACAATGCTGCCAAACAAGGAAATAATAACAAAAAGGGAAACAATTGCATTGGGGCTGTCACACATATGCTCAAGTGAAGCAATCGGGAAGCTTAAGTAGCACTGGTGTGAGAAGTGGGTAAACAATTCCGCAGCTCGGCAAACAAGAGAAACAACCGTGCGACCCCCCCCCCCCCCCGCCCCGCTCAAGGTGTTTACCGATGTCGCTAATATTGATCCGGGGGTAGTGGCTGCTAATCCTGGTTTCACTCTTGATGATTTCTTAATTGAAGATGTAAAGTTCGAAACTTCCCTCGCAGTAGCCCTTTGACAAGAGCACGGGGAGCCTCTCGTCAAACCTGAGCAATTGATGGAACTCTCAACGATGATTCGAAGACTACATGACTGGTACTTGAAAACCTGCAAGGATGGGACCAACGGTATCTACGTGGGAATTAAAGATGAGCACTACTTCAATGGAGATGAGTCGTTGTACATTGAGTTTGAAGAATTCTTTTAGTAATAAAATCAAGACGCCCTCGACATAACACTCGTGAGTTCCTATTGTTTGTAAGTATTATTTCATTATTTAAGTCGATAGATTAGCTCATTCATTGCATGTATAATTAACCTCACTATATTATGTAGATTGAAGATCCTCGAAAGCAAAAGAGGACAAATATATGACATTGGGTTCATTAACCCAAATACCGCAAATTAACATATGGTACTGAAGATCCGCATGGATACAGAGAAAGTGTTGCTAAATGCGATACTTCAACAACACCACAAAAAGGAAATACTATTTCCTTACAACTTTAGGTGAGTGTTACTAGCTAGTTGTCTTCTGCGCATTCTATTTCGCTTACTCGAGGTTAAGTGTAATTTATGAATTATGCATGTGCAGGTTTCACTTTGTTCTCCTAATCATTAGGCTAGAGGAAGGACTAGTAATTGTCTTGGACTCATTGCATAAAGACCCTACAAAATTGGCGCCGATTATGGAAATGCTTCAAAAGTAAGTTCAATCATTATCGCACCATATCGGCAACTTTCTTTCATTTCCTGATATCAAATAATCATTTTATTTGTCATGCAGGGTATGGAAAAAGTTCACCCGCACCACTAGCGGTGAATGGAATAAGGAGCTATGATTTACCTTCGCCAAAGTAAGTAGTACTAGCTAGTTCCGCGCATCTCTCATTCACCCGTAGGGAAATACCATTTATCATGCTTGATTATTATTTTATTCAACTCTATTCTTGTAAAGTACTTCTCGAGGTAGGGGTCCGGAAATAATTTATGTGCATACTACGTTTGCGAGTGGATTCACCAAACGACCTATGAGAAGGGCAGATCTTTTAAAGAATTTGAGGTACGTAAAGAATATTCACATTTTTATTTTATTACCATTAATTATGTTGAGTTTCATTAATGTATACATAACTATCCGCTTCTGTAAATTATATCATGCGGATGCGGAAAGATCTCCTACCAACTGATCGCTTACGAGCAATTCAAGAGGAAATTGGCAGGATTCTTTGTTGAGCATGTCATACCCACACAAGGGGAATATCATCAGGATTTCCTTATCGACATCGGTGGATAGATATTAGCTAGTTAGGGATGTTATATATTGTATGTTTGCATGATGGTGTACTATATGTAGTGGCGTCGAGTTGTTCCACCAAGCACGGAAAAAGAGAGGTCACTTCTCTATACATATGTTCATGACAATGTTGTGTAATTAATGGTCCCTTCATTGCTATATGTAGTACCTAGCGTCAAGTTGAATGGACAACATAAAATAAAATAAAATCCTAAATGTAAAACAATTGACGGGTAAACACAAAAGGAAAAGGATAAAACACAATATGAAACCCCTAAACCTCTCCTTTCAAAAAAAAAGCCCAGGGTCAAGCAGCTGCTACTGCGTGGCTGCCTTTTAGTCCCGGTTTTTGTTACCAACCGGGACTAAATATCCTGCTATCTTTGCGCCCCACAACGGCCACGTGGAGCACTCTTAGTCCTAGTTCGTGACACAACTGGGACTAATTTTTTTTGCCATTTATGTTGGGGAACGTAGCATGGGAAACAAAAAATTTCCTACGCACACGCAATACCTATCCATGGTGATGATCATCTACGAGAGGGCATAGTGAATCTACATACCCTTGTAGATCGCTAAGAGGAAGCGTATATAACGCGGTTGATGTAGTGGAACATCTTGGCGATTCAAATCGCAGCCCGTCCCGCGATCTCATCATGATCCGTCCAGCGATACCATCACGATCCATCCCGATCTAGTGCCGAACGGACGGCACCTCCGCGTTTAGCACACATACATCTCGATGACGACACCCACCTTCTCGATCCAGCAAGAGATACGGGGAAGTAGATGAGTTCTCCGGCAGTGTGATGACGGGCCGGTGATGGTGGCGATCTATTCCTATAGGGCTTCGCCTAAGCACCGCAGAAATCCGATCTACAAGAAGAACTACAAACTAAAGGAGAGGGTAGCACGTGGCTGAAATTGTGTGTCTCAAAAACCCTCAATACCACTAGTATATATAGGAGGGAGGGAGGGGAGGAGGCAGCCTCAAACCCTCAAGGTTTGGCCGAAATTGGAGGCGGAGGAGTCCTACTCCAATCCTACTAGGAGTAGGATTCCTCCTTTCCACTTGGAAACCCTTTCCACCTTTTCCACCTTTCGGTTTTTGCCTCTCAAACCTCATGCGCCTTAGTGGGAGGTTATGTCAACCCACTAGGGACTGGTTTGTATCATCCCATAGCCCATAAGTCCCCTCGGGGTGTGACACCCCTCCCGATGGTCCCCGGTACACTCCAAGTACTCCCGGTACACTACCGATGTGCCCGAAACTTTTCCGATAACCAAAACAGGACTTCCTATATATCAATCTTTACCTCCAGACCATTCCGAAGATCCTCGTGACATCCAGGATCTCATCCGGGACTCCAAACAACTTTCGGTTACCAACACCTATAACTCAACTATACCGAAACGTCACCGAACGTTAAGTGGGCAGACCCAACGGGTTCGAGAACTATGCAGACATGACCTGAGACATTCTCCGGTCAATAACCAATAGCGGGACCTGTATGTCCATATTGGCTCCTACATATTCTACGAATATCTCTATCGGTTGAACCTCTATGTCAAGGATTCAGTGAATCTCGTATGATGCTCCCTTTGTCCTTCAGTATGTTACTTGCCTGAGATTTGACCGTTAGTATCTCCATACCTAGTTCAATCTCGTTACACGCAAGTCTCTTTACTCGTTCCATAATACAAGATCCCATAACTAACTCCTTAGTCACATTGCTTGCAAGGCTTGTTGTGATGTTGTATTACCGAGTGGGCCCCGAGATACCTCTCCGTCACACGGAGTGACAAATCCCAGTCTTGATCCATGTCAACCCAACAGACACCTTTGGAGATACCTGTAGAGCACCTTTATAGTCACCTAGTAACATTGCGACATTTGATACACACAAGGTATTCCTCCAGTGTCCGGGAGTTTCGTGATCTCATGATCCTAGGAAAAAATACATTGACATGTAGAAAAATAGTAGCAATAAACAGACACGATCATATGCTACGTTTATAGTTTGGGTCTTGTCCATCACATCATTCTCCTAATGATGTGATCCCGTTATCAAGTGACAACACTTTCCTATGGCTAGGAAACCTTGACCATCTTTGATCAACGAGCTAGTCAACTAGAGGCTCACTAGGGACAATGTGTTGTCTATGTATCCACACGTGTATTTGAGTTTCCAATCAATACAATTCTAGGATGGATAATAAACGGTTATCATGAACAAGGTAATATAATAATAACCAATTTATTATTGCCTCGAGGGCATATTTCCAACAGCCTCCCACTTGCACTAGAGTCAATAATCTAGTTCACATCACTGTGTGATTGTAATGAATGTAACACCCACACAGTTCTGGGGTTCGATCATGTCTTGCTTGTGAGAGAGGTTTTTAGTCCGTGTGTGCTTTACAAATCTTTATGTCATCCTATAGATGCTGCTACTACATGCCATTTGGAACTATTCCAATTGAATGCTCCATTATACGAATCTGGTTTACTACTCAGAGTTATTTGGATTAGTGTCAAAGCTTGCATCGACGTAACCCTTTACGACGAAATCTTTAATCACCTCCATAATCAAGAAAAATTCCTTAGTCCACTAGTTACTAAGGATAACTCTTTGTACCCCTTGACAGACTCATGGAAAGGCACACATCAGGTGGGGTACGTAGCATGGCATACTTTAGAGCCTACGGCTAAGGCATAGGGGACGACCTTCGTCCTTTCTCTTTCTTCTGTAGTGGTCAGGCTTTGAGTCTTACTCAAATTCACACCTTACAACACAACCAAGAACTCCTTCTTTGCTGATCTATTTTGAACTCCTTCAAAAACTTGTCAAGGCATACATTTCGTTGAAAGTTCTATTTAGCGTTTTGATCTATCTCTATAGATCTTTATGCTAAATGTTCAAGTAGCTCCAACCCGATTTTCCTTTGAAAAACTCCTTTCAAACAACCCTTTATGCTTTCCATAAATTCTACATTACTACCGATCAACAATCTGTCAACCACATATACTTATCAGAAATTCTATAGTGCTCCCACTCACTTCTTTCGAAGTACAAGTTTCTCATAAACCTTGTATAAACCAAAAGGCTTTGATCATCTCACCAAAGCGTATATTCCAACACCAAGATGCTTGCACCAGTCCATAGAAGGATCGCCGGAGCTTGCATACTTGTTGGCATCCTTAGGATCGACAAAACCTTCTCGTTTTATCACATACAACCTTTCCTCAAGGAAACCGTTGAGGAAACAATGTTTTGACATCCTATGTGCAATATTTCATAAATGATGCAGCAACTGCCAACATAGTTCCAGCAGACTTTTAGCATCGCTACGAGTGAGAACGTCTCATCATAGTCATCTCTTTGAACTTGTCGGAAACATGTTTGCGACAAGTCGAGCTTTTCTTAATGGTGACTTTTCACCATCATCGTTTGTCTTCCTTTTAAAGATCCATGTGTACTTAATAGTCTTACGACCATCAAGTAGTTCTTCCAAAGTCTACACTTTGTTTTATACACGAATCCTCTCTTAAATTTCATGGCCTCCAGCCATTTTCCGGAATCTGGGCTCACCAACGCTTCTCCATAGCTCGTAGGTTCATTGTTGTTCAACAACATGACCTCCAAGACAAGGTTACTGTACCACTCTATAGCAGTACACGACCTTGTCGACCTACGAGGTTTGTAGTAACTTGATCCGAAGCTTAATCATCACTATCATCAGTTTCCACTTCAATTGGCGTAGGCGCCACAAGAACAACTTCCAGCGCCCTGCTACACACTGGTTGAGGTGACGGTTCAGTAACCTCATCAAGTTCCACCACCCTCCCACTCAATTCTTTCGAGAGAAACTTTTCCTCGAGAAAGGACCCGTTTCTAGAAACAAACACTTTGCTTCCGGATATGAGATAGGATGTATACCCAGCTGTTTTGGGTGTCCTATGAAGATGCATATATCCGCTTTGGGTTCGAGCTTATCATGCTGAAACTATTCCACATAAGCATTGCAACCCCAAACTTTTAAGAAACGACAGCTTAGGTTTCTCCAAACCATAGTTCATATGGTGTCATCCAAACATAAATACGTGGTGCCCTATTTAAAGTGAATGCGGTTGTCTCTAATGCATAACCCATAAACGATAGTGGTAATTCGATAAGACACATCATAGAATGCACCATATCAAATAGGGCGCGGCTATGACGTTCGAACACACCATCACAGTATGGTGTTTTAGGTGGCATGAGATGTGAAACAATTTTCACATTTGTCTTAATTGTGTATCATACTCCCAACTCAGATATTCATCTCTATGATCATATCGTAGACATGTTACCCTGTTGTCACGACGATCTTCAACTTCACTCTAAAACTACTTGAACCTTTCAGTAATTGAGATGTGTGTTTCATGAAGCAAATACACTAGTATCTACTCAAATCATCTGTGAAGTAAGAACATAACGATATCCACTACATGCCTCAGCACTCATTGGACTGCATACATCCAAATGTATTACTTCCAATAAGTTAATTTCTAGTTCCATCTCACTGGAAAATGAGGTCTTCACTCATCTTGCCCATGTGGTATGATTTGCATGTCTCAAGTGATTCAAAATCAAGTGAGTCCAAATGATCCATCTGCATGGAGTTTCTTCATGCGTTTATACCAATAGGTATAGTTTGCATGTCTCAAACTTTTCACAAATGAGTGAGTACAAAGATCCATCAGCATGGAGCTTTTTCATGCATTTTATACCAACATGACTCAAGCGGCAGTGCCACAAGTAAGTGGTACTATCATTACTACTTTGTATCTTTTGGCATCAATATTATGAACATGTGTAGCACTACGATCGAGATTCAATAAACCATTGAAGGTATTTATTCAAGCAAATAGAATAACCATTATTCTCTTTTAAATGAATAATCGTATTGCAATAAACACGATCTACTCATGTTCATGCTCAATGCAAACACCAAATAACAATTATTGAGGTTTAACACTAATCCCGATGGTAGAGGGAGTGTGCGATGTTTGATCACATCAACCTTCGAATTACTTCCAACACACATCGTCACCTCACCCTTGCTAGTATCCACTTAATCCGTAGCTATAATTTCGATTTACAAACACTTAGCAACTGAACCGGTATCTAATACCCTGGTGCTACTAGGAGTACTAGTAAGGTACACATCAATATCAGGTATATCCAATATATTTTTGTCGACTTTGCGAGCCTTCTCATCTACCAAGTATCTAGGGTAGTTCTGCCTCAGTGACCGTTCCCCTCATAACAGAAGTACTTAGTCCCGGGTTTGGGTTCAACTTTGGGTTTCTTTACTAGAGAAGCAACTGGTTTTCCGTTTCATGAAGTATCCCTTCTTACCCTTGCCCTTCTTGAAACTAGTGGTTTTACTAACCATCAACAATTGATGCTCCTATTTGATTTCTACTTTCGCGATGCCAAACATCATGAATAGCTTAAGGATCTTCATATCTATCCTTGATATGTTATAGTTCATCACGAAGCTCTAGTAGATTGGTGGCAGTGACTTTGGAGAACCATCACTATCTCATCTGGAAGATTAACTCCCACTCGATTCAAGCGATTGTAGCACTCAGACAAACTGAGCACATGCTCAACGATTGAGCTTTTCTCCCTTACTTTGCAGACAAAGAATCTTGTCGGAGGTATCATACATCTCAACAAGGGCATGAGCATGAAATCCCAATTTCATGTCTTGGAACATCTCGCATGTTCCATGACGTTCAAAACATCTTCGGTGCCTCAATTCTAAGTCGTTTAAGCATTATGCACTGAACTATCATGTAGTCATCAAAAAACGTGTATGTCAGATGTTCGCAACATCCACAAAAAGCGGTCGAGGTTCAGCACACCGAGCGGTGCATTAAGGACATAAACCTTCTGCGCAGCAATGAGGACAATCCTCAGTTTACGGACCCGGTCCGCATAATTGCTACTATCATCTTCCAACTAAATTTTCTCTAGGAACATATCAAAAACAGTAGAGCTACAACGCAAGCTACAACATAATTTGCAAAGACCTTTTGACTATGTTCACGATAATTGAGTTTAGCTAATCATATTACTAATAACTCCCGCTCAAAATAGACATCCCTCTGGTCATTCGAGTGGTGCATGATCCAAATTCACTAACTCAAGTCCGATCATCACGTCAGTTGAGTATATTTTAGTGGTGAACATCTCCATGTTGATCATATCAACTATATGATTCATGCTCGAACTTTTGGTATCTTGTGTTCCGAGGCCATGTCTGTACATGTTAAGCTCGTCAAGTTTAACCCGAGTGTTCCGCGTGTGCAACTGTTTTGCACCCGTTGTATGTGAACGATGAGTCTATCACACCCGATCATCACGTGGTCTCTCGAAACGACAAACTATCGCAACGGTGCATAGTCAGGGAGAACACAATTTTATCTTGAAATTTTAGTGAGGGATCACCTTATAATGCTACCATCGTTCTAAGCAAAATAAGGTGCATAAAAGGATTAACATCACATGCAAATCATAAGTGACATGATATGGCCATGATCTTGTGCTTCATGATCTCCATCACCAAAGCACCGGCATGACCTTCATCGTCACCGGCGCCACACCATGATCTCCATCATCATGATCTCCATCATTGTGCCGCCATCGAGGATGTCATGCTATCTATGCTATTACTACTAAATCTACTACCTAGCAATATAGTAAACGCATCTGCAAGCACACACGTTAGTTTAAAGACAACCCTATGGCTCATGTCGGTTGTCGTAGCATCGACGTGCAAGTCGATATTTAACTATTACAACATGATCATCTCATACATCCAATATATCATATCATGTCTTTGGCCATATCACATCACATGCATACCCTGCAAAAACAAGTTAGACGTCCTCTAATTTTTTGTTGCATGTTTTACATGGCTGCTATGGGTATCTAGTATGATCACATCTTACTTACGCAAAGCCACAATGATGATATGAAATTTGTTATTTAACCTTCTCCAAGGACCACCTCGGTCAAATCCGATTCAACTGAAGTTGAAGAAACAGACACCCGCCAGTCATCTTTATGCAACAAGTTGCATGTTAGTCGATGAAACCGGTCTCTCGTAAGCGTACGAGTAAGGTTGGTCCGGGCCGCTTCAATCCAACAATATCGCCGAATCGAGAAAAGACTAAGGAGGGCAGCAAATCAAACATCAACACCCACAAACTCTTTTGTGTTCTACTCGAGATATCATCTACGCATGAACCTAGCTCATGATGCCACTCTTGAGGAACATAGCATGGGAAAAAAATCCTACGCACACGCAATACCTATCCATGGTGATGATCATCTACCAAAGGGGAGAGTGAATCTACATACCCTTGTAGATCGCTAAGTGGAAGCGTATATGACGCGGTTGATGTAGCAGAACATCTTCGCGATTGAAATCGCAGCCTGTCGGTGCACTAAAGACAGGGGTCTCTAGTGCCCCGGACTAGTGCGCGGACACCGGCAGCTCCCTCCACAGCGGCAAGGCGCATCGTTGGAGCATAGGGCGGAAGCAAGGCTCGGAATCCCACCAAGTGCAGACTGCAAGCCCCCGGCAAGCGCCCGCTTGTTGGGAGTGAAGAAGAGACCTCGACAGGAGCTCCCTGCTGAGAAGATAGACACTGCCAAGGCGAGACCCTCCCACCAAGGAAGGAGGACTGAGCCCCGGCAAGCCACCCTTTCCGGGAAGATTGACAAGGCTTCGGTAGGCCATCACCTCCCTGCCGAGAGGAACAAGAAGAGCCCCCGGCAAGGTAACCCTGTCGGCAAGAAAAGAAGGCCTGAAGAGAGGCGCGGGCCCAGGGCGCCCTCGCGACCTGAGAACGCCTCCACCAACGAACACGCCACCGCTGATGCATGGACCACGCGTCTGCCCACACGCCAGCACAACACCCCAAAGTTGCCACGTGTGGGTACGTGTCCAACCCCCCCCCCCTGACGAGGCCAGAAAGTCTGTCGAAGATTTAATGCATCGCAGTAACACTGTGGCGGTGGGTCGGCACTGTTCCACTCGTGAACCCACCGTTCACCCGCTGAGCCACTGTGGTGAGCCCTTCGCCTATAAAAGGAGGCCCGAGGCTCGGTAGAAAGGACTTTTGGCTTTTTGGCCCATCGGAAGGCTATAAGAGGGACATATATACAGTAAACTAAAACGAATAACTAAACACATGCAGGAGTAGGGTTTTACGCACAACGCGGCCCGAACCTGGGTAAAAACGACCTTGTCGGGCCCTGACTGTTTGTTCTGCTCTTGCCGCGAGCCCTCTCCCCGCCAAACCAGCAAAAGGGGACCGTTGAGGCCCCCACAGGTGTCGATCCTTTCACCGACATCTTTGGTGCTCCAGGTAGGGGGGAGAGGGTCGCATCGACATGATCTAGTGGTCAACGGCTGGATTTCTTTATCCGCACCATCGCCATGGCTCCCAAGAGGAAGAGCGCGATGGCGGCCGAGACACCCACGCCCAGTGCACCTGCCACGGCACAGGCAGGAGGGGGCACGGGCGTGGGAGAGGAAGGTGGAGCCCCGGAACTCCCACAGCATTCCAGAAATCAGACGCGGGCGAGCGGGATCGTCCGCGGTCCCGGCGACCCCACGCGCGCCGGAACATCCAAGGACGGAGTTGCGCACCAACAGGCGGCATAGCTACCTCTAAGGACACTGGAGGACCCACGGCGACGCCTACGCCATGGCCTTCCCACGCCACGCACGATGGACGGCCCTGTGATGGCGATCCTTCACCACTGCAACGACGAACCCCTGGTCTTCAAACCCAGGACACTCACGGGAGACAGACGCGCGCCGCAGCGGGGGAGGACGGCGCACGCTCGCGTGGCCAAGGACCGGCCCCTTCTGGCACTACCAGGAGCAAGAGCCCCTCGCGTTCCACCCACATGTCGCCTCCCCGCTCGTGGACGAAAGCGCTGAAGCGCGCGCAACTGCTCCTAGATTTTCCTCCGACGGCGGACATGCTCAAGGAATGGAGGGCCACTATTCAGAGCCTCATCACCTTCGCCAACGGAGACGGGCCAGAGCAGCCGGAGACGTCGAAACAACCCTCCAACAGGCCTGCCCACGACCGCGCAGAGGAGCGCGGGGATGTTGCCGCCACGGTGCATTCCCCGCCGAGGTGGAGGTAATAGGTCGTCGTCTCCGACGACTCCACCGGATCCTTCGACCCACGCACCCGCCACGACCAGCGTCACGTTCTGCAAGAGAGACGCAAGGAAGATGATAGGACTATCATCGAACGACGGCGGCAGACGCGCCGCCTGTCAGACAAGCGAGCTGAGACTGTCGCGGACGCGCCGTCCTCGGGGTACCCCGGCGCCCTACCCTACGAGGTGGGTTGCCCGGCCTTCACCCCGAGCTCCGGTGAGTCCAGCGGCCCAGCTCCCGTACTTTCAAGCCGGACATCCCAAGAAGTACGACGGCAAGACTCACCCATCCGAGTTCCTCAGCATCTACACCATAGCGGTGCACGCTGTCGGGGGTCAGGACGACAAGATACTAACCAACAACTTCCCGTTGGTGCTTAAGCCCAACGTGAGGTCTTGGTTAATGCACCTGCCCAAGAACTCCATATCTTCTTAGAAGGACTTGTGCCAAGATTTCGTCGGTGCCTTTACTGGCGGCCACCGAGCCCCTGGCCAGGAGAGCGACTTTCACATCATCCCCCAGAAGGAGGGAGAAACTCTGCGGAAGTACATTCAGAGATTTAGTCGCATTCAGCACTACATCCCAGATGTCGACCCAGCCGTCGTCATCAGCGTGTTCCACCAGAACGTGCGCAACAGGAAGATGCGGGAGGAACTGGCGATGAACAAGGTCCGCGACGTCCCCGAGCTCTACGCTCTGGCCGACAAGTGCGCACGGGCAGAGGAAGGGAGGAGGCTTCCTGGCGAAAGCGCCAGTGCAGAAGCCGACTCCAAAGACGATGACACTGACCCTCTGTCGAGGAAGGGGAAGAAGCGCAACAAGAAGAGGAAGAGCAAGGTCGTGTTTGCTGTCGAAACTTCCGGCGACATCAATGCCACCAAGAAGGCTAAGGCGGAGACCCCCGGTAAAGATGTTGTCGGGTGCGACTCCTGCCATGCCTTGGCGGCCGCTGACAAGCCAGACGGCTCCGGCAAACAGTACTGCAAGATCCATCGTACTAAGAGCCACGACCTCCAGGACTGCCGCCAAGTCGAGGAACTCGTCGAAAAGCAAAAGGCTGAGTACGAGTGGCGCGACAACGAGAAGGCCCGGGACGGTGCGCATGGGTCCGGCAAAAAAAAGGGTGGCCGCGAAGGATACCCCAGCAAGGCTCGAAACAAGCGGGAGGCGCCCGTGCGACGGCGAGACAAGGAGGAAGATGAGGACGAAGGTGGCCCAAAGGATGAATCTAGCGACCATAAGTTTCAGAGGGCCACTGATATGATGTTCCTCGATGGAGCGCATCGCTGCACTCCTCACACCGCCAACTGAAAAAGTGGGCGAGAGAAGTGAGCGCGGCCGAGCCCTCCGTCGGGGTCTATAAGCCCCTGAAATGGTCGAGCACGCCCATCATCTTCGACTCTGAGGATCACACTGGCCGAGTTACTGCGGTCGGGTGTTTGCCATTGTTGGTTTCGCCAACGATCCGCAACCTCAAGGTGACGAAGATGTTGGTGGATGGCGGGTCCGGCCTTAACCTCATCTTCCCTGACGTCATCCGGAGGCTGCAAATCCCAAACGAGGATCTCGAGGAAACGGGAGCATTTCAAGGGATCAACCCTGGGAAGATCCAGCAAAAGGGGAAGATCATGCTGTCGGTAACCTTCGGCAGCGACCAGAACTACCGGACCGAGAAGGTCGTCTTCGACGTCGCCGACAACCCGTTCGCCTACAACGGGATCCTCGGGCGCCCCGCAATTGCCAAGTTCATGGTGGCATCACACTATGCCTACAATACGTTGAAGATGCCCGGTCCTATCGACGTCATCAACGTTAACACCGACAAGAAGGACGCACTTGTTTGCACCAACCGCCTCTACCGGGAAACCATCGCGACGTCCGCCGACAAGGCGCCCACTCCCGCCTCCTCGGCCCCGGGCAGTAGGAAGAGGGACACCGGCAAGGAGGTCCGTCAAGCCGGCCCTGGCAAACGCACCTCCTCAGAGTACTACGCTGCAGGAGCACAGGTGCCAGAGAGCTCCGCCGGCACGGACAAGAAGTCAAAGGCAACCCCGCCTGGGACCAAGAAGGTGCCCGCCAAGGAGGATGGTATGGGTGGGACTTTCACCATAAGTACCACCCTGGACAGCAAATAGGAAAGCGCAATCATCGCCTTCCTTCGGCACGAATCTCGATGTGTTTGCCTGGCAACCATCAGATATCCCCGGCGTTCCAGGAAGGTGATTGAGCACCACCTAGCTGTTTGCCCTCACGCGCGGCCAGTAAAGCAGAAGGTGAGGAAACAAGCTTTGGAGCAGCAAGAGTTTATTGCCGAGGAGATCAAGAAGCTAGAAGCAGCAGGCCTAGTTAGGGGATTCATCCATCCTACGTGGTTGGCCAATCCAGTCGTGGTGCGCAAGGCGAACAAGAAGTGGCTGGTATGTATCGATTCCACCGATGTCAATAAAGCTTGCCCGAAGGACCCTTTCCCCTTGCCGCGCATCGACCAGATTGTGGACTCCACTGTTGGCTGTGATGTGTTGTCCTTCCTCGATGCCTACTCGGGATATCACCATATTTTCATGGCCGAGGAAGATGACGAGAAGACCGCGTTCATTACCCCGTGCGGCACGTACTGCTTTGTGCGTATGCCTTTCGGGTTGAAGAACGTTGGATCCACGTTCGTGAGGGTGATCCATATTGGTTTTGATCCCCCTCTCCGCAGAAACTTGGAAGCCTATATGGATGACATAGTGGTCAAAACCAAGGACAGGGCGACGCTCATACAACAATTGGAGGAGACGTTCACTAACCTACGCAAGATCAACCTCAAGCTCAACCCTGAAAAGTGCATCTTCGATGTCCCATCCGGCAAGCTTCTCGGGTTCTTCGTGTCCTAGCGGGGAATCGAAGCTAATCCCGACAAGATCAAGGCCATCGAACAGATCGAGGCAGCGAAATGCGTCAAGGATGTACGGCACCTAGCCGGCTAAGTCGCCGCTTTGAGCAGATTCATCTCCAAGTCTGATGAGCGTGCCTTGCCCTTTTTCAAAATCTTGAAGAAGGCAGGGACCATGTGGTGGACCCCAGAGGCAGAAGCGGCGTTGCAAGACCTGAAGAAGTATCTTTCCACTGCACCAACCCTGGTCACGCCTAGGCCACACGAGCCGCTGCTCATGTACCTGACCGCTACCAACCAAGTGGTTAGCGCTGCTTTGGTGGCGCAAAGGGAAGAGACTGAAGCTACGCCGGCAGAAGCTACAGCGTCAGGAGAAGCAGGGCCGGCCCACGAGCCAAGATCCACAACAGAGAAGGGGACCGGCGAGGCCGTACCGCCGCCATCCGACGAGCCGACATGGAAGAAGAAAGTGGTGCAGCGCCCCATCTATTTCGTCAGCTCCCTCCTACAGGGAGCGCGGTTGGGATACTCGGGGGTGCAAAAATTGCTCTTCGGCCTCCTCATGGCCTCGAGGAAGCTGCGCCATTACTTCCAAGCACATGAAGTCATCGTCGTCACCCGTTTCGTGCTACAAAGGATTCTGCGGAACCCTGATGCCACTGGCAGGATCATGGAATGGGCATTGGAATTATCCAATTTCGGCCTGAAGTTCGAGAGCACATCAACCATCCAGAGCAGAGCCCTGGCGGAATTCATTGCTGAGTAGACTCCGACACCTGACGACGAGATTCAAGAATCAGCCCTCCCGGGCAAGGAAGCAAGCCAAGAGTGGACATGTACTTTGACGGTGTTTTCTCCCTCCAAGAGGCAGGGGCTGGCGTGCTGCTTGTTGCCCCCAATGGAGAACACCTGAAGTATGTGGTGCAGATGTACTTCCCCCGAAAGTAGTCGACCAACAAAGCTACCGAGTACGAGGGGCTCCTCGCTGGTCTAAGGATCGCGGCAGAGCTCGGAATCAAAAAGTTGGTCATCAGAGGCGAATGGCAGCTGGTCGTCCGGCAAGTCAACAAGGACTACCACAGCCCGCTGATAGAGGCGTATGTCTAAGAAGTGAGGAATCTGGAAGAGCGCTTCGACAGTCTACAAGCAGAGCACATCCCCTGTGCTGAAAATACCATTGTCGATGACCTGTCGAAGCGTCCAACCCTTAAGTTACCTGTGGAACCAAGGACTTTCGTGCTATGGCTCACCCAACCATCCGTGACAACATCACCCCGGCAAGAAAAAAGAAGGAAGTTGGACTCCGGCAAATACTTCCGAGCATACTTGCCAGAAAATTTTGGCAAGGGCTCCGTCGGGGGAGAGATTGTCGGGGAAGACCTCCACCCTGCCGGGGGATACCACCCCAGCGGAAGACATGACTTTGGTCCTTGCCATCGAGCCACGCGCTTGCCAGAACTTTTGGCTTTTTGACCAATCGAAAGGCTATAAGAGGGACAGATCTACAGTAAACTAAAACGAATAACTAAACACATGCAGGAGTAGGGTTTTACGCACAACGCGGCGCGAACCTAGGTAAAAATGACCTTGTCGGGCCGTGACTGTTGGTTCTGCTCTTGTCGCGACCCCTCCCCCGCCAAACCAGCAAAAGGTAACCGTTGAGGCCCCCATAGTTGTCGATCCTTTCACCGACACAGCCTGTCCCGTGATCTCATCATGATTCGTCCCGTGATCCCATCACGATCCATCCCGATCTAGTGCCGAACGGATGGCATATCTGCGTTCAGCACACGTACAGCTCGATGACGACCCCCGCCTTCTCGATCCAGAAAGAGAGACGGGAAAGTAGATGAGCTCTCCGACAGTGTGACGGTGCGTCGGTGATCTATTCTTGCAGGGCTTCGCCTAAGCACCGCAGAAATCCGATCTAGAGGAAGAACTACAAACTAGAGGAGAGGGTAGCACGTGGCTGAAATTGTGTGTCTCAAAAAACCTCAATACCTCTAGTATATATAGGAGGGAGGGAGGGGAGGAGGTAGCCTCAAACCCTCAAGGTTTGGCCGAAATTGGAGGTGGAGGAGTCCTACTCCAATCCTACTAGGAGTAGGATTCCTCCTTTCCACTTGGAAACCCTTTCCACCTTTTCCACCTTTGGGTTTTTTCCTCTCAAACCTCATGGGCCTTAGTGGGAGGTTATGTCGGCCCACTAGGGGCTGGTTTGTATCCTCCCATAGCCCATAAGGCCCCTCGGGGCGTTACACCCCTCCCGATGGTCCCCAGTATCCTCCCGGCACTCCCGGTACACTACCGATGAATCCGAAACTTTTCATGTGACCAAAACGGGACTTCATATATATCAATCTTTACCTCCGAGCCATTCTGAAGCTCCTCGTGACGTCTGAGATCTCACCTGGGACTCCGAACAACTTTCGGTTACCAACACCTATAACTCTACTATACCGAAACATCACCGAACCTTAAGTTTGCAGACCCTGTTGGTTCGAGAACTATGCAGACATGACCTGAGACATTCTTCGGTCAATAACCAATAGCAGGACCTGGATGTCCATATTGGCTCCTACATATTCTACGAAGATCTCTATCGGTTGAACCTCTATGTCAAGGATTCAGTTAATCCCGTATGATGTTCCCTTTGTCCTTCGTATGTTACTTGCCCGAGATTCGATCGTCGGTATCTCCATACCTAGTTCAATCTCGTTACCGGCAAGTCTCTTTACTCGTTCCGTAATACAAGATCCCGTAGCTAACTCCTTAGTCACATTGCTTGCAAGGCTTGTTGTGATGTTGTATTACCGAGTGGGCCCCGAGATACCTCTCCGTCGCACGGAGTGACAAATCCCAGTCTTGATCCATGCCAACCCAACAGACACCTTTGGAGATACCTATAGAGCACCTTTATAGTCACCCAGTAACGTTGCGACGTTTGATACACACAAGGTATTTCTCCGGTGTCCGGGAGTTGCATGATCTCATGGTCATAGGAACAAATACATTGACATACAGAAAAACAGTAGCAATAAACAAACACGATCATATGCTACGTTTATAGTTTGGGTCTTGTCCATCACATCATTCTCCTAATGATGTGATCCCTTTATCAAGTGAAAACACTTGCCTATCGCCAGGAAACCTTGACCATCTTATATCAACGAGCTAGTCAACTAGAGACTCACTATGGACAGAGTGTTGTCTATGTATCCACACATGTATTTGAGTGTCCAATCAATACAATTCTAGCATGGATAATAAACAATTATCATGAACGAGGAAATATAATTATAACCAATTTATTATTGCCTCTAGGGCATATTTCCAACAATTTGTCCCGATTGTTTCCTCCCGGTTGCAGTACGGGGACTGAAGCCCTGTTTTCTACTAGTGTCGATAAGTAACACACATTTGGTACTAAGAGACTTGGACCAAACATCATCAACACCATCCATTTTGACACATCATCTCATGCATGCAAAGAGGACATAATAAATGATATTAGCTGAAATCTTTTGAGTTTTTCTGTTTTTAAAATGTTTTATTTCTTAAATAAAAAACTCAATTGAAAATCGTGTTCAACATTAAATCTGTCGCGACGAGATCTTCGAAACTAGATCTCATATCGATATGTTTGAACGACTTTTTTTGGTGGTTGTAGGTTGCCTTGTCTATTGCAGATAGATTACCATGGTATTTACATTGAAGTTGTCATTATATATATCATCTACTTTTTCTTTACTTTTAAAGTAAATTTTGACATATTATAAAAAGGGGTACTAAGAAACCAAACTTGTCATGGTGAATTACTAAAATTCATCATGATCCACCAAATAACTTTGACATGGTTCATAATTAAAAATAAATACATCATCAATTACTTTTAAAATTCACGGTCAATTATTAAAATTTTCCACAAAACATAAACTAAAATTGTCATGTTGAATTAATTAAATGTGCCATGATTTATACACTAAAATTTGCCATGATTCATACAAAAAATATTTCTAGTGATCAAAATACTAGAATTTCCAAGGTCAAAATACTAAAATTTCCATGATCTTTAAACTATAATTGCCATGAGCTATCAACTAAATTTTCCATGATGAATTACTAAAAATTTCCATGATACATGATTCATGGTTAATTACTAAAAATTGTCATGGTCAACTAATAAAATTTCCATGAAAACTAATTAAAAATACAATGGTAGCATTAAATCTAAAAGAAAAAAATAAATGAAACACATCATGGCAAATTAGTGAAAACTCTATGACAACTTCAATGAAACATCATGGCAACATTTAGATCCAAGAAAGTCATCGAAAAATATCAATATAGGATGTAGTTTACAAAATCTCGTCGAGACAAATATAATGATAATAACGGAATTCTAATTGGACATTTTTATTTATTATATAAAACATTTTTAAGTCCAAAAAAGAAAAATATTCTGATGATGTCATCTTTTGATGTGGCAAAATGGACGATCATGACGGCATTCGTATCATGTCTCTTAATGCCACACGTGTGACACTTATCATCTAGGTTCTTTTTATTTCAAATTTTACCTTTTCATTCGTACTTCAGATGAAACCGTTGTTTATTCGTTTTTTCTCGCAACCAATAAAAATGCAGTAATGCTAGACAAATGGGTGTTTTACAGGTGATTTATAGGCTCATTAAGGATGATTAGTTGGAATTTAATTAAAGAGCACAACCCCATCAATGAAAATCAGCGGTGGCAAATTAGATGGTGCCATGTTTGCCATCCCGTAAAAGTCCGTTAAAGTTGTCCATATCTTTAGCATTACTGATAAAAATAACTATCTTTAAACTCCGGTTCGGATGTGAGCATAGTTGCGTTTGTGATAGCGGAACTGTGGTGTTGATAGTGTCATCCTTTTCACTCCATGCTAGTTTGCATTTACTTTTCACGAATTATGCCACAAGCGTCATGAACTTGAATGACTTCAACGTGTAAGCAATGTATTTTCCCTTCATACGACCTTTTTCATTAATAATAATATCACAAATAGCATTTATATTACACTAATGGCACGCGTTTTTCTAGTCCTCCCATGCACGCATGTGTGCATTTAGACCATCGTCCCATAGGCCAATACAATTAGGGCTCGACTTTTATTACATCATGGATCGTTTCTCTTTTTCTTTTTTGGCGCTGCTTCTGGCAAAATCATCCATGTCTATTTCTAACCCAAATGATAAGTGTAATACATGTGGTACGCAATAACATGGTCCAAAAGCCCCCATCATCATCCATCTTGCCACAATACATATGAGATCTGCGATATTTTTTTTCGTTTTTTGGACTAAAAAAGTTTTATCTCTTAATTAAACAATCTGATTAAAAATTATTTTCACCATTAAATGCGTCTCGACGAGATCTTCAAAACTAGATCACATATTGATATGTTTTGACAACTTTTTTTGGGGGAGAGGGAAAAGTTTTCATGATGTTTATATTGTAGTTCCATAGAGTTTACACTCAAGTGCCATCATATGTTCCATCTATTTGTTTCTTCTAGATTTCAATCTAGCACTGTATTTTTACCTACTTTTCATGGTAAATTTTATTAATTGACCACGGCAATTTTTTAATGAACCATGGCAAATTTAATTCATGGATCATGATAATTTTTAGTAATTCATCCTGAGAAATTTACTTTACAGATCATGGCAACTTTAGTATTTTTTACCATGGCAATTCTAGTTTTTTGCCCATGGAAATTATTACTTTTTGTGAACCATGGCAAATTATAGTGCATGTATTATGAAAAATTTAATTAATTCACCATGACAATTTTATTTTATGGTTCATAGCAAATTTGATTCATCGACAATGCACTTTAAAAATAATGAATGGTGGACTTATTTTTAATTATAAACCATGTCAAAAATATTTCATGGATCATGGAAAATTTTAGTAATTCATCATGACAATTTTATTTCTTAATTCCTCATTTTATAACATGTCAAAATTACTTTAAACTTAGAATTGAAAGTAGTTGAAACATATCATGACAAATTTAGTGTAAACAACATGTAATTTTTTTAGAAAAGAGGTCATCGAAACATATCTATATGAGATCTGGTTTTGAAGATCTCATCGCAACGGATTTCATAGTGAAAATGATTTTTCAATCAAAAAATTTATTTAAGAGATAAAACATTTTAAAAACTGAAAACCCAAAAGATTCTTGTTGACATCATCAGTTTCGCCACTTTTTCATGCATGTAGGGATGTGGCGCAAGATGTGGTCATAGGGCGTGTGGACGGTTGTTGCTCTCATGTGGTGGTTATTGCGTCCATTTCTAGAAACAAGTCTACAGCTTGTATTGTTTCCTGCCAATTTTGTAGGTTTACCTAGTGTTTACATAAATTGTTTTTAAAACAACTGTATGTGTATTATCCAAATAACTAAGAGATTTGTGAGATGTAAGGACTTATATTATAAAAACACCTAAATATAAAATCAGCTACTCCCTCATATCCAAACTAATTAACACTGCTTTAGTATATTAGTATAGATCAGTTGTACTAAAGTAGGGTCAATTAATTTGGATATGAGGGAATAGTATTTTCAATGCAGTGAAAGAAAAATAAATACTAGTATGATGCATGCAGCAAAATAAACTAAACAAACCATTGGCAAGCGATTCACAGAAGCTTGTACTGGTATTTGAAACAAACTGGCCCACACTGCCGTACCAATCTGGCCCAAACATGCATCGACCAAATATATATTAGCCGAAGAACCTGTCTTTTGGACGCAAGAGTTATCGCATGTGAAGACCAGTTCTGCCGTGTCAGCTGGTCTCCTAAGAGCTTGCATATATGTAGGGTTATCTCTCTCAAACATGCATATGCGCACCTGTTCTCTAGCGCTTTGTCCAACTGCATGCATAACTGTAGTTTGTTTGGTTTCTGGTTCAGAACGAAGAAACTCGGTTGCAAAGAGACAAGCGCTAGCCGGCCGGTGGATGTGTGCCAGAGATCTGAAAGGAAGGAGAAGAACAGGAGAAAGGCGACAAGCGCTGCTAGCTTGGCAACTGTAGTTGCATATCAATGCGTGTTGCTTGAGAATTTATTGGCCTGGAGCGCCATACTACCAGCCATCCACCTCCTGGTTGGTGCCCCCAACGTATCATATGAAGTATTTTAATTCCATATCAGGACAACAAAATGTAAACTACTCCATACGTTCAGATGTATTGGATATTTTAATATAGGCAACGTACAAACTGAAATGAGCGAGCAAATACACTTAAAATCGTCTATATACATCCGATCCAAAAGAAAGTTAGAACATCTCATAATAGTGAACAGAGGGATTTAGGATGTTTTACCATTGCAAAACATCTGCAGAAAACATCAACATCTGTAGTTCCAAATAAATACACTATGAAAGCATATTTACAATGGATCTAATCGTATACGCCCTCCGTCCGATATTACTTGTCATAAAAATGGTTATAAATAAATATATCTAGAACTAAAATACATCTAGATACATTTATTCCTACGATAAGTATTTTCGGACGGAGGGGTAGATTTTATATACACTTTGGTAACATTTTTCTGTAGATTTGAATTTAAAGGTTCGATTGAATACATAAGTTATATTATAGTATGTGAGAGAGTACGATAAATTGAGTTGCTGGACCTCCTACTCTTTACCATCTCTTCCATATTTTCAACGGCATGGGGTGCAAGCGAGTAAGACAGGAATAGTGAGATAATGCAGGCGAGGAGCAACCGTTGGATCAACGCATAGGAAAAACGATCAAAAGGTGGGAAGGCACGGTCCATGGGAGGCTCTAATTGACAACATAAACGCTTTGTCGTGTGTCCCTTAAAAATCAATCAACAAACATGTTTTTTTGGCTTCTTGATGTTTGGAAATCCTTTTATTTTCTTGAATAAGGCCTAAACATAGATTCAAGAACACAAACATGAATTTTCAACTTTTTGTTGCCAACTTTTTCATCCACTTGCAGTTCAAATTTGTATTATATCCACTAAATATCTAGAAATGCATTGAATGACTTAAATATAACAAAAGAATCCCCCAAAATGCCAAATTTTGTCATGTAACATGTTGTGGTCTATGTTAAGTGTATAAAAGTTTCAAAGGTCAAAAGGATGAAGCAACCGACACTTCGACTTCAAACCTGATCAAGAAACCATGATTCTTCTAAGGAAATTGTTCGATTTCAAAGCAGTGTATGTTACAATTTTTTCAAAATTTTCTCATGTTTTACAACACATTCTAAGGATTTATAATGACACCATTGCCAGGTTTCAAGTTTTTCAGAGTTTATTCCATTTTATTTGAATTTAAAAACCAATAAACTTCACGCTCGGGATCGAGTATTTGTATCTTGATGTTTGGAATTGCTTTTCTTTTCTGGTACAAGGGCTCTACATAGACTAAAGAACAAAAATATGATATATTTTTAACCCATAACAAAATGAAACATATGTTAAATGTACTAAATTGTTAGTGAGTTAATTCCTACTGGCATTTATAACTTAAAGCGTTGTTCACATCATCTTTTATTAGTCAAATGTAAGAAGTTAAAGACTCTATACAACTCATCAATTAGATGCCTTTCCCATAAAAAGATACTCCCTCCCTACCAAAATATAGGACTCTTTTGCGCCTCAAGGTACATATGTAATATATTAGATGCACAATAGCAAAACTGTACTAGTGTATTTACTGCTACCTCTGTTTCTAAATGTGAGACGTTTTGGCAGCTTAAATTGAACTGCCAAAATATGTTATATTTAGAATTAGAGGGAATACTGCCTAGCTAGAGTTCGAGAGTAAATTAACTTGGAGGATCCCAAAGTTTTGTAGAATAGTACATACTATTAGAATGTACTTGTAACTATGCGTGGGCTACCAATTCCCCCCGGCGTGCGTGTCCACATATGCACGGCAGAGAGAGAGGGAGAGAGAGAGCAAACAGTAGCAATGGAGCCATGGAGGGGATTGCGCCCAGAAAAGGAGGAGATGAAAGATGGAAAAAGAAAAGGCATCTTGTGGACACAGAGGGTGAGAGACGGGGGGAGGCGTTGTGTTATGTGTGTGTCATGCGTGACCGTGGTCTGCGGCCGGGGTGTACGTCCTCGAGAGTCGCGCCATCCTATGCATGCGTACGCAGGCTAGGCCCTGGGCGACGCAGCAGCTAGTTACATGCAATGCATGGTCCCAATCCCGCTCCATGGAGGGAGGGAGGGTTGCCTAGTGCCTATGCCGGTCCCTTGTCCCCTCCCTGCCCTAATACCTCCAACGCTCTGCCCCCTGCAAAAACCGTAGCAACAGCGGGCAACGTACCACTCACCTCTCTATGAGTACGAGACATGTATACACGACCGCATACGCCCACACCCTGCACCAACTAGTCGCCCGATTCTGATGATACATACACACACGCCTGTCTTAATAGCTAGTTGCACAATCTCTACTCAGTACAAATGGCCACGCAGAGTATCTGAGTTCGAGCTCAAGTAAGCTCGGATAAACAGTAAAATTTTAAAAAAAATCAATAAATTCTAATTTCTTTTTTATGGTAAAGATTGATAAATGTTTTAAGTGCATTTCAATTTTTATCATGAGATCACATTCGTGGAAGACGTGACAAAAAAAATAATGGTTCAAAAATGCTACTTTCGAAAGCATTTTGAAGCACTCATTCTATTTTCTCGCCTCTCCTTCTATGATCTCATCATAAAAATTTGCACACACTTTGAACATTTGTCAAAGTTTATCGAAAAAACTAAAACTTTTTAAATTTTGTTTTCAATTGTTTTTATTTTATTTTTCATCCGAGCTCACTTGAGCTAGAGCTCAGAAGGATACTTTGGGATCCTTTGCACTTATAAACAAAATAAACTGGATTTTTCCTTCTATGCCATAGCTACCATCCTTTTTTCCTAACTTCTCCGTGGTACATTCATTTTTTTAGAACAGATTTACTAATTTCACCTAGATGAGAATTCACAAAATTTCATCTAACTTGTACACTATTTAATTAACCAAATAAAAACTTAAAAAATAAATAAATAAACTTGATTAATATCCGTGTAAAATTCAATGATGTAGGAGTTGGATGGGACATAGTTATTTCTCAAAGCTAGACACACCATTTTTAGAAACTAAAATGTCACAATCATTATGTTTCGGACTTAACAGGTACCCCTTCGCTCGTAGCCTCGTACACAAGGGCACGCTGCTAGGGTTTCGTGAGCCCCGACGCCGGCAGCGGACTGCCTCGTCTTCTGTGGTCTTAGTGTTTTGCCGACGGTAGGCTTACATTTTTGGACGTCTTTCTAATGTCATTAGGGTTTATGACCTACTCAGAGAGACAAGATTGTGGTGGTTGTCTAAAGATAGAATATAGTTCTATCCATCTAGCCCCCATCATGGCGGTGCTTCTAGAATAACGACGACTTCCCAACTGTTTAATACAACAAGGTTTGCCCTGCTCCCATGAGGGAGATGCGATGAGAGTGCCTTTGGCTCTCTCTAGTGTTTGTAGCCATTGCTAGGTGGTCTACGGACCTGAATATAATTGTTACTTTCAATGTTCTTTGTACTATCTTAATAGTTGATGAATAGATTCAAAGTTTTTTTCAAAAAGAAAAAGTTATCGTGTGTATCAAACATTTAGAAGTTTTTTTTCTTGCGGGTCGACATATAGTAGAAGTTCAATGCTTTATGTGTCCTTTTGTGTTAAAACAACTCAAATTCGCAGTAATAAAGAATGAAAGTCCTACATCATCCAAGTCCCTTAATCCGCGACATGCATGTTTGCTAAGGGTATTTACGTACGTAGGGTACCTATGTTGCACGTGCAAGTATATATCCCCCCTACGTACTAGTCGCTACATGGCCAATCATTCACTATACTTAGGCGAGCCCCCTGTCTTTCTCCAGCTATATATAGCGCCCAGCCGCCTCCTCCCCCACCCACAGACCAGCAATCAGATCAAAGAGAGCTAGCTAGCCTCAGGCGCAGCTAGTCATAGCTTTCTTTCTAGGCAGCACACTGCACAGCACACCTCTCTTCCTCTCCAACACTTGTTGCTCCCCTCGCTTCCAATCCAGCCTACTCTCAAACTTCCACACGCGCCGGGAGAGAAAGAGCGAGAGCCATGCACAGCTACAGAGCCATGCACCCCCACCCCCACCCGTACCACACCGCGCCTGCCCCTCCGACCAAGATGGCCAGTGGTGGCCATGGCGGCGCCACCGAGGATGACGACCAGTCCATGCTCCTCCTCTCCCTCTGGCCGCCCGGCCACCACCATGACGCCGCGGCCTCCTCCTCGGCGTGCTCCTCACACTCCGTCGCCACGGCCGCGCACTCCACCGCGTCTTCGCCTTGGTTCAACCCAAGCCATGTCTACAATGGCTGCGGCGTCGGAGGCGGTGGCGGGAGCGGCAGCGGTGGCTTCTTGTTCCACGAGCAGGGCCGTAACGTGAGCGTATCACTCTCCATCGCCCCTCCGTCTCCCTGCGGTGCCAATCTGGCCCCCAGCGGCGGGAGCTTCGCCGCGCCGCTCGCGCCGCCATCGGCCGCCTCCGCGGGCGGGAACCAGGTGCCCAGCCAGTACTGGATCCCTTCCGCCGCCGAGATCCTCGTCGGCTCCACCCAGTTCTCCTGCGCAGTCTGCAACAAGACCTTCAACCGCTTCAACAACATGCAGGTAGGTAGCACGATGATCTTTGTCGTACGTACACCATTTAATGCACTGGTGGTGCAGATCAACGTGTGTGTGTGTGTATGTGTTCAAAGTACATGTGTTGAGCAGAGCTTGATCTTGTTGCTTCCCCGCAGATGCATATGTGGGGGCACGGCTCGCAGTACCGCAAGGGGTCGGAGTCGCTACGGGGGGCCGTGACGGTGGGCACGGCGGCGCCGCCGCCGTCGCTGCTGCGGCTGCCGTGCTACTGCTGCGCGGAGGGGTGCCGGAACAACATCGACCACCCGCGGGCGCGGCCGCTCAAGGACTTCCGCACGCTGCAGACGCACTACCGCCGCAAGCACGGCGCGCGGCCCTACGCGTGCCGCCGGTGCGGCAAGCGGTTCGCCGTGCGCGGCGACTGGCGCACCCACGAGAAGAACTGCGGCAAGCTGTGGTTCTGCGTCTGCGGCTCCGACTTCAAGCACAAGCGCTCCCTCAAGGACCACGTGCGCTCCTTCGGAGGCGGCCACGCGCCGCACATCGTCGAGTCCGTGGCCGTCGACGAGGACGAAGACGAGGACGACGAGCACGATGACGGCGACCAGCTGCATCTGTACGACGAGAACGGCAACGCCGGCGACGGCAGCGACATGGTCTTGCTCTAGACAACTACTCCTCCCTCCCTAGCTTTGTTGCCCGTACGATGTCTTAGTTAGTACTGGTCCACTAACTAGTACGTACTCCTAGTACCTAGTAGCTTCTAGGTTTAGTTCTCATTGCTTCCCAAGTGCATCGTTATTAGTACGTTCAGAGTGTGCTTGCATGGCGAGGTGTTACAGCCCTAGTGCAAGCTTAATTACAAGTGTGCGTGCGTCTGTGGCGACTCTAGCTAGCTAGGTCTGTGTGTCTGTCCCATGGAAGAAGTGTCGTAGTACGGTCAGAGTCATGCGATCAACCGAGACGAGATGTGTGGTGTACTGTGTCATGGTCACTTCATGTATTTGTCGTTTGGTCTTTATCTGCGTCTAAAGTTCTACCACTGTTTTATGGTGTCCCGTGCATGCGTCAAGATCGAGTACTACAAAAGAGCTAGAGAGAGAGAGGATGCTATTTCTATCTTACTGAGTTTAATTTGACGCTGAAAAGAGTTTTTACTACTGTGGTTTCTTTCCCCGATCGGCGACTCGTCAATCTCTCGGATGCTTCTCTTTTGTGCTTTCCCTCATGGGCGACTTGTCATGTCCCCCCGCAGACACTGATGGGAGGGCGTTTCTGATCTTTTCCTCGATCGGCTCCTAGACACCAGGCACTTTTTCCTGCTTGTCTTTTCACATATATGTGCAAACTCAACTACTCATCATCAACTGGGGTAACAAAGAATCTTTTCCAATCCGCCGCTCCAGATAGAAACTCAAGGACCTCCAAGTTTTCTCGCTTTCAAAAGCATCAAGAGTTGATCGGTCCATTTTTTTCGGATTTACTAATTCTCATCTAGTCCATCCATACCATAATATTTGTTGTTGGAAAAAATCAGTCTATTTCTCTCAAACAATAAGTATTTAGGAACAGAGTAATCAGATGAGAATTAACAAAGTCTCGTCTAACTCCCCCACATCATTTGAGTAATCAAACAAAGTATAAGAAATAAAAAATCTGCACGATTCTTCATGAAAATCAAGTGGCATATGAGTTAGATGTGACCTGGTTAAGTCTCATCTAGATGAGCGCTAAACACATCCATTTTTTATACTAGTATATAGGCAGAAAAAAAAATCTGAAGACACGGGCACCTTATGACGATATAGATGCATATTAGTTCCCGTTAGGAGAATCCTTTAACCCGCAAAAACACCATCAATATGTAACTTATGTGGTATGAAACCATTATGGTAAAGAAGTACTTTGGAATACGAATCTAATGACATCAATTTTGTGTCACATAGAGTATGTACTACTCTCTCCGTTCAATAAATAAGAGCATTTTTAACATTAGTGTAGTGTAACAAATGCTCTTATATTATGAGATGGAAGGAGTAATAGATAAATTATTGGCCAAAGGTATATGCAGAGTGAAAAAACTGAGAGGGTACAAAATTAAGACCTAAATCACTTTGTTTGGTCAAATTGGCTTGATGACCCTATTTATTTTCTCCTTCCAAATTATGGTTCATGACTATATATAACTATTACTCCCTCCGTACATAAATATAAGACCTTTTTAGATTTCACGACGTACTACATATATACGGATGTATATAGACATACTTAAGAGTGTAGATTTATTCATTTTGTTTCGTATGTAGTCTATAGTGAAATCTCTAAAAGGTCTTATATTTTAAAACGAAGGGAGTATATGATAATAAAGTTTGGAAGAAATTTTTTTTAACAATCACCTGGGGAGAGGTTCCCCACGTGAATCTATTACTCAAAAAGGGTCACGAGTAACCAAGTTTACACAGGTGCGCTAGTGCGCGAGGAGAGATACAACCGCCATGACATTAGGTTGCCCTTTTGAAGAGGTGCTCTAAATCTACCAAAAACGAGAGAGTAAAGCCCAAAATAATGTTGCAAATGATTAAATTCCAAATAAGGGTGTCATTTGTTAAAACTCAAGCATTACTTGCATCCCAAAGCTTTTATAAAAAGGAATGAGCGACCGTGGGGCCACTGCCGTTGTTGAGGCCGTAAGAGTTCAAAAAATGAATCCAAAGAATTTGCATTCAAGAAGTTGTACTCAATAAGAACGTAAATATATAGAGAGAAATCGGTGGTATGTTAGAAATGTGGTGTTGGCAGGCTCCGCGACAGAGCGAAAAGGCAAAAAAGACACATAGTTTGGCAACTTTGGGGACAAATATTGGTCTTCTGCCTTTTCGGTATACACATTTTTTTGGCACATGGTATTCTAGTTTGTAGGATTCCACACACCATCTGCTTTGTACTCCCTCCGTTTCTAAATATATATTTTTTAATTTTTTATTAACGGATTATATATGAATATATATAGACATACTTTAGAATATAACTTTTTTCATTTTGCTTCGTATGTAGTTTTTAGTGAAATTTCTAGAAAGACTTACATTTAGAAACGGCGGGCGTATTTCTCTTAAGTTTTTAATTAGGGAAACATGCAAAGCAATTTCATTTTTTCGAAACACTGTGTGCATATATAGTCATAGAACCCCTACTCAACACCAGATTTGCAAGATTGAGAAAGTCGCCATAGATGCTTCATCGTTGAGGGGAACGTCCCTTCCCATTGAAAAATAAATTGCATTAATGAGACAGTATAGTGTCGAACACATGGTCTAATCCCTGATGCGATGTGGGTATAACCAACTTCCTAACCGTCCAACAACTAGCTGTGTCTATGTGTGAGGGTGACTAAAGGTCATACGGTAATCGTTAAATCAGGATTTTTTTTTGCTAGGTGTGGATAAAGAGATGATATAACACTACATATTTTCAATGTTTGTGCAATCTCTGACGAGAATATAATATATATTTGAGCAAACTAAGAGGATCAGTTTCCTCACATATACTCCTTTTGTCCCAAAAAAATACGTATCTTAACTTTGTATTAGCTATAGCATTAAATTGTATTAAGCTGAAGACACTTATTTTAATATAGAAGGAGTAACTTCAACTACAATTATTTAGATATGGAGTATATTTGAGCAATGCATGCACCACACAAAGCTACATACCAATCATGCATGCAAGTACCCATTTGTAGTCTTTATAATTATTCAGGGTTTGGGTCAAAAGTGACCGATACGCATGCATGTATATTTCTACGGCCCAACACCATACAACTTTTCATACATCTATCTCTGCCGTGTTTAGTAGAGTGGGGTACGTTTGTAGATATATACACGCTTTTTCTGCACATACGAGCTAGCATATGCAAAGGCAGTGGAAGGAGCCAAAGTCTTGAGTTAAGGCTAGCGGTGCCATGCCATGTCATGCATGGGGGCAGGACCGGGAAGGGTGCAGCTTTTGGCTGCGGCACTCACTTGGCGCCCAAATGAATGAAAGAGAGGGAGAGGGAGAGCGAGAGCGAGAGAGCTGGAAATGGCCTTGGTCACGGCCTCCCATCCCTTCACCTTTCTTTACCCCTTTCCCTTTTGCAGTACGTACTGCATGGTGCATGGTGCATGGTGCATGCCCCCTCCTCCTCCTCTGCCAAAGCTACACACAACACCAGGCCTCTCTCTCTCTCTCTCTCTCTCTCCCTCCCTCCCTCTCTGGACCCTGGAGACCGGAGACGGAGAGTGCATGCACATGGAGATGCAGATCAAAGCAATTGCTTTGCTAGGTTAAGGTGAGGGAGGAGGCATGCATTGCTGTTGCTGCTGGCTGTTGCTGCCGAGCGAGAGAGAAGACTGCGGCCGGCCATGCCCATGCAATGCATGCGATCGGCGGTCGTCGTGGCCTGTGCACGTACCAGGCAGGCATGCAGGCAGGAGGACAGGAGGGGACTGCGTCTGCGTGCATGCATGGGAATGAGGGGGTGTGGCGCCACGGGATTGGTGCTGCGCCCGTCGATCGGTTCGACGTCTGATGATCGACCCGGCGACCGACCGACCATGGCGCCGCCTCAAAGTGAGCGCCGGCGCCTTGCACGCTTCGCCCAAAATCATGCATCTCCTCCTGCTTCTGCGTGAAGCGTGATGGCATGCATGCATTCTCTCTTCAATGCTACAATGATTTCTTCTTGTAGTACTGCAGATTACGCATCCGACCTGTCCTGGATCTGGACGCTGCGTGCGCACCCTCCCTCTAATCACCTTAATCATACGTCTAATATGGAACATACTACTAGTTTCGTTCAGTTAACTAAATAAGCAAGTACGTTCGTCGTCAAAACTGCGGCCCCGGCGGTTTGCTCCCGTATGTACGTGTACTGCAGTGCATGTGATGTGTACATATATACGTAGTAGAAAGGAGGGACGTAGTGGCATGCACTCGTGTCGACACGTACTGTGCTGGCAGTAGGCCCTCACGGGACGACACAGTGCGACCAACCTATCAGAGAAAGCATGCATGGAGTTGTGCACGCATACGTGTACGCACGTACCTACGTACTTACACATGCATGGCATACTGGTTTGCTTGCTTTCTTTTATCAAAGGAACAGACATCCCGTCTGGCGTTGCACAGACAGCACAGTGCACACTGCGCATGCATACATATGCATGAAATGAAAGCCTGTGCATGTGTGTGTGACTGTGTGTGTGTGTTTGCATGGCTGCGTTTCTCTCATCGATCAGTTCATCAGGCTCTGCATGCATAGTACGCTGTGCTCCACAGTCGCTTTACGCAGAGAGAGAGAGGGAGAGGAAGAGGAAGAGGAAGAGAGAGACCTAGCTTGGCTAGGTACCCAGCGTGCAGCGGCAGCTGCTCGACCGATCGATCACCACGTACAGAAAATTACTACAGCATCCATGCATGCATGCATGGACCACAGTGCAACTATATTTGTCCCTCTGTCCCTATCTGTGTCCCGAGCCTGAACCTAGTGAGACACCGAGGAGGAGAGAGAGCGCTGCTATCAGAGTAACGTGCGCAGCGTAGTCACGTCGCTACGGTGCCTACGTGAAATGCATGGACCCATGCGGCATGCATCTGGCAGCGAGGTGGATCACCCCTGGGCATCATCCACTTGCTTCCAGTTCAACGGTTGGATCCGGAATCAGATGCTAGAGCCAGCCAAATGATTGATGTTACATACTACTCTCTCCATATCTAAATATAAGTCTTTCATTTATTTTTACTAAAATCTACATACAGATAAAATGAGTAAATCAATATTTTAAAATATGTCTATATACATTCGTATGTAGTCGTATGTAGTTCATTAATGAGACCTTTAGAAAAACTTCTATTTAAAAACGAAGGGATTACAAAGCTTACGATACCCCGATTAGAGTATTCGCACCCTTTGTATATCACGGAGTAAATACTAATATCAACATCACGACAATTATCACGCGGCGGGTTTGGCTATGACTAAAACCCTAGCCGCCGCCGCCAAGGGAGCCGATCATCCGACGTCGTTTTCCGGCGGCTCTCCTTCCCCGGCGACCTTTTGATCGTCGGTCATGAGGGGGGCGTAGATCCCGTGTGTGCGGCTCGTTTTTATTTTAGGTTTACACCCTAGTAGCTTAGGTTTTTGGATCGTGTGACGTCTTGGCGTCGACGACGATGTTAAATAAAGAAGCTCTAGATTCTTCACCGTCGAGGTGATCGTCTCTATGGTCGGTGATGGATGTGGAAATCATTCTATTCAAGCGGGGATGTCGTGGCGACGACGGTATCCATGTGGTGGACTTGTGTCCTCGGGCTCCTCCATTGCGACGACGCCTTCTCCAGCATCGACGCGAAGCTTGGGAAGTAGTCCTAGAGCGGATGCAGATTGTGGTCTGCATCGATGACATCTGGAAGATGAAACATGTGTTGGGTTCGTGGTTGATGGCTGACAGGTGTAGTTTCCTCCGTCGACGTCTTAGTCGTCGTGGGGTGTCAGGTCTGGAGTTCGATGACATATTCGGGGTGTTGCCCCGGTCTAATTCGTTTAACGATAATGGCTTCATCTTTGGTGAGCCAACTTGAAGGTCCACAAGGCTGCATATCAGCAATGAAACCCCTTCAAGCTTGGATGAGAAGGTGATCCATCTTTTTTTGGTGGCTGTCGTGGTGATGCCAAAGTCAGGTAAAGGACGTTGGTGTCAAGCTCAACGATGTTTTGATACCTTTTCACTTTTGTCATGTCAGGTTTTACTTGACTTGTAATTTGATATTTATATGATATAAATAAAACACGTATTAGCATGAAAAAAAGATATCTCCACCATCGACCCGTCTAAGCATCTTTTATCACACGCTAAGACGAGCTTCACATTTTGGTTAAAAAATACGTATATAAGATAGTTAAAAATAAAAGAGACTCGGTCGACTTGCACAAAATGAAATGCTCACCCTAGTGTTGCTCGTAAAGTATTTTCCATCTTAGAGCATCTTCAACACAGACGTTAAATAAATCGCGAATCCAAAAAATAGGCCATATAGCACGCGCGGACGAAAGCAGTGCTCAAGCAGCCGCGCAATAATGCCTCGCGAGGTAAATGTACCAACGCGCTAGGAAAAAATGCATCTCGCGCGGCTAATTTGATGCGCCCGCTCTAGCGCACTAGACAAATCAAACTCACGTGCGAACCTCCAACAACCACTAACCACTTCGGCCGCGCCCGCTACGACACGTCCACTAACAGAATTTCAGCGATGGACGGTTGCGCCGACATCCCCCCCAACCCCTTCCTATGCTCGAGACCCCGACGTCACCTCCTCCTCCTCCACCGCCGCCCCAAACCCTTGCGCGGGGATGACATCCAGTTTCGCCACCGATGGAGCACCGGCTCCAAGATCCGGTCTCGCACGCGACCTTTTCTTGGTGCTAAGGACGAACTCGAGGGTGGCTTCGGTCCACCGCCTGCCGCGCAACCACGAAGCTCCGTCTTCAGGCGACCAATGGCAACGACGGCGGCACCTTGAGTGGCGACCCAAAAGAAGAAGAAGGTGGCTCGAAAGATGAAACCAGTAGTTCCTCTGGCCCCACTGTCGCTGCCACCACCACCACCGCCGCTCCAAGCACCCGAATACTCACAATTTGGTACGCCAACGGCCGATGCGCAAATGGTGTTCGATGAAATGCCCGTAAGGTAATTTTTTTTCTTTTTTTTGTTGTTGTTGCTAGAAATGTGTACATATGAATAGATCGATTTAGTTTTCTTACCATAGTTTGTAGTTTCAATGATGACACATATTTGTCAACTATGGGTGTTGGCTCCAACAATTTGCATTGGTCTCAAACCAATGAAGTGCATCAAGAAGATCATGGATATGAAGTGGATAAAGAGGGTGATGGTTTGCTTGATGCATCGAGTCGAAGGGTGTGCGACTACACAGTGGACGAAGACATCTTGCTATGCAATACATGGTTGAATGTGTCTATGGATGCCACCATTGCGGGTGACCAAACTAGAGATACATATTGGTTTACGATGAAGGAGTAATTTTATGCAAAAGAAACAGAGTGGAATTGAGCGCATCGGTAGATCTCTTTGCACCCAGTGGTCGATGATCAACATAGATTGTCAAAGGTGCTCGGTGACAATGACATCGGTTGACAAGATAAACCCAAGTGGCACAAATGATAGAGATATGGCAAGTGACATTTCTTTATGTTCCATGTTCATGCTTGTTCTTTTGTGTTTCGAGTGGTAATTTGTTCTTTTATTCTTCTGTTTGAAATGGTAACTTGCTTTTTTGTTCTTTTGTGTAGCACAATATTGCACAAATCTTGTTTCGAGGAGAAGAAAAGAAGACCAAGAAAGGCAAGGTTAAGAGAGGGAGAGCATTTGTGCTCCCCATTACTACGAAGTGTTGAAGGATCAGGAGAAATGGAAGAAACATCTTGATGATGAGGAGCCCAAGAAAGACAATATTGATGCGGTGGTCTTAGATGATGATGAGGAGGAGGCATCAAGTGATAGCGCCAAGAGGAGACCTACAACAAACTCGATTTCCTAATCCAAGCCAAAAAGACCAAGTGTACAAGGAAAAGAAAGAGAAGAAGAGTAAGGGAGGAGATGATGACCTAAAGAATGTTATGGAGCCTATTGCGATGGCAAGAAAGGAAGCAAACAAGGAGAGGAAGGTGGCAAGGAGACAAGAGTCGGCGGCCTAGGAGAGGAGGTTAATGGTCAAGGAGAGGAGGGTGGCGGCCGAGGAGAGGAAGGTGGCATCAGAGGAGAAGAAATTGGCCATGGAGGAGCAAACTAGATTGTTGGAATGTGAGAGGCACCTCTTCTTGAGGACACATCTAACTTTGATGATAGGAAAAATGAGTAATACATCAACCTTTGCCGTGATCAACTCTTTCTCCAGAAAAATTGATTGACATGGGATGCATGGGAGGCATGGGATCTACCATGGGAGGCTTCAGAGGCATGGGAGCTACCATGGGAGGCTTCAGAGGCATGGAAGCTATCATGGGAGGCTTCAGAGGCATGGGAGCTACCATGAGTGGCTTGGGATATACCATGGGAGGCATGGGAGTACATACAGGAGGCATGTGTGCTACCATGGGCGGCATGGGAGCTCCTACGGGAGGCATGGGTGCTACCATGGGCGGCATGGGAGCACCTATAAGAGGCATGAGTTTTGGGTCTCTCATGGGAGACATGAGAATACCTTGCATGATGCCTCACATGCCTTTGGAGATAATGCAAACAACCTCTGAGGTTTCAATGACACTGAAGTGCTTGATGATGATGAAGAGGAGGACAAAGATGAGGAGGACGACAGGGAAGAAGAGGAGGAAGAAGATGGAGCATGCTTCTTGATGTTTCATTCGTTTGTGTAAACTTATTTGCCAGGAATTGCTTGTGGTTTAGATGAATTGGAACAATCCCGGGAATTTGAACTATGCTGTGTTGCTCAACTCATCATTTTGCAAAATTTAAATGTAAGATCATGTTGTTTTGATTACCAAAAAATTATATGTGATATTTCATATGTGCCAAGTGGCGGCTGGGCGCGCATGCTATATTTTTACCGTGGATGTTGAAGCGCTACTCCGGTGCGGTAAATTTTGCAGCGCCTGCTAAAGCTACCACACATCCACGCGCGCTAAAACGCTATTTCAGTGCCCAAACCTTTTTTTAACATGACACACTACCACGTGTCTCTTGGAGATGCTCTTAGACCTAGCCTCACATCACTTTTCACTTTAGTGTTGCTTAGAGAAACTACACCCGGACCCTCATACCCATCTAAAACTTCCGGGCAGGCCATTCGGTCACTAACGAGTCACAAAATTTTGACCCAACCTGGCACCTCAAACGGGCCACAAACACCCGTGCTGACCAGCACCCCTCATATCCTGCCCAAATATGGGCCGGATATGGAGGTGCACGTGCGCGCCCGTGCACACCACCACGTCGTCTTGGCCCACGCCCGCCTGCATCGACCCCACATATCTTCGTCCCCATCAGCTCGCTAGACCAAACCCGAGCCACTTCACTCCTCTCCCCTCCACTTCCATCCGCCACCCAAGCTCATCTCTGGCGATCTCCGGCCTTCTCTGCCATGGAGGGCTGCAGATCTAACTCCGATCATTCATGATCTGTCGACTCGGGAGTCATCTCCTGCGGGTTGTGGGAGGCAATTGCGGTCCGCATTGCACTCTTTCACCCCCAGATGGACAAAGCCCATCCGATGGCAGGATCTATCCGGCACGACTCCTTAACATCGGCTCAATGGGCACCCGGGTCCTCGGGGGCTGGATCGTCGCGGTCCTGGCGGCCGGAAAATCTCTCCTTCCCACGCCGACGGTGCAGGCGACTGAAGAGGAGGAAGCTTTGCGTCCTGCATTTTAAAGAAACGATAGCAGAGGAACACGTGCACCCTCACCCGAGATCAAAATCGATCGGTCCGTGAATTGACCGAACTACCACCGAAGGTAGAGAAGGAGATCAGCGATGGTGAGGACAGCTGTGACGACGAGCTGATCCAGCTCGATCCATAATGCGTCTTCGACCGGTACTTCTGCGAGAAGGACATCAAGGACTTAGGGAAGGGAAAGGGCCTTCGTAGATGATGTCCACAGTGCCAAGCATGCAAATTTTGGTAGTCTGATGGCATGTTATTAGTTATGGAGTAGCCGGATGATATGTGCAATGCATCGACATAATAGTTCCTTGAGTTTGTATAGATTTGAGATATCATATTTGATGTGTCCGATTGTGAGTAGACAAATTTAAGACTTGATCGGTTAGTGTCCACGGACGCTATCGAACGTGTCTGTTGGCGCTTGAAGGGCCGGATTTGTAAGTTCCGACTGTAGATGCTCTTAGGATCTAGCTAGGAATATCGATAGTATTAGAGTGCAGTGTCATGACTGTGTTTTGGGAAACCCTCAATTCCTTAAGGAACTATTGTTGACATATGTTTTGGAAATATGGGATGGTTCTTTTCGAGAACTAAAAACCATATGGATCCATTTGATTTCAATATACAAAGGAAAAGAAACTGCTCGAGAGAAAAAAGTAGAAATTGATTTTTTTCAAGATAAGAAGAAATTGATTCGGTGTCATATATACGAGTCAATATCAACTACAATCGGAAGAAATGGTGGCTATGATCAGGTTGCTGGATGTTCTGAAAATCTATTTAGATTTTTATACAGTATGTACTTCAATTTTAAACTGAAGTTCTGTAATTGTCTACTTGATTAATTACACCTAAACGATGCTGTGCGCTAGACATGTGAGAACACTGTTGTATTATCAGCCTAAAAAGGGACACTGTAGTATGTAGCTCGTGGTTTTGTCTTTCGAGCGTGCTGGGCCCACGAGTAAACTGACATGGGTTGCACCCAGGGCACCATTTCTGGTGAAAGAACAAGCACAAGAGTCTCCACGCATGGATGCTAGCTCCAAGCTATGGATGGGCAGACCCGCAGAGACTTGCATGCATGCATGCATGCACAGTACATCTTCTTCGCAAACTCCGGCCTGGTCCCTACCCGATCGCCTCCACAAGTACCGTGGCCTTTAAAAACGCAATAGTCTAAACGCAGGACGGGTTTCCTTTCTCTTTACGCCCTAGCTAGTTTGTCTCTTTTCCTCCTATAGTTTCCTATCTTGCTACAACCACAATGATTGATCAATGAGTTTTGCGGTGCCTTTTCTTTCTTTGACAATGGTTGTAGGTTTCTTTATATTGTAATGATGTTGAAATATTAATATCACCGGGGAGGCAAACACATTATTCCGGAGGTTTGTAATTTGAAACTTCAAATTCTAATTTTGTACCGGCTAAGTGTACCTGGCTTTAAAAAGCGCACCACTCTGTATCCCACTTAACATTCTAGTTTCCACTTTATCTCTGGTTTTGCCAATTTGTGTCGAATCTATAAATGTGTCATTCTCCCCGGGGTGATGTGGCAAGTCATTGCGGTCTGATGGGATGATGTGGCAAGTCATTGCGGCCTGATGGGGTGATGTCAATGAAGATAATGGTGACTCCCTCGTGATGCTGTCCTCATCTTCATGGATGAAAAAAATCTAAATGGTCGACTATAAGGGGAGGAGGGGGGGGGGGTGAATAGACGGCTAACAATTTTTAATATTTTTTAATAAATTAGAGTTAGCAACAAAATAATTTGTTTAGATCTGCAACTAGCTAGCTGGATAAACTATATGGTGAGCTCAATAATAACAATAGCAAGCACAAGATATAAACGCAATATAGCATGCACAAAGTAAATTCATAGGTGGAGTCGATGGAGACGATGATGTGTTACCGAAGTTTCCTTCATTTAAGGGAAAGTACGTCTTAATTGAAGCGGTGTGGAGGCACAACTAATGCTTCCCAAGAAGCCACCAGGGCCACTTTATTCTCCTCATGCCCTCGCACAATGCAAAATGTCGTGATTTCACTAGTAGTGAAAGCGGGCGACCGAACCTTTACAAACAAGGTTAGGACAATCTTCACAACTTAATTGGGGGCTCCCAACAACACCATGAAGCTTCACCACAATGAAATGTGGCTTCGAGGTGACCTCTTCCGTTTAGGGTGCCCAAACACCAAAGAGTAACAAGATCCGCAAGGGATTAGTGAAGGGAAACAAATATATCTTTGTGGAAGTGTATATTGAGGCACTCCCCCTAAAGCCCTAGAAAATCAACAAGTTTTGATGGCTAGGGAGAGCGATCGGGCGAAAAGGAGCTTAGGGGCAACAACAGAGCTTGCGGGATAAAAGGTAGTTCTTCTTGGGGAAATAATCCCCTTTATAGAGGGAGAGCAAATCCAACCGTTTTTCTGCCCCACCCGCACTCAAGCGATACTACCACTCCTAGGAGCGGTACTACCTCTTAAGGCGCTACTGCCACACACGTGCCTGCAAGTACTCGGAGTACATGCGTGGTAGTGGCGCTAGAGCGGTACTACCGCTAGGGGTCGCAGGACTAGAGGAGGCACCGGTAATAGAGGGCTAAAGTAACAAAACTACCACAAGAAGTCATACTACCGTACAACTATCGATCTACTACCGTGATTGCAATCTGAGCAACTGAATCTAGCACAATGGATTTCCTCATTCGGCACTAGCCATGGTAGTAGGGTGCGGAAGTACCGTACAAGTGGTACACTAGTGGGGACGGGGCCTTTAGCCCTGGCCCGTAAGGGGCTTTAGTCCCGGTTCACCAACCGGGACTAAAGGGGCGGGACTAAAGGCCTAACCTTTAGTCCCGGTCCTGTTATAATCCGGGGCTAAAGGTGCTCCACGTGGGCGCCTCGTAGCGCCCCAGGGGCAGGCCCTTTAGTCCCGGTTCGTTACACGGACCGGGACTAAGGATTTTCAGATTTTGCTGGTTTTTGGGTTTTTTTTTGAATGAAATTATTTTTGGGTTTTAGGGTTTTAGGGTTTAGGTGCTCGGGAGATTAACGTGATGCCTCGTTTGGTGTTCGGGAATTAGTTTTCATATAATTTAAATAGAAATAATTATGCATATATATATATATATAAGATTAACTTATCTTACAAGCGAGCATATATATACAATTATATGGAGATCTAAATTATCGGGACTAGAGCCCGTCTATTCGATTACATGGACGAACATCAGTAATGGCCCCTAGTTACACTAAATCGTCCTTTGTCATCTATAGCTTCCGTTCTCAGAAATCCCGCAAGCTCCTCTGCAACAGCAATCGCGCGTTGCTCTGGTAGGACCTTCGTCCTCATGGCCGTGTGCTATATAAGAAGAGGAGATGAATATGAATATCAATCATGATAACAAAGAATGACGGGTAAAAATAGAGGTGTGAATGTTCATTGCTTACGTCGAATCTGTGATCCTTGAGCTCAGAGGTAAACGTGCGAATGGTCTCGCAAACATAGTATCCGCATAGATGCGTTCCCCGTGGCTGCTGGTCGCACTTTACGAGAATAGAATATATATAATCAAAATAATAATCTAGCATCATAAATGTATTGAAAATTAATAGAAGTATATCATACTACTACTTACCTGAGCCGCTCTAAAGGTCAGCTTCTCAGGAAAGTTACCGGGAGTCACGCACTTGAACCGCTTCCAAACCCTGCCCGACAAGGATTAGGATTTGCTAAGTTTTTCATTAATTGATATATCAGAAAATCATCGAAAGAGACCGATAGAGCGCAAGAATGATTAAAATTACCCTTGGAGCATGTCCTGCATGCTTTGGAACTGTTCCAAGGGTCTCGATAATGGGTCGAAGGCATCAACTCTTCCCTTATCAATTTGAATGTCCAACAGAATCCAATGGAAGCTGCACATGTATATATATATATGTGTGTGTGTGTGTGTGTTTGTGTGTGTGTGTGTCAGTAACTTACCAATTACACTTATAAGTGAATGGACACAACAGAGTAAAGACCCTCACCTGAAGTTGTATGGAAACAGTATGTGGTCACAATTTTTTTGATCTATTAGAAACCTTAGAAGGTTTTCCTCCGTCTCCTTGGGTTTATCAGTTAGCGTCGCTATATGTATTTTATCTGGGTCAATAAAACCAATATTTAGGATGGTCTTACTTTTACAATCAAGAATCTTCATTCTGCATAATAGAGTACAAGTTATATATAGACAATGAATTGAAATAACTAAACAAGTTATATGTAGACAACGAATTGAAAAACTTACAAACAATAGCAACTCATAAGCGATTTGTTGAGGGCGTCGCCATTGTACATCTCGAAGAGTTCATCAAAGTCGATCTGGATTTCTTCGGAGCGGCTGTAGTACTCCCGTGGGACACTCAGCACAATCATCGTTCTCCCATTCTTTGATTCACTTAAGTACCATTGATGCAAGTAACGCATATTTGTTGGGAGATCATCTTTGCTGACCAAAGGCTCTCCCATGAAAAACTGTGGCTTAGGGGCTACCACAGCCTTGGGTATCCCGTCGTCTTGGGAAGCCAGCAAATCTTCAACCGAGATACCACATTCAGCCGCCAACTCCTTTGCTCTTTCAAAAGCTTGCCCCTGCACCGGAGGGGGAACATTCTCGGTTAACACCTTGAGGGGTGGGATCGACTGTTTGGCCTGTTGTCCAAGCTGAGGAACGTTTGATTTTTTCTTGCTTGTAGTTGAACTTGATTTGCTCCCACTTGCACTTGCACGTGAGCTGCTCTTTTTCACTTCCTTCTGCAATGTGTGTGTATAGTCATCAGGCTTATAGTGTAAGTCATACTGTGATGGAAGGGTTATGAAGTCTTTTGCCCATGCTATTTGCTTCTCGGTGTATTCCGGGCGGGGCTCGGGTTCCTTCTTTTTCATCTCCGCATCATGATGTTCCTTTGCTATCCTGGCGTTTTCCTCGGGGGTACGATCATAAGGTCTGATAGGAAGATTAGCATGAGGTACCTTTGGGAGGGGCGACCGTTTGCGCTTTGGGGGGCTCCGTCGCTTAGGAATCGTCGGCGGAGTGTTCTTGGTGGCACGCTTCCGCTTAGTATTCTGTGCGGGCGGCGGCGGAGACGGACGACCCAAGTCCGGCGGCGGTGATCGAGATGGACTCGTGTTGTGCTGGCCGACGTCATGTGGAGGGCTTGGAGGTAATGGAGGTGTAGGTGACCTGCGACGACTCGGAGGCGGTGTTGTCCTTGGGGCCGAGCCTGGAAGCTTGATGTAGTTCTTGTCCCATAGGATGACTCCACCCAGTACTTCTCCGAGTGTCCTCTCATCTTCGGGACCAGCTATGTCGAGCTCCATATAATGAAACCCCGTCATGATTTCATCCACCCCGACTTTAGCAAAGCCAGCTGGAATCTCACGGCCATGCCAGCGTGCATCAGGGCCAGAAGGTAAAGCTTGTCCGACGGCCACCTTGATGGATATGTTCTTGAATTTCTGATGGAGTTCACATGATGTTGACTCCTTGATTCCATCCACGGGGTAGCCGGGACCGCCCTCTATCATTCTTCGTGCATCGTCGAGCGGGGCCTCAGATTCAGCCACGCTGCTTTTCCGCTTAGATGGGGCGCCGGTAATATCAAGTGCAGGATCTTCCTGGCGCGGTACTCCTCTAAGCTCATCAATCTGCTTGTGTTGCTCGATAATCCTAGCAAGCAACTGGTTGAACTTGTCATTCTCCTCATCCTGATGCCGCTTCTTTGCTCTCTCTCGGCTTCTGTAAGTGTCTTGGTCTCTGGCAAACCCAAGCCACCACGGGTAAGAAGGACCGAAGCCTCGCGTTCGTCCTCCATGTTCGTCATTGCCGAGGACCACTGTGAGCAAATCTTTATCTCTATCTGCAGTGAACTTTCTTTTTCCCTCCTTAATTTCTTTCACTATCCTTTTCCAATTCTCCCTGGGTATCCTAAGACCGTCATTGCAGATGAGGTCCCCTGTTTTTTCGTCGTACGACCCACCATGTGCAAGGAACCAATTTCTTGCTCTCAATTCCCACTCATCACGGAGTGGTTCAGGTACGATGCCTTTATCTAGCAGATCTTGCTCTTTCTTATCCCACTTTGGGATGGCAGTCTCATAGCCCCCTGGCCCCAGCTTGTGGTGATATTTCTTCTTGCGGCATTTATCTTGTTCTTTTCTGATAATGCCTGGGCATCTTCTGAATCCCTGTACTCTTGAAATGCCTTCCAGTGATCCGCCTGCTTGGCTAGATACCCCTCGAATACTGGCACTTTCTTTGTCTTCAGATAGTTTTTCCATAGATTCTTCTTCCAGCTACGGAACAGTTCGGCCATCTTCTTCAGAGTCCACTGCTTGACTTTGGCCCTCAGTTTGTCTGCGGCGTCTTCATTCTCACATTCTGGCAGGTTGAAATGTGACATGAGATCATTCCAAACATTATCTTTGTACCTTTCGGCGACATAGTCACTATCGGCTGCCCCTTTGCGCTTGTTCCACTCCCGAACGCTGATCGGGACGTGATCCCTAACAAGAACTCCGCATTGCTTCTTGAATGTGTCAGCAACATTCTTCGGAAGCTTGGGTTCGCCCGTAGGCAATATCACCTCAAAGGTGTAATGCGTCCGTGCATCCAACTTTCTAGTCGGGCCTCGTTTTGTAGTTTTGCTCGATGTGGAGGCCTAAGAGGGAGAAACATTCGTCAAATGAATGTATATGTATACAATATAGAGCTATCTCCAATATTTTTCACATATTACAAGTGATTGTCGAACTTCATATGTATACCTCGCCGGACTTTATTATTTCTTCACCGGCTTCTCTATCAGTGGAGCTATCACCTTCTCCGTCATTGGACCTATCTCCTGCCCCATCGGCTTCATCTTCATGTCGCTCGACCTCCATTCCAACGTCGTGGTTTAGATATGACGACGGAGATTCAGCTGGTTCAACGTCGGGGCCGTCTTTGATTATATCTTCGAGAAGTTCTTCCTCTTCGAGGTTCCTGATATGTGGATCCATAGTTCTGCAAAAAACGGATTCTCTTAACCTTTGGACCAAAAAAGAATTATTCTATCAGGAACTCCGTTCCAAAACAACTTTAGTCCCGGGTCGTGGCTCCACCCAGGACTCCTAGATTTCTGCATAGTATTCAAAGTAGGAGTACTTTTCCAATTTGAGCATTCAATAAGCAAAACCAAATCGTAAAATAAAGTAGTATTCAAATTAGCATGCATTCAATTATAAGCAAATACATCATCTCTTTTGTCTGTACATCGTCGAATATTATCACTAATACTCCTCGAATACTATCATACATATAGCATCACTGATACATCTAGAACCGTAGCGCCCGACGGGTATCGGCGCGGGCGGTGGACACCCAAAGAGAAGGAACCATCACAGGATCATAGCTCCAGTGAGATCCCCGACGAACCTGCCAGGTATGCTCGAACCTGCCCTCCAACGCAACCATGTAGCGACGGACGTGCTCATCCTCCTCGCTGACACGGTGACGTACCACCTCCGCGGTGTCCGAAAGCCTCAGCACGCTCACTGGCCCACGCGACCGCCACCAAACAAGGATCAGGTCAACGACGGGCTGGCTCCTCACCAACCTACGCCTCCCGAAAGGTAGCACCTCCCAATACCAGCCGGGCGGAGCCCAGTCCTGGAGAGGGCCCCTCTGATCAAGCAGGTGTCCTCCGCCGAGTCGACGACGAGGATGCGGGATAGGCATCGTAAAATGAACTAAAAAAAATAAACTAGTTCTACTAATTTTCTTGCTAAAAATAAACTATTAACACTTAAGCATATACAATAGCAAAATTAAACTATTAACACTTATGCATATACGATAGCAAAATTAAGCAATAATCTAAGAAACACTATTAACACTTAAGCATATACACTATACAATAGAAAAATTAAATGACAAAAAAAATATTTCTTCTTCTTGTAACCCTAAACTAATTTTTCCTCTTCTTCTATTTCTCCTCTTCTTCTACTTCTTCTTCTACTTCTACTTCTCCTCTTCTTCTACTACTTCTCCTCTTCTCTTCTTCTACTTCTCCTCTCCTCCTCTTCTAATTTTTTTCTCTTCTTCTACTTCTCCTCTTCTTCTATTTTTCCTATTCTTCTCCTCTCTTCCTCTTCTTATTCTCCTTTTTATTCTTTTCTTCTCCTCATCTTCTTATTTTCCTTTTTCCTAATTCTACATATTACTAACCCTAATAATCTAGCACAAACCTAATAACAATAGGAATTAAATGACAAAAAAAATATTTTTCTTCTTTTCTTCCCTTTTTCTTCCTTTCTTCTCCTTTTTCTTCTTTTCTTCTACTGGCCGGAGTGTTGGGGAGGAGGAGGCGGGGGCTTACCGGCCGGAGGTGTCGACGGTGCGCGGCGAGGAGGACGGCGCGACGGCGAGGAGGACGGTGCGGCGGCTACGGCGAGGAGGCGAGGAGGACGGCGCGACGGCGAGGAGGACGGCGCGACGGCGTGAAGGACGGCAGGCGGCGGCGAGCAGGACGGCGGGCAGCCTGACGGCGTCGTCGAGTTCGTCGCTGTGCCGCGCCGGGCAGGAGAACGAGAGGAAGAAGAAGAGAAATGGACGATTTGGGTTGGAATTTTTCTAACTCCCGCTTATATAGGTGGATCTTTAGTCCCGGTTCGGGGCTCGATCCGGGACTAAAGACCCCCTTTAGTCCCGGGTGGAGCCACGACCCGGGACTAAAGTCCCTTTTTCGGCAGACCAAAAGGCGGGAAGCAGTGGGTCTTTAGTCCTGGGGCGTGGCTCCACCCGGGACTAAAGGGGGTCTTTAGTCCCGGGGCGTGGCTCCACCCAGGACTAAAGCCCCTCCTCAGCTGCACGATAAGTTTAGTCCCACCTTGCCCAGTGAGGTGGACTAACACTTGTTTATCAGCCCCGTCGCAGCTTCTCCATCGAGCTCCTCTCTAAAGCAGGCTTACGGGCCTAAACTCACTGAAAATTGAAACTATATTCGAAATTAGAGAGAAAATTCAATCTAAATTCACTAGAGAAAAATTTAGATTGAATTTTCTCTATGATTTCGAATATAGTTTCAATTTTTTTTTCTATTTTCATAATTAATAATTTTGACTATCCAAACTATTATCTATTTTGTTATTTTCAATTAAAAACTATGTTTATTAAAAATTCTTTTTGTATATTTGAAAATTTGACAAAACTATGATAATGAAAAGTGTTTGAAATTGAATAAATAATGCAAAACTATTTTCTATTTTCATAATTAATAATTTTGACTATCCAAACTATTAACTATTTTGTTATTTTTAATTAAAAACTATGTTTATTAAAAATTCTTTTTGCATATTTGAGAATTTGACAATACTATGATAATGAAAAGTGTTTGAAATTGAATAAATAATGCCAAACTATTTTCTATTTTCAAAAGTAATTATTTTGACTATCCAAACTATTAACTTTTTTTTTGAGCTAGTTGACCCTGAAATTAAAAAGCACTACAAATGAACTCTGAAAATGTTGAAAGTTGGCATGCTATCATCATTTCATCCACATAGCATGTGTTAAAAAGTTGAGAGGGCTACGACAAAAACTGGATGCACTTCGTGTACAAAACGGACAATCTCTCTCGAAGTATCTGCGTTTCGAACGAGAACTCATCTCTTACAAAGGGATTTCATTTTTTTGAACTTATTTGAACTCCATACTTTTTGTGTGTTCAAAATGCACCATTCAAAGGCACATCACAAAATTTCAGCAATTTCTGACTTCATTTGGTATTCTTCATGCATTTACTTATTTTTTTTGAGCTATTTGACCCTGAAATTGAAAAGCACTACAAATGAACTCTGAAAATGTTGAAAGTTGGCATGCTATCATCATTTCACCCACATAGCATGTGTTAAAAAGTTGAGAGGGCTACGACAAAAACTGGATGCACTTCGTGTACAAAACGGACAATCTCTCTCGAAGTATGAGGGTTTCGAACGAGAACTCATCTCTTACAAAGGGATTTCATTTTTTTGAACTTATTTGAACTCCATACTTTTTGTGTGTTCAAAATGCACCATTGAAAGGCACATCAAAAAATTTCAGCAATTTCTGACTTCATTTGGTATTCTTCGTGCATTTACTTATTTTTTTTGAGCTAGTTGACCCTGAAATTGAAAAGCACTACAAATGAACTCTGAAAATGTTGAAAGTTGGCATGATATCATCATTTCACCCACATAGCATGTGTTAAAAAGTTGAGAGGGCTACGACAAAAACTGGATGCACTTCGTGTACAAAACGGACAATCTCTCTCGAAGTATGAGGGTTTCGAACGAGAACTCATCTCTTACAAAGGGATTTCATTTTGTTGAACTTATTTGAACTCCATACTTTTTGTGTGTTCAAAATGCACCATTCAAAGGCACATCACAAAATTTCAGCAATTTCTGACTTCATTTTGTATTCTTCGTCCATTTACTTATTTTTTTTGAGCTAGTTGACCCTGAAATTGAAAAGCACTACAAATGAACTCTGAAAATGTTGAAAGTTGGCATGATATCATCATTTCACCCACATAGCATGTGTTAAAAAGTTGAGAGGGCTACGACAAAAACTGGATGCACTTCGTGCACAAAACGGACAATCTCTCTCGAAGTATGAGGGTTTCGAACGAGAACTCATCTCTTACAAAGGGATTTCATTTTTTTGAACTTATTTGAACTCCATACTTTTTGTGTGTTCAAAATGCATCATTCAAAGGCACATCACAAAATTTCAGCAATTTCTGACTTCATTTGGTATTCTTCGTGCATTTACTTTTTTTTGAGCTAGTTGACCCTGAAATTGAAAAGCACTACAAATGAACTCTGAAAATGTTGAAAGTTGGCATGCTATCATCATTTCACCCACATAGCATGTGTTAAAAAGTTGAGAGGGCTACGACAAAAACTGGATGCACTTCGTGTACAAAACGGACAATCTCTCTCGGAGTATCACGGTTTCGAACGAGAACTCTTCTGTGAAGGCTTATTTGAACTTATTTGAATTGAAGACTTTTTGTATATATATGTGGTCGAAATGCATGATACCATGAAGTTAGAAAGGGCTAAACCATTCAAAAGTAGCAAATGAAGTTAGAAAGGGCTAAACCATTCAAATTTGGAAAGTATAATGGCACAAACAGAAACTAGACATATATAAATTGGTCCAAGCAGTACATGATACTAGTCCAAACAGTACATAATAATAGCTACCATAGATATATATACAAGTGTTCGACGTTGAGAACACTACTCGTCTGAATCGTCTGAATCAGAATGTCCACCTTCCTCGAGGTGACGCTGGCCATAGTTGACGACTCGAATCTTGCGGTACAACTCGTATGAAACGTATGCATCTTTTGCTGCATACTCAATGTTGATAGGATCAAGTGGGGCCTTCTCCCAAAGTTTGTGCTGAGACTTTGGGAAACTGGTCTTCATATCACCATATTCCTCGTCGATCAAGGCAACTGCCATATGAGCCATCGAAGTCCTGACATGTCGAAGCCTGAATACCGTTTGGAGATCAATGAGGCAACCAGTTGGTATCTCAATACCGAAGCTGTACCTCATCTTCAGCTTGTCGTTCCTTATGTCAACGATAGCAAAAGTGATGCCGCTGCGAAGGAAGTCCATGAGTTCTGGACAATGCTTGTCACTACTGCAACAGAAACAAATTAAAATGGAACAAATGTTACATACTGCTGCAATAAGGAAACATGTTTCACTACAACTAAAGAGAAAATTATCTTTAGGGTTCAAATAGAACATATGCAATGGAACCTAGAGAGATCACTATAGCTATCCAATGGAACCTAGAGAGATCACTAGCTATATGCAATTTTCATGACTATGACATATCATATTGCTATCCAATGGAACCTAGAGAGATCACTAGCTATATGCAATTTTCATAACCTTGGATCAAAGAACACCGCATAAAATTGTATCACTACAACTATGATTTCAATGGAACATATTGAACCAATCAGATTTTTCAGATTGTGGAACACTATTCCAATCAGATTGTGTTCCCTTCAACTAATCAAAATTGTTTCACTACAACTATTTGAAGCGAACCAACTATGATTCCAATGGAACATATTAAACACTAGTTGATTCTAATACGATTTTTCAGATTATGGAACACTATTCCAATCAGATTGTGTTCCCCTTCAACTAATCAAAATTGTTTCACTACAACTATTTGAAGGGAACCAACTATGATTCCAATGGAACATATTAAACACTAGTTGATTCTAATATGATTTTTCAGATTATGGAACACTATTCCAATTAGATTGTGTTCCCCTTCAACTAATCAAAATTGTTTCACTACAACTATTTGAAGGGAACCAACTATGATTGAAACAAATAAACTTACAATGTCATTATCTTGGATCAAAGAAAGCCTCAAAACTTACCTCGCCCATTGGAAGATCGAGACATGGCGTGCGAAGCATAGTTGGATGACGGCAACACCGCGTTGATCGGCCGTGTACTCCAGATCAAGCCCCAAGAACTTCTCATGATCCATTGCGGCGTCAAGCCATTTTTCCTTCAATTGTTCAAGAAAAAACGACACCTCCCTGCTCTCGTTTGTGTAAACGATATCGAGCATGGTCTTGCCATGTGCGAGCACCTTTGAAAAGCGAGTTGGCATGGTGGAAGAAGAGAAGGGAAGAAGAGAGGAGAAGAACAGAGAGGGAGAGCGAGAGAGAAGAAGAAACAGAGAAATGGCGACTGTGCTTCGGTTAGTGCTTTTCATCGCCCGAAACGACGCGGGATGCAAACCGTTTGCCGGCCTTTAGTCCCGGGTTGAGCCACCAACCGGGACTAAAGAGGTATACCAACGGTTGCCACCACTATGGCAGGCCACGTGTTAGGCAGTTAGTCCCGGGTTGAGCCACCAACCGGGACTAAAGGGGGATACGAACGGTTGCCACCACCACTGCCCACCGCGTAGCCCTTTAGTACCGGTTTGGGACACGAACCGGGACTAAAGGCTCCTTACGGGCCGGGACTAAAGCCTCGAGGGAGGCATTGAGAATTGGGGCGACATGGCCGGGCCTTTAGTCCCGGCCCAGAGGCAGGCCGGGACTAAAGGGTCCCGGCCAAAGGCCCGTTTTCCACTAGTGGTACTACCACTCTACTATCGTGCTACTACCATGAAATAAAGAAAGGGTAACTGAAAGTTGCACGTAGAGAAATCCCCCAAGCGGGAATAAAGTGGAATTACGCGGCAGTACTACCAAAACGGTACTACCATGGTACCCAGCGGTACTACCGCTTGTGTGCTGCCAACTTGCCCATGAGAAAAACAGGGGGCCTCCAAGTTGCGAAAAATGAATGTGGGTGCATAAGAGGATGTGTACATGTTGATTCTACCCAAACCATTTCAAAGCGGACCCTGTCTTAATATTACGCTTTTCCTACAACTTGATACCGCCAAAAAAGAAACGTCGGAAACACTGTCTTCATTCTTTGACACTGAGGGGAAATCAACCGCTCGTGCTATGAATATATAAGTATCTAAAATGCTCAGTACACACATTATTCCTCAAATAACATTGTCATCAATCACCAAAACTGTTAGAGAAGGAAATGCTCTTTAGATGACAAAACGAGATTTTCACAAGAGATAACAAGGAACATCAACGATGGTCTCCCCTAGACATGTGCACTATTTAAAATATGTGTTGGAATGCAAAGTGCACAAACTAGAATACCCCCCTATATTTTATAGACAGGGCAATACTTGCAACAACTAATATAGATGCTTAACGTGATTGCAAGCATAAGTATATGCGCATGAAGATAAAGAGCACAAGATAAGTATAGCTCCACACACATTAAGACATAATTAAGTATAGATAAGGTAGCTTATGTATCATACCATACATATGTCTCAAACCAAAGCAAAGCAACTAAGATAAAGATTTCACGAGCATAGAAGCGAAGCAAATAAGGCAAGCTTGTGACTCGACAACCCTGCAAATCACCCGGTCCTAAAACTCTCTCCCCCTTTGGCATCGAGACGCCAAAAAGATAAAGAGTGACTCTAAATGTCCCAATATGGTAGGACTAGTTTCCACCCATGGACTCATTGGTCTCCTCATCATCAGAACCATCTTCGTCGGACTCCTCGTGATCCAGAGACTCCCCCTCAATCTCCTCATCATGCTCAGGTATGGGTGCAATAGTGGCATCATTGGAACCATTAGAATCTTTCCAGCGACTGGGACCAGATATCCACTTATCCTCAGAGGTAATCTGCTCCTTTGAGCCACTCTTGATAGGAATCTCCATCTTCTCATAATATCCTTCTCTATTGGTGAGCAAGCTTGACATCCACATGAGCCACATACAACTTATGCCAAACCTCACACTAGATGCAGAAGATATTCTTCACCTTTGTATTAAGCTTGTTAGTCGAGCTTGACTTTCCAGAAGAATGCTCGTGATCAGGCACATAGTCTGGTTCATCATCCTCATCCGAACCGGTAGATGGAATCACAATCTCAGGCTGACGAAATAGAGCCCGTCGCTCCTTGTGTCTCTGATTTACCACCTCATCGGTAGTCAAATCACCAGTGTCGAGCAACTTTCTAGGAAACATGGAGTTCCAAGTACCTACAGTGAGTGTGAGAATGAAGGTGGCATATCTAGGCACGTGGTCACTGTATGTAGCGTTGATGAGCTCCTTCCACATCACATGAGATACATCCATAATAGTGCCCTCGCCCTTCTCCTTCTGGCACAACAATAACATATCAACTAAGTGTACATGCACGATACCAAGGCTCCCAACTCGAGCAAAGAGGGTGTTCCTCAGAATGTGATGTATGATGTCAAGGAATGATATCAACTCCTAATTGTGTCCCATCTTTGTTTGAGTAATGGCCATGTACGGAAGCTGATTTGGCTTGTGAGTTGGCACCCCCTCGTGGTGAGGATGAAGACCAAGGGGTTTCCTCAGCCCCTCATCATTATACCCAAACAATTCATGAACTCCTTCCATGTAGCGCATCAACCTGTCATGAGTCATCCATACCATGGTCCCGCCATCATTGGTCCCAAACCAAACAGTGGTGAAGTACTTTGCCACCATCTCAGGGTCGAAGTCATAGTTGAACATCATTATTGGCAAATTGTTGAACAACTCAGGAAGTTAAAGAGCCTCTCCAAACTAAGAGCGATCCTTCTCCATGTGCTCAGTGTTGATAGACTTGGTCTTGACAAAGAGATTCTTCTTGGTCTTGATCCAATCAAAATACACAGTGGCTTGATCCTTGTTCTAGAAAGGATGACTCACAAGAGAAGCATCCCGAGGATGACAGTAACGATTCTTCTCTCGATAAGCTGAATACTCAGTTTGCTTCAATTCATATGCCAACTTGACTAGAGTTTTTCCTTTTGCGAGCCACTAACTTGGTCTCGGTCTTGGCCTTGTTCCTCTCAGACAACCTGCATGGTAGTGGAACCTCTGGAGCTTCTTCTTTGCAATCGGAATAGATTGTCCTCGCATAGTAGGTGCGTCCATGCTTGGTTGGAGGATTCAGATTCTTGGGATGAGACTTAGAGACACTTCCACCTAAGGAAGACACAACAACACGAGGGAAAGCAGGTATAAAATCATTGCATAAGCCAAAAGGAATCAAAATGAGAGAAGGAAGCAATATTGGAGTATTATTGAAGTTGGCAATTCAAGCGGTAGTACCACGACCTAGCAACGGTAGTCCCACTCCTAGGGGTAATACCGCTCTCGGTAGAGTGGTAGTACCCTGTGAAGAACAGACATATGACCGTGGCTAAATCCGGTAGTACCATAAGTGAAAAAATGCAAAAATGCTCCACTATAACTTCAGTCCTCCTATCTAGCAGTCAAACCATGTCATACTCAAGCCCCGATTTAGCCAAGAATCCAAGAACCATCACGCATTTCCCTAAGAAACCTAGATTCAAGAAATGGAACCATAGGAAAGACAAATGGAGGCAAAACCAGACTCCATGGCGAGAGGATACTATGGAGAGCCATCCCAGCAGACATAATCATGGAAGACGACATGGAATTGGCCTACCAAGGCATCGTCTTGGGAAGTTCATCTTCCCGTGTGGGAGGAGTTCGTGGGGGGGGGGGGAGAAGTGAAAGGCTATAGGGGAGTTGGAACTCCCCCTGCTCAACACTTACCCCTCTTGAAAGCACATATGCTCCCTTGGTGATTTTGATAATTCTTGATAACATACATCGTCTCTTGGACTAACACTTTTACCTAGATATTTCAGACTACTCCATGGAGATGTTATGGCTAAAGGATTATGTGGAGATGCCCCTTGATGCAAGAAAGTAATAGGATTGGCTCAAGCTTCAAGCTAGAAGACTCTTCATTTTCTATTTGTGAGAAATCACTTTTGAGTCCATAGGAAAGCCAATACAAGTAAAAGGGGGTGCGGTATTAAAATGAACTGATTTCTCAAGTTCTCAAAGTTAGCTACCAAAGTACTCAGTCATTTTTCCCACATAACCATTCTGTCCCATTCCACATACTCAAATTCGGTGCCACCAACTTTCATATTTTCTACCCACCGAGTTTGACCTCAGACAGAAACCCTAGCCACTTCCACCAAATCGGTGCAACCGAAAATCAAATAGGTGCTACCGATTTTGGGTGACCAACTTTCGATTGCCTCAACACACAAAATCATAATTTCTGAGTTTGAGTATCAGTGTCACCAAGTTTGGTCATCTCACCATTAGTCACTTCTTTGGTGCCACCGAGTTAAATATATAGGTCTTATAGAGATTCAGAACTTCATACCTTTAGTGCTTGTCGGTACCACCGAGTTTCCCACTTCGGTGTCACCTAGTTGGCCACTTTGGGTGTAACGGTTGGATTTTGTGTGCTTCATATATATACCTCTTCACCCACCTCTCATTCGTGGGAGAAGCACTCAGAACACACACTTCATATCGAGATCCATTTTTTGAGAGAGATCCATCTACTCATGTGTTGAGACCAAGATATTCCACTCAAATCATTTGAAACTTGATCTCTAGCCTCCCCAAACTGCTTTCCACCAAATCAATCTCTCCTACCGTGCCTATTATGTGAGAGAGTGATTTTGTGTTGAGGAGACTATCTTTAGAATCACAAGAGCAAGGAGTTCATAGTTCTACCACATCTATTACCTTTTGGAGGGTGGTGCCTCCTAGATTGGTTAGGTGTCGCTTGGGAGCCTCCTACTTCGTGTTGTGGTGTTGAACCAAGATATCTGTAAGAGCATGGAGATCACCTACTTTGTGAACATATACCGTGAGTAAGGCTAGTCCTCTGTGGACGGAAGCCGTGGTGGAATAGACAAGGCCATCTCTTCGTGGACCCTTTGTGGGTGTAGCCCTCCATGGACTCTCGCAGCCGTTACCCTCTGTGGGTTGAAGTCTCCACTAACATGGGCGTATGATAGCGCCACCTATCGGAACCATGCCAAAAATCGCCGTGTCAACTTCTTCGCGTTTGATCTTCCAAAACTCTACTCATTTACATATGCAAAGTCTTTACTTTTCCGCTCCCATATATGTTGACTAGCATGTGTAGGGTGTAGTAGACTTGTTTGTATCGCTGAAATTCTGCCCTTCATCAAAGTTGGTAAGGCTAGGATTTTTATCTTGACAAGTAGTCTATTCACCCCCTCTAGACACACCTTCTTTCGATCCCTCAATTGGTATGAGAGCAAGGTCTCCAAAACCTTGGTTTAATCACCATTGGAGGAAGATGAATGTAACTAGTTGATGGATTTTTAGTTGTAGAGTGCCCATTCTCAATGGTGAGTATTTTAGACAATGGAAAGATGAAATGCTTGATATATTTGATGAGTTCCTTTTGCGCAAGAATGTTGAATATCCCTCTGCGCCTCCCATTGACGCCATACATCCTTCGCATGATGATGAAGTTGATATGGTTGGTAATCTTAACACTGTCAATCTAATCATTAGAGGATTACCAAGAAGTGTGCTTAATCATATGCAAAACTTCGAGTGTGCTTATACCTTGTGGAAAGACTTATAGGAAAGATATCCAAATTATTCTTTGAAAAATCTTGACATCATTGTCCACAAATGCATTGCCTTTCACAAAATGAAGCCAAATGATCCTAATTATGATAAATGTCTATTTGAGATTTGTGACCTCATGCGTGCTAAAGGAGATGTCGTTACTATTAACAATATCATCGTTGAAGCCATTCACATGCATAAATATGAATATTATGATAGTCAAAATTCTTATGAAATTCTTGGTTCTTATTATGAGGGAAATTCATCCTATGATGACAATGCGGAGCATGGCTACTACAATAAATATGAAGAGTTTGACATCGAGTATGAGAAGACCATGATGAACCTTAGTCTTATGGCTAACCTTAGAGACTACATGGCCGGTGGAAAGGAGTGGGTTCTCGACAGTGGATGCAACGATCACATGACTGGAGATAAAAACATGTTTCATGATATTACACCAAACCATGGACCTCGGAAGTATTTGACTTTTGGAGATAACTCCAAAGGTATGGTACTTGGTCTTGGTAAGGTGGCCATATCTCATGATAGTTCCATTTAAAATGTCATGCTTGTTGAATCCCTTGGCTACAATCTTCTTTCCGTATCTAGACTGGCAGACTTTGGTTTTGATGTGCTATTTACGAAAGTTGACTGCCGAGTGTTTCATAGTGACAACCATAAAACTGCCTTTATAGGTTTTTGTAGAGGTGATCTATACATTGTCGATTTCTCTAAAATATCCAAACCTCGTACATGTATTATTGCTAAATCTTCTAAAGGTTGGTTATGGCATAGAAGGTTAGGACATGTAGGCATGCGTAATCTTCACAAACTTATCAAAGGTGATCATATTCTTGGTGTTAAAGATGTTATCTTTGACAAAGATAAACTTTGTAGTGCTTGTCACGCACGAAAGCAAGTTGGAGGAAGTCTCCCCGTAAAGAACATCATGACTACAAGAACACCACTCGAGCTGCTTCACATGGATTTCTTTGGTCCCAATGCTTAAAAGAGCCTCGGTAGAAATTCTTATGGTTTAGTCATTGTTGATGATTTTTCCAGATTTACGTGGGTATTCTTTCTTGACGATAAGTCGCACGTACAAAAGATCTTCAAGAACTTCGCTCCGAAAGCTCAAAATCAGTTTGAAGTGAAGATCAAGAAAGTTTGAAGCGACAACGGAACGGAGTTCAAGAACACTAATGTGGATACTTTTCTTGACGACGAGGGTATCTCACATGAATTCTCGACGACGTACACACCTCAACAAAATAGAGTTGTTGAGAGGAACAACCGGGCTCTCATAGAGATGTCAAGAACGATGCTTGACGAATACAAGACTCCAAGACACTTTTGGGCAGAAGTCATGGAAACAGCTTGCCATGCCATAAACCGACTTTATCTACACAAGCTTCTTGTTCGAATGACATACGAGCTACTCACCGGTAATAAACCCCAAGTTGGATACTTTTGGGTATTTGGCTCTAAGTGCTATATTCTTGACAAGCATCATCGCTCTAAATTTTCTACTAAATCTTATGAAGGTTTCCTACTCGGTTATGAATCGAACTCTCACACCTACTGTGTCTACAACAACTTCACTCGAAAAGTTGAAGAGACGACAGATGTGAAGTTTGATGAGACTAATGGTGTTGGAATTATGCCCTAGAGGCAATAATAAATATAGTTATTATTATAATTCCTGTATCAAGATAATCGTTTATTATCCATGCTATAATTGTATTGAATGAAGACTCATTTACACGTGTGGATACATAGACAAAACATCGTCCCTAGCAAGCCTCTAGTTGGCTAGCCAGTTGATCAAAGATAGTCAGTGTCTTTTGATTATGAACAAGGTGTTGTTGCTTGATAACTGGATCACGTCATTAGGAGAATCACGTGATGGACTAGACCCAAACTAATAGACGTAGCATGTTGATCGTGTCATTTTGTTGCCACTGTTTTCTGCGTGTCAAGTATTTATTCCTATGACCATGAGATCATATAACTCACTGACACCGGAGGAATGCTTTGTGTGTATCAAACGTCGCAACGTAACTGGGTGAATATAAAGATGCTCTACAGGTATCTCCGAAGGTGTTAGTTGAGTTAGTATGGATCAAGACTGGGATTTGTCACTCCGTGTGACGGAGAGGTATCTCGGGGCCCACTCGGTAATACAACATCACACACAAGCCTTGCAAGCAATGTAACTTAGTGTAAGTTGCGGGATCTTGTATTACAGAACGAGTAAAGAGACTTGCCGGTAAACGAGATTGAAATAGGTATACGGATACTGACGATCGAATCTCGGGCAAGTAACATACCGAAGGAAAAAGGGAATGACATACGGGATTATATGAATCCTTGGCACTGAGGTTCAAACGATAAGATCTTCGTAGAATATGTAGGATCCAATATGGGCATCTAGGTCCCGCTATTGGATATTGACCGAGGAGTCTCTCGGGTCATGTCTACATAGTTCTCGAACCCGCAGGGTCTGCACACCTATGGTTCGACGTTGTTTTATGCGTATTTGAGTTATATGGTTGGTTACCGAATGTTGTTCGGAGTCCCGGATGAGATCACGGACGTCACGAGGGTTTCCAGAATAGTCCGGAAACGAAGATTGATATATAGGATGACCTCATTTGATTACCGTAAGGTTTTCGGAGTTACCGGGAATGTACCGGGAATGACGAATGGGTTCCGGGAGTTCACCGGGGGGGGGGGGGCAACCCACCCCGGGGAAGCCCATAGGCCATAAGGGTGGCGCACCAGCCCTTAGTGGGCTGGTGGGACAGCCCAAAAGGGCCCTATGCGCCATAGAGATAAAAATCAAAGAGAAAGAAAAAAAAGGGGAGGTGGGAAGGAAGGGAAGGACTCCCACCCACCAAACCAAGTCCAACTCGGTTTGGGGGGGGGGAGTCTTCCCCCCTTGGACTCGGCTGACCCCCTTGGGGCTCCTTGAGCCCCAAGGCAAGGTCCCCTCACTCCCACCTATATATATGGAGGTTTTAGGGCTGATTTGAGACGACTTTTCTACGGCAGCCCGACCACATACCTCCACGGTTTTTCCTCTAGATCGCGTTTCTGCGGAGCTCGGGCGGAGCCCTGCTGAGACAAGGTCATCACCAACCTCCGGAGCGCCGTCATGCTGCCGGAGAACTCTTCTACCTCTCCATCTCTCTTGCTGGATCAAGAAGGCCGAGATCATCGTCGAGCTGTACGTGTGCTGAACGCGGAGGTGTCGTCCGTTCGGTACTAGATCGTGGGACTGATCGCGGGATTGTTCGCGGGGCGGATCGAGGGACGTGAGGACGTTCCACTACATCAACCGCATTCACTAACGCTTCTGCTGTACGATCTACAAGGGTACGTAGATCACTCATACCCTCTTGTAGATGGACATCACCATGATAGGTCTTCGTGCGCGTAGGAATTTTTTTTCCCATGCGACGTTCCCCAACAGTGGCATCATGAGCTAGGTTCATGCATAGATGTTTTCTCGAGTAGAACACAAAAGTTTTTGTGGGCAGTGATGTGCGTTTTGCTGCCCTCCTTAGTCTTTTCTTGATTCCATGGTATTGTTGGATTGAAGCGGCTTGGACCGACATTACTCGTACGCTTACGAGAGACTGGTTTCATCGTTACGAGTAACTCCGTTGCTCAAAGATGACTGGCAAGTGTCGGTTTCTCCAACTTTAGTTGAATCGGATTTGACCGAGGAGGTCCTTGGATGAGGTTAAATAGAAACTCATATATCTCCGTTGTGGTGTTTGCGTAAGTAAGATGCGATCCTACTAGATACCCATGGTCACCACGTAAAACATGCAACAACAAAATTAGAGGACGTCTAACTTGTTTTTGCAGGGTATGCTTGTGATGTGATATGGCCAATGATGTGATGTGATATATTGGATGTATGAGATGATCATGTTGTAATAGAAATATCGACTTGCACGTCGATGGTACGGCAACCGACAGGAGCCATAGGGTTGTCTTTATACTAACGTTTGTGCTTGCAGATGCGTTTACTATTTTGCTAGGATGTAGCTTTAGTAGTAATAGCATGAGTAGCACGACAACCCCGATGGCAACACATTGATGGAGATCATGGCGTGGCGCCGGTGACAAGAAGATCGTGCCGGTGCTTTGGTGATGAAGATCAAGAAGCACGTGATGATGGCCATATCATGTCACTTATGAATTGCATGTGATGTTAATCCTTTTATGCACCTTATTTTGCTTAGAACGACGGTAGCATTATGAGGTGATCTCTCACTAAAATTTCAAGACGAAATTGTGTTCTCCCCGACTGTGCACCGTTGCTACAGTTCGTCGTTTCGAGACACCACGTGATGATCGGGTGTGATAGACTCAACGTTCACATACAACGGGTGCAAAACAGTTGCGCACGCGGAACACTCGGGTTAAGCTTGACGAGCCTAGCATGTGCAGACATGGCCTCGGAACACATGATACCGAAATGTCGATCATGAATCATATAGATGATATGATTAGCATAGGGATGCTTACCACTGAAACTATACTCAACTCACGTGACGATCGGACTTGAGCTAGTGTAAGTGGATCATGAACCACTCAAATGACTAGACTTTTTGAGTGGGAGTTTAGCCAATAATTTGATTAAGTTAAACTCTAATTATCTTGAACATAGTCTAAGTCCACTTTGAATATATTTGTGTTGTAGATCATGGCTCACGCGACAGTCATCCTGAATTTTAATACGTTCCTAGAGAAAGCTAAGTTGAAAGATGATGGAAGCAACTTTGTAGACTGGGCTTGTAATCTTAAGCTAATCTTACAAGCTGGGAAGAAGGACTATGTCCTTAATGCTGCGTTAGGAGATGAACCACCCACTATGGCTGATCAGGATGTTAAGAACGCTTGGTTAGCACGTAAGGAGGACTACTCAATAGTTCAATGTGCAGTCTTGTATGGCTTAGAACCGGGACTTCAACGTCGCTTTGAGCGTCCTGGAGCATTTGAGATGTTCCAGGAGTTGAAGTTTATCTTTCAGAAGAACGCCCGGATCGAGAGCTATGTGACCTCCGATAAATTCTATGCTTGCAATATGGAGGAAAACTCATCTGTCAGTGAACATGTGCTCAAAATGTCTGGATACTCATGTTGGAAATATGCCCTAGAGGCAATAATAAATTAGTTATTATTATATTTCTTAGTTCATGATAATCGTTTATTATCCATGCTATAATTGTATTGATTGGAAACACAATACTTGTGTGGATACATAGACAAAACACTGTCCCTAGTAAGCCTCTAGTTGACTAGCTCGTTGATCAAAGATGGTCAAGGTTTCCTGGCCATAGGCAAGTGTTGTCACTTGATAATGGGATCACATCATTAGGAGAATCACGTGATGGACTAGACCCAAACTAATAGACGTAGCATGTTGATCGTGTCATTTTGTTGCTACTGTTTTCTGCGTGTCAAGTATTTGTTCCTATGACCATGAGATCATATAACTCACGGACACCGAAGGAATGCTTTGTGTGTATCAAACGTTGCAACGTAACTGGGTGACTATAAAGATGCTCTACAGGTATCTTCGAAGGTGTTCGTTGAGTTAGTATGGATCGAGACTGGGATTTGTCACTCCGTGTGACGGAGAGGTATCTCGGGGCCCACTCGGTAATACAACATCACACACAAGCCTTGCAAGCAATGTAACTTAATGTAAGTTGCGGGATCTTGTATTACGGAACGAGTAAAGAGACTTGCCGGTAAACGAGATTGAAATAGGTATGCGGATACTGACGATCGAATCTCGGGCAAGTAACATACCGAAGGACAAAGGGAATGACATACGGGATTATATGAATCCTTGGCACTGAGGTTCAAACGATAAGATCTTCGTAGAATATGTAGGATCCAATGTGGGCATCCAGGTCCCGCTATTGGATATTGACCGAGGAGTCTCTCGGGTCATGTCTACATAGTTCTCGAACCCGCATGGTCTGCACACTTTAGGTTCGACGTTGTTTTATGCGTATTTGAGTTATATGGTTGGTTACCGAATGTTGTTCGGAGTCCCGGATGAGATCACGGACATCACGAGGGTTTCCGGAATGGTCCAGAAACGAAGATTGATATATAGGATGACCTCATTTGATTACCGGAAGGTTTTCGGAGTTACCGGGAATGTACCGGGAATGACGAATGGGTTCCGGGAGTTCACCGGGGGGGGGGCACCCACCCCGTGGAAGCCCATGGGTGTTTGGGGTGCCGCACCAGCCCTTAGTGGGCTGGTGAGACAGCCCAAGAGAGGCCTATGCGCATAGGAAATAAAATCAAAGAGGAAAGGAAAAAAAAGAAGGAGGTGGGAAAGGGAAGAAGGACTCCACCTTCCAAACCAAGTGGATTTCGGTTTGGGAGGGGGAGACCTTCCCCCTTGGCTCGGCCGAGTCCCTTGGGAATCCTTGGACCCCAAGGAAAGTCTCCCCCTCCTCCTCCTATATATAGTGGGGTTTTAGGGCTGATTTGAGACAAGTTTTGCCACGGCAGCCCGACCACATATCTCCACGGTTTTACCTCTAGATCGCGTTTCTGCGAAGCTCGGGCGGAGCCCTGCTGAGACGAGATCATCACCAACCTCCGGAGCGCCGTCACGCTGCCGAATAACTCTTCTACCTCTCCGTCTCTCTTGCTGGATCAAGAAGGCCGAGATCATCGTCGAGCTGTACGTGTGCTGAACGCGGAGGTGCCGTCCGTTCGGCACTAGATCGTGGGACTGATCACGGGACGGTTCGCGGCGCGGATCGAGGGACGTGAGGACGTTCCACTACATCAACCGCGTTCACTAACGCTTCTGCTGTACGATCTACAAGGGTACGTAGATCACCCATCCCCTCTCGTAGATGGACATCACCATGATAGGTCTTCGTGCGCGTAGGAAATTTTTGTTTCCCATGTGACCTTCCCCAACAGTGGCATCATGAGCTAGGTTCATGCGTAGATGTCTTCTCGAGTAGAACACAAAAGTTTTTGTGGGCGGTGATGTGCGTTTTGCTGCCCTCCTTAGTCTTTTCTTGATTTCGCGGTATTGTTGGATTGAAGCGGCTCGGACCGACATTACTCGTACGCTTACGAGAGACTGGTTTCATCGCTACGAGTAACTCCGTTGCTCAAAGATGACTGGCGGGTGTCAGTTTCTCCAACTTTAGTTGAATCGGAATTGACCGAGGAGGTCCTTGGATGAGGTTAAATAGCAATTCATATATCTCCGTTGTGGTGTTTGCGCAAGTAAGATGCGATCCTACTAGATACCCATGGTCACCACGTAAAACATGCAAACAACAAAATTAGAGGACGTCTAACTTGTTTTTGCAGGGTATGCTTGTGATGTGATATGGCCAACGATGTGATGTGATATATTGGATGTATGAGATGATCATGTTGTAATAGTTAATATCGACTTGCACGTCGAAGGTACGGCAACCGGCAGGAGCCATAGGGTTGTCTTTATAACTAACGTTTGTGCTTGCAGATGCGTTTACTATTTTGCTAGGACGTAGCTTTAGTAGTAATAGCATGAGTAGCACGACAACCCCGATGGCGACACGTTGATGGAGATCATGATGATGGAGATCATGGTGTGACGCTGGTGACAAGAAGATCGTGCCGGTGCTTTGGTGATGGAGATCAAGAAGCACGTGATGATGGCCATATCATGTCACTTATGAATTGCATGTGATGTTAATCCTTTTATGCACCTTATTTTGCTTAGAACGACGGTAGCATTATGAGGTGATCTCTCACTAAAATTTCAAGACGAAATTGTGTTCTCCCCGACTGTGCACCGTTGCTACAGTTCGTCGTTTCGAGACACCACGTGATGATCGGGTGTGATAGACTCAACGTTCACATACAACGGGTGCAAAACAGTTGCGCACGCGGAACACTCGGGTTAAGCTTGACGAGCCTAGCATGTGCAGACATGGCCTCGGAACACATGAGACCGAAAGGTCGAGCATGAATCGTATAGTTGATATGATTAGCATAGAGATGCTTACCACTGAAACTATTCTCGACTCACGTGATGATCGGACTTGAGATAGTGGATTTGGATCATGTACCACTCAAATGACTAGAGAGATGTACTTTTTGAGTGGGAGTTCTTAAGTAATATGATTAATTGAACTAATTGTCATGAACATAGTCTAATGGTCTTTGCTAATTACGATGTAGCTTGCGCTATAGCTCTACTGTTTTTATATGTTCCTAGAGAAAATTTAGTTGAAAATTGATAGTAGCAAACTTTGCAGACTGAGTCTGTAAAACCGAGGATTGTCCTCGTTGCTACGCAGAAGGCTTATGTCCTTAATGCACCACTCGGTGTGCTGCACCTCGAGCGTCGTCTGTGGATGCTATGAACATCCGACATACACGTTGCTGATGACTACACGATAGTTCAGTGCAAAATACTTAATGGCTTAGAAGCAAGGCGCCGAAAACGTTGTAAAACGTCACGGAACATAAGTGATGTTCTAAAGAGATGAAATTGTGATTTCATGCTTGTGCCCTTGTTAAGAGGTACGAGACCTCCAACAAGATTCTTTGTCCACAAAGTAAAGGAGAAAAGCTCAATCGTTGAGCGTGTGCTCAGATTGTCTGAGTACGACAATCACTTGAATCAAGTGGGAGTTAATCTTCCAGATGAGATAGTGATGGTTCTCCAAAGTCACCGCCACCAAGCTGTGAGAGCTTTGTGATGAACTATAACATATCAAGGATAGATACAATGATCCTTGAGCGATTCGCGATGTTTGACACTGCGAAAGTAGAAATCAAGAAGGAGCATCAATAGTTGATGGTTTGTAAAACCACTAAGTTTCAAGAAAGGCAAGGGCTAGAAGGGATACTTCGTGAAACGGCAAAACAGTTGCTGCACTAATGAAGAGACCCAAGATTAAACCCGAACCCGAGACTAAGTGCTTTTGTAATGAGGGGAACAGTCACTGAGGCGGAGAAACTCTAGATACTTGGTAGATAAGAAGGCTGGCAAAAGTCGAAAGAAGTGTATTTGATATACATGATGTTGATGTGTACTTTACTAGTACTCCTAGTAGCATGAGGGTATTGGATACCGGTTCAGTTGCTAAGTGATTAGTAACACGAAATGAAAGCTATGACATAAACGGAGACTAGCTAAAGGCGAGGTGACGATACGTGTTGGAAGTGTTTCCAAGGTTGATATGATCAAACGTCGCACGTTCCCTCTACCATCGGGATTGGTGTTAAACCTAAATAATTGTTATTTGGTGCTTGCGTTAAGCATGAACATGATTGGATCGTGTTTATTGCAATACGATTATTCATTTAAGGAGAATAATGGTTACTCTATTTTCTTGAATATTCACCTTCAATGGTTTATTGAATCTCGATCGTAGTGTTACACATGTTCATGATATTGGTGCCAAAAGATACGAGTTAATGATGATAGTACCACTTACTTGTGGCACTGCCGCTTGAGTCATGTTAGTATAAATTGCATGAAGAGGCTCCATGCTGATGGATCTTTGTACTCACCTGATTTCGAATCACTAGTGACATGCAAATCATACCACATGAGCAAGGCCTTGTTTTCATTGAGATGAAATAAGATAGTAACTTGTTGGAAGTGATACATTTTGATGTATGCAGTCCAATGGGTGCTGAGGCACGCAGTGGATATCATTATGTTCTTACTTCACTGACGATTTGAGTAGATACAGGAGTATTTACTTAATGAATCACAAGTCTGAAATGTTGAAAAGTTCAATTCCGTTTCAGAGTGAAGTTCGTCGTAACAAGAGGATAAACTGTCTACGATATGATCATGGAAATGAATATCTGAGTTACGAGTTTTGGTACGCAGTTAAGACAATTTGGAAATTGTTTCGCAGTTCATGCCACCTGGAACATCATAGTGTGATGATGTGTCTGAACTTCATAGCCACGCACTATTTGGTATGGTGCATACTATGATGTCTCTTATCGAATTACCACTATCGTTTATGGGTTATGCATTAGAGACAACCGCACTCACTTTAAATAGGGCACCGCGTATTTCCGTTGAGATGACACAGTATAGACTGAGGTTTAGAGAAATCTAAGCTGTCATTTCTTGAAAGTTTGGGGCTTCGACACTTATGTGAAAAAGTTTCAGTCTGATAAACTCGAACCCAAAGCGGATAAATGCATCTTCATAGGATATCCAAAACAGTTGGGTACATCTCCTATCTCAGATCCGAAAGCAAAGTGTTTGTTTCTAAAATGGATCCTTTCTCGAGGAAAGGTTTCTCTCGAAAGAATTGAGTGGGAGGGTAGTAGAACTTGATGAAGTTATTGAACCATCACTTCAACCAGTGTGTAGTAGGGCGCAGGAAGTTGTTCATGTGGCGCCTACACAAATTGAAGTGGAAGCTGATGATGATGATCATTGAGCTTCGAATCAAGTTACTACAAACCTCGTAGGTCGACAAGGTCGCGTACTGCTGCAGAGTAGTATGGTAACCCTGTCTTGGAGGACATATTGTTGAGCAACAGTGAACCTACGAGTTATGAAGAAAGCGATGGTGGGCCCAGATTCCGACAAATGGCTGGAAGCCATGAAATCCGAGAGAGGATCCATGTGTGAAAACAAAGTGTAGACTTTGGTAGAACTACTTGATGGTCATAGGACTATTGAGTAAAAATGGATCTTTAAAAGAAGACAGACGATGATGGTGATAAGTCACTATTAAGAAAAGCTCGACTTGTCGCAAAGATGTTTTCGACAAGATCAAACAGTTGACTATGATGAGACTTTCTCACTCGTAGCGATGCTAAAGGTCTGTTAGAATTATGTTAGTAGTTGCTGCATTATTTAGGAAATATTGCACGTAGGATGTCAAAACATTGTTTCCTCGACGGTTTCCTTGAGCAAACATTGTATGTGATACAACCAGGAGGTTTTGTCAATCCTAAAGATACTAGCAATTGTGCAAGCTCCAGTGATCCTTCAATGGACTGTTGCAAGCATCTCGGAGTTGGAATATATATACTTTGATGAGATGATCAAAGATTTTGGGTTTGTACAAGGTTTATGAGACAACTTTAGTGGGGTTTTAGGGCTGATTTGAGACAACTTTTGCCACGGCAGCCCGACCACATATCTCCACGGTTTTACCTCTAGATCGCGTTTCTGCGAAGCTCGGGCGGTGCCCTGCTGAGACGAGATCATCACCAACCTCCGGAGCGCTGTCACGCTGCCGGAGAACTCTTCTACCTCTCCGTCTCTCTTGCTGGATCAAGAAGGCCGAGATCATCGTCGAGCTGTACGTGTGCTGAACACGGAGGTGCCGTCCGTTCGGCACTAGATCGTGGGACTGATCGCGGGATGGTTCGCGGGGCGGATCGAGGGACGTGAGGACGTTCCACTACATCAACCGCGTTCACTAACGCTTCTGCTGTACGATCTACAAGGGTACGTAGATCACTCATCCCCTCTCGTAGATGGACATCACCATGATAGGTCTTCGTGCGCGTAGGAAATTTTTGTTTCCCATGCGACCTTCTCCAACAACTCAAACCGTCTAGCTGAGCTGGGGATTGAACTCCCGCAAGAAGCTATCACTGACAGAATCCTTCAATCACTGCCGCCAAGCTATAAAGGCTTTGTGTTGAACTACAACATGCAAGGGATGAACAAGTCTCCCGGCGAGTTGTTTGCGATGCTGAAAGTCGCAGAGTCTGAACTCCGTAAAGAGCATCAAGTGTTGATGGTGAATAAGACCACTAGTTTCAAGATAAACGGCAAAGGCAAGAAGGGCAATTCGAAGAAGAGCGGCAAGCCTGCTGCCAATCCGACGAAGAAATCCAAAGCTGGACCTAATCCTGAAACGGAGTGTTACTATTGCAAGGGTATGTGTCACTGGAAGCGCAATTGCCCCAAGTATCTGGCAGATAAGAAGGCGGCCAAAGAAAAATCAGGTATATTTGATATACATGTTATTGATGTGTACTTAACCGGCTCTCGTAGTAGTGCCTGGGTATTCGATACCGGTTCTGTTGCTCATATTTGCAACTCGAAGCAGGAACTGCGGAATAGACGAAGGCTGGCGAAAGATGAAGTGACGATGCGCGTAGGAAATGGTTCCAAGGTTGATGCAATCACCGTCGGCACAGTGTCACTTCAGTTACCGTCAGGATTAGTGATGAACTTAAATCATTGTTATTTAGTGCCTGCGTTGAGCATGAACATTATATCTGGATCTTGTTTATTGCGAGACGGTTACTCTTTTAAGTCAGAGAATAATGGTTGTTCTATTTCTATGAGTAACATCTTTTATGGTCATGCACCAAATGTGAGAGGATTGTTCATATTGAATCTTGATAGCGATACGCATATACATAACATTGAGACCAAAAGAGTTAGAGTTAACAATGATAGTGCCATATTTTTGTGGCACTGCCGTTTAGGTCATATTGGTGTAAAGCGCATGAAGAAACTCCATGCTGATGGACTTTTGGAGTCACTTGACTTTGATTCACTTGACACGTGCGAACCATGCCTCATGGGCAAGATGACTAAGACTCCGTTCTCCGGAACAATGGAGCGTGCAAGTGACTTGTTGGAAATCATACATACCGATGTGTGTGGTCCGATGAGCGTGGAGGCACGCGGCGGATATCGTTATTTTCTCACCTTCACCGATGATTTAAGTAGATATGGTTATGTCTACTTGATGAAGCACAAGTCTGAAACATTTGAAAAGTTCAAGCAATTTCAGAGTGAAGTGGAAAATCATCGTAACAAGAAGATCAAGTTCCTACGGTCTGATCGTGGGGGTGAATATCTGAGTTTCGAGTTTGGTACTCACTTAAGACAATGTGGAATTGTTTCACAGTTAACACCGCCTGGAACACCACAGCGTAATGGTGTGTCCGAATGTCGTAATCGTACTCTATTAGAGATGGTGCGATCTATGATGTCTCTTACTGGTTTGCCGTTATCGTTTTGGGGTTATACATTAGAAACAACTGCATTCACTTTAAATAGGGCACCATCAAAATCCGTTGAGACGACACCATACGAACTGTGGTATGGCAAAAGGCCAAAGTTGTCGTTTCTTAAAGTTTGGGGATGTGATGCTTATGTCAAAAAGCTTCAGCCTGAAAAGCTGGAACCCAAAGCGGAAAAGTGCGTCTTCATAGGTTACCCAAAAGAGACAGTTGGGTACACCTTCTATCTCAAATCCGAGGGCAAAGTGTTTGTTGCTAAAAACGGAGCTTTTCTCGAGAAGGAGTTTCTCTCAAGAGAATTGAGTGGGAGGAAGATAGAACTTGACGAGGTTGTCGAACCTCTCATCCCTTTGGATGGTGGCGCAGGGCAAGGGAAAACCTATGTCGTTGCGACGCCGGTTGAGGAGGAAGTTACTGATGATGATCATGAAACTCCAGTTCAAGTTTCTGTCGAACCGCGCAGGTCGACGAGACCACGTGCTGCTCCAGAGTGGTACGGTAATCCCGTCTTATCAATCATGTTGTTAGACAACAATGAACCTGCAAATTATGAAGAAGCAATGGTGGGCCCAGATTCCAACAAATGGCTAGAGGCCATGAAATCCGAGATAGGATCCATGTATGAGAACAAAGTGTGGACTTTGGAGGTACTACCTGAGGGCGGCAAGGCCATTCAGAACAAATGGATCTTTAAGAGGAAGACGAATGCTGACGGCAATGTGACCGTTTATAAAGCTCGACTTGTGGCAAAGGGTTTTTCACAAGTTCAAGGAGTTGACTACGATGAGACTTTCTCACCCGTAGCGATGCTTAAGTCCGTCAGAATCATGTTAGCAATAGCTGCATTTTTCGATTATGAAATCTGGCAAATGGATGTCAAAACGGCGTTCCTTAACGGTTTCCTTAAGGAATAGTTGTATATGATACAACCCGAAGGTTTTGTCGATCCTAAGAATGCTAACAAGGTGTGCAAGCTCCAGCGATCCATTTATGGACTGGTGCAAGCATCTCAGAGTTGGAACAAACGCTTTGATGAGGTGATCAAAGCATTTGGATTTATACAAGTGGTTGGAGAATCTTGTATTTACAAGAAAGTGAGTGGGAGCTCTGTGGCGTTTCTAATATTATATGTGGATGACATATTACTGACTGGAAACAACGTCGAGTTTTTGGAGAGCATAAAAGGTTACTTGATTAAAAGTTTCTCTATGAAGGACCTAGGAGAAGCTGCTTACATTCTAGGCATTAAGATCTATAGGGATAGATCAAAACGCCTGATAGGACTTTCACAAAGCACATACCTTGATAAAGTTTTGAAGAGGTTCAAAATGGAACAGTCCAAGAAAGGGTTCTTGCCAGTTCTACAAGGTACGGGATTCAGTAAGACTCAATGCCCAGCAACTGATGAAGATAGAGAGCATATGCGCTCCGTCCCCTAAGCTTCAGCCATAGGTTCTATCATGTATGCGATGCTGTGCACTAGACTGGATGTTAGCCTGGCCATAAGTATGGCAGGTAGGTTCCAGAGTAATCTAGGAGTGGATCACTGGACAGCGGTCAAGAATATCCTGAAGTACCTGAAAAGGACTAAGGAGATGTTTCTCGTGTATGGAGGTGACGAAGAGCTCGCCGTAAAAGGTTACGTCGATGCAAGCTTTGACACAGATCCGGACGACTCTAAGTCGCAAACCGGATACGTATTTATTCTTAATGGGGGTGCGGTAAGCTGGTGCAGTTCCAAGCAAAGCGTCGTAGCAGATTCTACATGTGAAGCGGAGTACATGGCTGCCTCGGAGGCGGCTAAGGAGGGTGTCTGGATGAAGCAGTTCATGACGGATCTTGGAGTGGTGCCAAGCGCACTGAATCCAATAACCTTGTTCTGTGATAACACGGGTGCCATTGCCTTAGCAAAGGAACCACGGTTTCACAAGAAGACGAGACACATCAAACGACGCTTCAACCTCATCCGCGACTACGTCGAGGGAGAGGACGTAAATATATGCAAAGTGCACACGGATCTGAATGTAGCAGACCCGCTGACTAAACCTCTTCCACGGCCAAAGCATGATCAACACCAAAACTGTATGGGTGTATCTCATCTCATAGATCGCACCATCATAGATCGCATATGGAGGTTTTAGGGCTGATTTGAGACGACTTTTCTACGGCAGCCCGACCACATACCTCCACGGTTTTTCCTCTAGATCGCGTTTCTACGGAGCTCGGGCGGAGCCCTGATGAGACCAGGTCATCACCAACCTCCGGAGCGCCGTCACGCTGCCGGAGAACTCTTCTACCTCTCCGTCTCTCTTGCTGGATCAAGAAGGACGAGATCATCGTCGAGCTGTACGTGTGCTGAACGCGGAGGTGCCGTCCGTTAGGTACTAGATCGTGGGACTGATCGTGGGATTGTTCGCGGGGCGGATCGAGGGACGTGAGGACGTTCCACTACATCAACCGCGTTCACTAACGCTTCTACTGTACGATCTACAAGGGTACGTAGATCACTCATCCCCTCTCGTAGATGGACATCACCATGATAGGTCTTCGTGCGCGTAGGAAATTTTTTGTTTCCCATGCGACGTTCCCCAACAAATGGTTCGCAAGTCGAACAATTGCCAAATGATGTAGGAGACAAGGAACCTTCGGAAGCCATCAAAGGGTTATCTATTGGCAAGATTCATCCCATGGAGGTGAAGGAAAGTACTTCATCAACTCAAGTGGAAGCTCCTACTTCGTGTCAAGTCAAACCACAAAAGGACATGGAAGCATCGATAAGCGGTACACGACATGATGAAGAAGAGGAAGAAGTGCATCGTGAAGATACACCTCAACCTTCCTCACCACCACCTCAAGAAGATGATGACATCAACGACAACATGCAAGATGATGATGATGAAGAAGAAGCTCCTCCATCCAACAAGAAGAGGCTGTCAAGAGTTAGAGCAAGAGTGGACAGAGATCATCCGTTGAATCAAATATACAGTGACATAAAAAATGGGAGAATCATTCACTCTAAATCTCGTTCAGCTAACTTTTGTGAGCATTATTCTTTAATCTCCAACATTGAACCTTTGAAGGTTGAAGAAGCCCTTGAAGACCCAGATTGGGTGAATGCCATGCACGAAGATCTACACAACTTCGAGAGGAACGAAGTGTGGACACTTGTTGAAAAGCCCGAAGGTGAGCAGAATATCATTGGTACAAGATGGGTGTTTTGGAACAAGCAAGATGAGCATTGACAAGTTGTACGCAACAAGCCGCGTCTTGTATCCCAAGGATACACACAAGTCGAAGGTATGGACTACGATGAGACTTATGCACGTGTCGCTAGACTTGCAGCCATTCGCATTCTTCTCCCTTATGCCAATCACCATGATATTACTCTTTACCAAATGGACATAAAAAGTACCTTTCTCAATGGAGAAATTGAGGAGGAAGTTTATGTTAAACAACCTCCCGGCTTTGTGAAACCTAAGGAACCTAATCATGTTTACAAACTTCGAAAAACTTTATATGGTCTTAAACAAGCCCCTAGAGCTTGGTACTAATTCCTAACGAAGTTTACCATTGAAAATGGTTTTGAGATTGGTAAAATTGATGCAAACTTATTCACTAAAAGAGTTAATGGAGAACTACTTGTCTGTCAAATCTATGTGGATGATATTATCTTTGGTTCTACTAACCCACATTTTAGTGAAAAGTTTGGAAAGTTGATATGAGAGAAGTATGAGATGTCCATGATGTGTGAAGTGAAATTCTTCCTTGGATTGCAAATCGAACAATCGAGAGAAGGTACATTTGTCTCTCAAACCAAGCACACGAAGTACTTGATGAGGAAGTTCAACATGCAAGAATGCAAAGGTATGAGAATCCCCATGCCTACTAGTGGACATATTGACCTCACTAAGGAGGACAAACCCGTTGATCAAAAGGTTTATCGATCAATGATTGGTTCATTGTTATATCTATGTGCCTCCCGTCCTGACATCATGTTGAGTGTTTGCATGTGTGTCTGATACCAAGCGACACCAAAAGAGTGTCAACTATTGGGTGTGAAAAGGACAGTGAGATACCTCGTACATACACCAAACTTTGGCATATGGTATCCCAAGGGATCTTCTTTTAATCTTGTTGGCTATTCCGACTCGTACTATGCCGGAGACAAGGTTCACAGAAAATCCACCTCGGGTATATGTCAATTTCTTGGGAGATATCTTGTGTCTTGGTCATCCAAGAAACAAAACTCAGTATCCTTATCAACTGCCGAAGCTGAATACATTGCTGCTAGATCATGTTGTGCACAATTACATTGGATGAATCAAACTCTTAAGGATTATGGCATTCATGTTAGAAAAGTTCTAATGTTATGTGACAATGGAAGTGCTATTATGATTGCCTATAATCCTGTGCAACATTCTCGGACAAAACATATTCAAGTGCGACATCATTTCATTCGTGATCATGTAGCTAATGGAGATATAAATCTCAAGCATGTTCGTACTGACAAACAATTAGCTGATATCTTCACCAAACCACTTCATGAGAAAGTGTTCTGTCATTTGAGGAGTGAGTTGAACATCATTGATGCTTCAAACTTGAGCTAGACTCACTCGGATGCATGCAAGGGCATGAGCTTGACCAATTATTCCTTCATGCAATTGATATGACTATCTTATATCTTGGAAACTATGTTCCCTTGTATTGCATCTAATCTTTTGTAGGTACTTGGAAGAATACACTTCACAAGATTGCAATCAACTCACATCAAAAGCAATCTTGATATGGCCAAGTATCAACAACCCCTTCTTCGGAGATGAAGGAAAAAGACAACAAAATCATATCCTTGACTACCATTTAATGAAGTTATTCACTCATCTCATTTGGATATATTATGGTCTTCCTTGCAGGACTAACCATTGTAGGTGTAAAGTGAACCAAAATGACATGGATAGCTCCCAACTCAAGATGATCTTCGTCAACTTTGAGCATCCACAACAAGTTCACCTACATGCCACGTCATCAACATTGTTTGAAGGTATGTACTCATATCCTTGATAAATCTTTACACCAACCGATGAGGTAAAGCAACTCAAGTGAAATGGTAACCCTATTTCATGCTTAGCGATGGGTATGACCTATGATCAAGCAATCTTCCTTGGCTCCTCAAGTTAAATACTCTAATATAGGTGATCTAGTCACCACCCCACATCTAGATGGAGATTCTTGTATGGTTCACATTTTTCATTGCATATCTTCTTGGAACCATTCAACTCTCATCAACATGTACGTATATCTTAAAAATATATTTTGTTTTCTCTTATTTTCTCTTACAATTGTTACTTTTACAATTGGTATCTTATTTTCTTTTCTTTTAAGGTTAGAGAAAAATTATTGTTGTTTTTCAGCTAAGGAGTTGATTTTCTTTGCAACTCGGTTTCACCAATTTGGGAAACTCGGTCCAACCGATTTCTCCCAAGAGGCCCGAATCTCATTCTTGGTTCTACCGAATCACTTTGCCTTGGTGACTCCGATATTTTCATTGCCTTTGTCCTTCTTTTATTTTCTGGCCATTTGCCTTAGTTGGAGAAATATTATCAATGATCCCATGTTTCATTGCCTTCTATGTTTTTACTAAACATTTTATGAAACAAAATCAGTCTTAGCATTGTTTTCTATGGGGAGACAACTTCAACTCATTGATCCCATATACTATAAGAGGGAGAATTAACCAGGATTCCTATCATAGGAGGAGAAATTTCAAGGAACCCTTATCACAGAGAGAAGTATCAAGGATCCCTTTCTCTCAATGAGCCCTTACCCTCTCACCTTTTTGGCAATTAATGCCAAAGGGGGAGATTTTTCAAAGCTTCCAATGAACCTATTTATAGGGGAGAAATGTCACCAATAAGCTCACTTAAAGAGGGAGAAATATCTCTAAGGAGAGATATCTGTTCCTTAAGGAAGGTCTACCTAAGAGGAGATCTACCTATGGGGATATGTATCAAACCTTACATATTAAGGGGGATAGAGATAAATTGTTTCTGTTGTTTGTGTTAAGAGATTGAACTTGTCTTGCCCTACCTACTCCCAATATCTACATACTATGATTCACGAGGAGAGGTAATCCTACATATTCATTCTTAGGGGAAAAAGTTCTTATTTCGTTTTTGAGACATAGCTATCATCAAATCCTATTTGAAATATGTCTTCAATATCTTGGTACTATTGAAGCTCTTTACATCTTTACAATGGAGTACTCTTGTGTTTTCTAACATTTGTTTTCCCATTTGTACTACTACTACTAAGATGCTCAAGATCCTCAAGGTAAGTACATGCATCATATCCTTGTTCATGATGATCTCTTGTTTCTTGCACATATTGTTTGCAAGAGGGAGTCTTGAACATGGAAGTTCTACATTCACTTATGTTTGATGCATATAGCCAAGATCTATATGACTTGTCCTGTCCTTCTACTATGTGTGTGCCCATGCATTCCAAAGCAATTATCCTTTAAAAAAGTGATTACACACATTTAGGGGGAGCTTGTACTAATCATATATATTTCAAAGCTATCATATTCTATTGTGTGTCTTTATTTGAAGCTTTGATTCTATGTTATCACCAATTACCAAAAAGGGGGATATTGAAAGCACATATGCTCCCTTGGTGATTTTGATAATTCATGACAACATACATTGTCTCTTGGACCAACACTTTTACCTAGATATTTCATACTAGTCCATGGAGATGCTCTGGCTAAAGGATTATGTGGAGATTCCCCTTGATGCAAGAAAGTAATAGGATTGGCTCAAGCTTCAAGCTAGAAGACTCTTCATTTTCTATTTGTGAGAAATCACTTTTGAGTCCATAGGAAAGCCAATAGTATTAAAAGGGGATGAGGAATTAAAATGAACTGGTTGCTCAAGTGCTCAAAGTTAGCCACCAAAATACTCAATCATTTTTCCCACATAACCATTTTGTCCCATTCCACATACTAAAATTTTGAGCCTCGCACTTTCATATTCCGGACCCATCGAGTTTGAACTCACACAAAAACCCTAGCCACTTCCATCAAATCGGTGCAACAGAAAATGAAATCGTTGCTACCGAGTTTGGGTGACCAACTTTCTGTTGCCTCGATACACAAAATTGCAATTTCCGATGTTGAGTATCGGTGTCACCGAGTTTGCTCATCTGACCGTTAGTCATTTTTCGGTGCCACCGGGTTTCATATATCGGTCTCACTGAGATTCAAAAGTTCATACCTTTAGTGCTTGTCGGTACCACCGAGTTTCCCACTTCGGTGTCACCAAGTTTGCCACTTTGGGTGTAACAGTTGGATTTTGTGTGCTGCCTATATATACCCCTTCATCCACCTCTCATTCGTGGGAGAAGCACTCAGAACACACACTTCATATCCAGATCCATTTTCTGTGAGAGAGCCACCTACTAATGTATTGAGACCAAGATACTCCACTCAAATCAATTGAAACTTGATCTCTAGCCTCCCCAAACTGCATTTCACCAAATAAATCTCTCCTACCCATGCCTATTTTGTGAGAGAGTGATTTTGTGTTGAGGATACTATCTTTAGAAGCACAAGAGCAAGGAGTAAATAATTCTACCACATCTATTACCTTTTGGAGGGTGGTGCCTCCGAGATTGGTTAGGTGTCACTTGGGAGCCTCCTACTTTGTGTTGTGGTGTTGAACCAAGATGTTTGTAAGGGAAAGGAGATCGCCTACTTCATGAAGATCTACCATGAGTAAGGCTAGTCCTCCATGGACAGAAGCCATGGTGGAATAGACAAGGCCGCTTCTTCGTGGACCCTTCGCGGGTGGAGCCCTTTGTGGACTCTCGCAGCCATTACCCTTAGTGGGTTGATGTCTCCACTAACATGGACGTACGATAGAGCCACCTATCGGAACCATGCCAAAATTCACCGTGTCAACTTCTTCATGTTTGGTCTTCCTAAACTCTACCCTTTTACATATGCAAAGTCTTTACTTTTCCGCTGCCATGTATGTTGACTAGCATGTTTAGGGTGTACTATAATTGTTAGTATCGCTGAAATTATTCCCATCATCAAAGTTGGTAAGGCTAGGATTTTTATCTTGACAAGTAGTCTATTCACCCCCGTCTAGAAACACCTTCTTTCGATCCCTCACCTCTCCACGGGCTTCTAAGCGGTAGAACCACTCGGAGGAGCAATAGTACCTACTACTTGTAAATTGCGTTGCGATTTTCCCCGAAGAGGGAATGAGAAGTACCATAGTAGAGATAAGTATTTACATTAGTGAGAACCAAGGTTATTGAACCGATAAGAGAATCAACCAAACTCTTGTTGTCAAGACGTACACAAACAGAATCAAACGCTTGCACCCAACACAGGCAAGAGGGTTGTCAAGCCCCTTGAACTAATTACTTGCAAGGATTAAATACCGATAGATAGGTAATATAAATATAAAAGTAGATAACATAAAATAAATGGCAGAAATATTTTTGTGGTTTCAATAATATAATTTGGGTAGACACCGGGGGCATAGTTTTCGTTAGATGCTTCTCCTTGAAAAATAGCGTAGGGTGGGTAGATAAATTATTGTTGGGCAATTGACCAAAATAGCGCATAGTTGTGACATCTTATTCAAGGTGATGATCATGTATATAGGCATCACGTCCATCAACAAGTAGACTAACTCCTGCCTAGATCTACTACTATTACTCTACTCATCGACCACTATCCAGCATGCATCTAGAGTATTAAGTATGAAACAGATTGATGCATGGGGCATGATGACATGATGTAGATGAAGTAAACTCAGGCAATATGAATAAATCCCATCTTATTATCCTTAATGGAAGAAATACAAATACATGGCATGTCCCTTTTTGTCATTGGGATTGAGAACTGCAAGATTGAACCCATCACAACGCACCACTCCCGCTAAAGATAAATGAATCTAGTTAGCCAAACCAACCTGATAGACCACAGAGAAATATGAAGCTATAATAATCATGCATAACATAATCCAGAGAAGAATCAATTAATATTCATGAATAATGTGATCATAAACCCACAATTCATTGGATCCCAACAAACACACTGCAAATAAGATTACATCGAATAGATCACCGCAAGAATCGCGGTGAACTTTGAATTGAAGATCAAAGAGAGAGAAGAAGCCATCTAGGTACTAGCTGTGGACCCGTAGGTCTATGGTGGACTACTCACACAACATCATTGAGGCAACAAGGTCGATGTAGATGTCCTCCATGACCGATTCCCCCTCCGACAGGGCACATGAAAAGGTCTCGAGATGGCCTCCCATAGGAACAGAGACTTGTGGCAGCAAAAAAAGTATTTAGGGTGTCTCTTTGATGTTTTCCCAATATTTGAGAATTTATTGGGGTGGAATTAGGTCAGACGGAGCCATAAGGGGCCCACAAGGCAAGAGGGTGTGCCATGTTGACTTGCCAACTCCTCATGTGTCATCTGGTCTCCCTACTAAGCGTCGAGGTCTTATTTTGGTCCAAAAAAGCATCAAAAAGTTTTGTAGCATTTGGACTTCGTTTGGTAATGTTTTCCTAAAAAGCCAAAAACACGTAGCAAATAGCAACTAACACTTGGCACTAGGTTAATATGTAGTTACCAAAAATGATATAAAATAGCATATAAATGCATATAAAGCATCCAAGATTGATAATATAATTGCATGGAACAATAAAAAATTATAGATACGTTGGAGACGTATCAGAATCACCAAGCTTAGTTCCTACTCGTCCTCGAGTAGGTAAATGATAAAAACATAATTTGTGATGCGACATGCTACCCAACATATAATCTCTTTTAGATATGATCTTGATAAATGATGAACTAATTCATATCAACATAATAATATCCATAAACATAAACAACATAATCATTCGTATTCAAAATATACGATCCTTAAAGAATGTTATTTCGTACACATTTTATCATATTAGCATGGCATGAATCTGTCATCACACTACTAGGAAAAGGCTTGCTAATGGCGCACCTATTTTCGCTACTAATGGCGCACTATAAGTGCGCCACTAGCTTCACGCCATTAGATTTTTTTACTAATGATGCACCACAAGTGCGCCATTAGTATCTGGTATACTAATGGCGCACCAGGCAGTGCGCCATTAGTATTGCTCACGGTGCGCCACTAGTATCTGGTATACTAATGGCGCACCAAGTAGTGCACCATTAGTATAGATCCCGGTGCGCCATTAGTATATATCCCGGTGCGCCATTAGTATAGATCCTGGTGCACTATTAGTATAGATCCTGGTGCGCCATCAGTATAGCTTATGGTGCGCCATTAGTATGCCTCCAGGGCCATATTTACCCATATGCTCTGGCTTACTAATGGCGCACTAGTGTGCTGAGTGATGCGCCACTAGTGTGCTGAGTGATGCGCCACTAGTATGAATATTAGGTATTTATTTTATTTTTTTGACATTTGCACAAATTACAAAATATATTATTGCACAAAATATAGATAGCACAACATATAAACAACAGATTTATCGAATACAATAGAAGATTAGTCTCCGAATACAATTCATCATATTAGTCTCCGAATTTAAAATACCGAACAAAGTTAGAACATTACAAGTCTCGAGGCCGCGAGTAGCGAGTTTGTCTTCACATTACAAGTTGATATCGACCATCTAAACTACCATCACATAGAAGAGAGCTGCGGTCATCACGATGAGCATAATCGCGATGAAACTGGTCTTCATCCGGTTCCTCCAACGCTCCCTCCTCTCTCCCGCTAGATAGCGCGCATATCTAACCTCTGCCTCCGCCCTTGTGGTGTACCCTTTGTAACTTCTACCGCTGAAACGGTGAACCTGTCTCCGACACTCCTCCCAGTCGTCGTAGACTCCGGGAACCTTACCTATGTACACGACATACGACGGCATCTCTATGCACTAGCCAAACAAAACGTTAGTACCAATTCACAGAGACATACAAGTTCATTAAAGTTTAATATTACAACTATAACAACACGATTCATGGTCCTACTAATAAATAGGATCGATTACATATAAGTTGAACGACTGTCCAAACCAAAGAGACATACAAGTTCATTAAAGTTTAATATTACAACATGAATTAGTAGCGATTCACGGGAACGTGGATGAAACCGCCGCATTTTTTGTTGTTGCCAGGAGCTATCAACACACCAATTTTTACCTTCTGACTCCCAAGGATTTGCTTAGTGGTGCAATCTAACAAATAAGAATTAAATTTGTTGCTAAGAGGCAAGTTCTAATATCTCTCTAGGAGCATTGTGAGCACCTATATTTTGCACTACTTAAACCTCTAGCAACTTATTTTTCTTCAACAAATTTTCCCATGGAAAAAAAATCAAAATGATACAGTGTAACTTGAACAACTTAAAAGATATAAGGTTTGCTGTTTGGCCATGGAAATAACAACAACCAGATGAAGGGCACCAAAGCAATGGTACACATTATACAAGGTATTTTTTATACAAATGAGAGGTAATGCTCGACAATGTCTTCAAAGCAACACAGGTTATACGTTATTCTATTCAATCGTGCCCTCGATGCTGCGGTGGCGAAATCAATGATGAAGCAGAGTGATAGTGCAGGCTTCCAACTATTGGCCATCCAGCGCTGCGAGGAGTAGCTAGGGTGTTTGCGTTACTTGTTTATGATCTCAGCACTAGCGGCTCAACTCATGTATCTATTTTCCTTATCCACTTAATTAAAAAAAGGTGCAAGCGCTTGCTTGAGAGTAGCCTATAAAAAAAGTGTGTCCTCATGGATAAACAGATAGGCTTTTAACCATCCAATAAATTTTATACAGAATTCTTCATACTGCTAATGTCAAACTAAACAGTATTACATGTTAGAAGTTAAATTTGGTGCTTACCTCTTCGGATACACTTTCAGTATTATATTTCTCATCCCAGTACTACGAGCATATCCTGTAAAGTTGGTGGACACTCAACACCTACATAACGGCAAACAGAAATGGGTGTTTAGCTACTCTTCTTCTGGATGATCCATTGCAGCCTCCCTATGCCGCGTTGGGTTTGGGGGGTGGGGGGTCTTACTGGGCACAGATCACTCATTATTTCATCATATGATACCCTAAACTTTTTGAAAATGACCTGCATCACAACACAAAGATGGCCAGACCTACCTAAAAGGGACAAATTTTTTGTAAAAATCAGTAAACAGCACAACGGCAGTCTTCGACAACAAACATAAACACAACTTAACTTTTACCGGTGTGCAATTCAAAATCGATTGAAATGCTCCACTATTTTTTATACTTAAATAAGTAATGAATGTTTTTAAGCTAATGATGAGAATCCATGCCGACATACACACACAGTACATACTGAAGTTTGTAGTTACATACCAGGAAACCAACAGCCTGGCTTATGTGCTTAAGTTCATCCCATGCAGATCCTGCATACTGTTTGTATTTCATGGTTAGGCACAAGGTAAATAAAGTGAAGATATTAGTACTGGTGTTACATTATAGTTACTATTGAGTTCTTTTATTAAGCAAAACAATACAAACTATGCAGTTTGGGCCCTGGTGTGATTCTGATAGAATGTAGAATTTTCTAGTTAAAAAAACACTTACTGAGAATGAAGTTATTAGACTGGAATGTTGGTTGCAAGCATCTAGTAATCATGGTATAAAGTGCATATCTTCAGAAAGAATAGCAAAATTGCATATATATTTACCTCTGGCTTGGATTGCGTGCACCATGCCTCTAGTTCTTCCAGCCCTTGTTTCACATATTCTCCATTGCTGAAAGAACACCACTCTCGCCGTACAAGAAGACTGATATAGTAACATCAGAAAAGGGAGAATTAGGAGCTGGACAAGTTGAAGGCATGCCAGGAAAGTCCAGACACGATAGAAGTTACCTATTGAAGAGTTGAGCATTGATGAATGCAAAAATCTGTGTAAATATCTTCCGAGAAAAAATTGTTGGGACCTGAAATTTCAGCATTATGGCCAGAAGTCAGAACAGAAAACGATGCAGCCAAATGCAATGCTGGTTTGAAGGTTTAAACTTACACAATTTTCTTGCAAGATTTTCAAGAGATCGTTCAAATTGTTGACTATCGCTTTCCAATACCTATCTAGGTCTGTTATCAAACCAGCCTTTGCACTTCTTGGCGCCTTTGAGTATCAATGTGTATACAGGAATGAGCGTGAGACCAGCAGCAACAACTTATTGCCATGCAGGTGCAGAACTAGCATGAAATCTTAACACAAATTATATTATAGCCTAATCATCAACCAATAGAAATTCATCAAGGTACAAAGGTACTCGTGATTAAATAATTGTCTAATTTCCTCTCATCAAGTTTGCAAAAGGGTTCAAGTGTTGTACCGAGTTACCAATTGAGAGGAACTACCCAAAAACATGCAAGTGTGGGGCAAAGTTAACTTGGGATTCCCATGGGAGGTTGCTGAGATGTCTCATGCTTATTCTAAAACTTCTATTAATCCAGCAAGAATCTTCTAAAGTATGAAATGATAATTAACCTGAGGACTCGTGATAGATGGGGTAACCTGAATAACATGTGAGATACTTCTCTCTTCACATTGTCACGGATCATTCCATATAAACCTTCCACAAAGGCTGTAAGTTGTTGCTTGAAAAGGAATGCAGGATACTTGCCCTCAACTTGGCACACAAGGTCCATATCAACAGTAATGCTTGAAGCACGGAATACCTGTGGATCATATAATGCCAAGGTATTAAGAAATGAGTCAAGATAACCTCGTCTAGCCTATCGTACAATTTTGACAAAATACAATTGCTAGAACTCAGAGAACCCTTGTTAATCATTTTGTTAAAAAAAGTTACAACCACTTTGTTAAAATAAAGGATGATTATTCGTTCTCTTTCCTTTTTTTGTTTCTCGTTCTCTCTTTTGGCTTTTCTGGTTCTCCTTATGCGTGTTCAAGAAAAGAAAAGGATATATATACATATAACGTACCATCCTCCCAAGGAAAGACGTCTGAGTCGTCGTTCTTTTCAGTGGTGTTGTTACACCTGAGCCAGCAGGTTTCAGACTCTTTTGTATTATAATCAACAATGATGATGCATTTGATAGCCAGTATGCAAGATCGGCATTGCTGTCTTGTTTCTGTAATACAAATTGTGGAAATTAAAAAAGGGCAACAATATACATTGAATACACCTGAGATAATCACGCTATGATGGGACATAATTAGTAAATCGTAGAATGAAAACGAGCACAAGAATTATTTAACGCTTGAACACTAGCAAGACCTGCATGGTTCAACTAAATATGTGAATAAGCCAGTCAAAAATATTAGTTTTTTCCGCCACGGAAGTTCTCCAATGAAGAAGACATTTGTATATGGTTATTGCAGCAACTGGTTTTCCGTCGCTAAATCCAATGTTTTCATTAACCCAGTTAATCAGTGCTTCAACACTCTCCTGCAAGGAAAAGGTGGAGCCATAATTTAATTTGTTTTCTAATGACTTGACTAACTGCTTTAATCACTGAATATTGGCCCAAATAAGTACTTGGTGTCTCTCAATTAAGGATCTCCTGCCGAATTCCATAGGCGTGGGTGACTGTAGGGATGATTATATTAGATTCAATCATCAAAAATAAATCTAAAGAGTTATTAACAAGCAATATAAGATGTTCCAAACCTGTTGTTCGTCTCCAGGTACGCTGCTGCTACCCAAATTCTGCACAGTTGCAAACACTCAGCAGCATAATAAGAATACAAAATAAGTTCTGTCAGCGTGACAAACAATAAAGGTATACCCAATAAAAAAGTTTCAGCTAAGCACATCTACAAAAAAAGAAGTTTCACCAAAGCAGAGTAGTACGAGGCGCACCACTAATTAACACATGATTGAGTGCATCTATGTAACTAATCTTTGTGCCATTAGAAATGCACTAATTTTGTTTCTGAAATGATAGTCTATTCAGAGCAGCATTGCAACATCTGGTCAGATCGGGAGATCCAATGATAAATAGGGACGGTGTTGGCAGAAGGATTTGGGGGCGAGCGTTGTACCTGCCCTGCATGAGGCCCATGATCTCGATGGTGCCACCGGCGCGAGCGTGGACGACCATCTTGAGGAGCGCGAGGGCGGAGATCCTAGCACGGCGGAAGTGGTGCGGGTCGGTGGCCGAGGGCTTCTCCTGGTGGGCCCGCGCGTTGGTCGCCTCGTCGTAGCGGTAGATCGCGTCCATGGCGTCCGGGTCGGAGGCGGCCGCCGGGATGTTGTTCTCCAGCTCCCACGTCTGCCGTGCCACCGCCGACAACGAGGTGGGCTCCATCGCGCTGTCTACGCCGGGCGGGCGGGCGGGCGGCAGGCAAAACCCTAGCTAGGAGCGGAAGGGGAGGATGACGAAGGGGCAGATGGTGATGCGGGTGGGGAGGCAGGGTGGGAGGTCGAGCCCTGGCAGAGGACGCAGCAGCGAGGTCGAGCGGGGGCGAGAGCTGAGATCCGTGGGCGTCAGCGGTCGGCTAGGCTCCTCGCGGCGCCGCGCGGCGGGGCAGGGGAGGAGGCGATGGGTGATTGGCTCATGGCGCACCAGCTGGTGGTGCGCCATTAGTAGTTTTGCAAAAAAATAAATTATAGTAGTGGCGCACCACCTACATATGCGCCATTAGTAAACCTGGTTACTAATGGCGCACCTCCTCTGGTGCGCCATTAGTAGTTTTGCAAAAAAAAAAATAGTAGTGGCGCACCACCAACAGATGCGCCATTAGTAACACTCGTTACTAATGGCACACCAGCTGTGGTGCGCCATTAGTAGTTTGCAAAAAAAACCAATTTTTTTATAGTAGTGGCGCGCTACTAACAGATGCGCCATTAGTAACCCTGGTTACTAATGGCGCACCAGCTGCTGGTGCGCCATTAGTAGTATTGCAAAAAAAAAAATAAAAAAAAATATAGTAGTGGCGCACCGAGTGTGTGGTGCGCCATTAGTGTCCATCACACTAATGGCACACCTCACATGGTGCGCCACTACTATATAGTAGTGGCGCACTGCTTGTGTGGTGCGCCATTAGTATCTATATCATCTATAGCCCTTTTCCTAGTAGTGTCACCGCATAAGTGCAAACCATGAACACCTTGGTGTCAACTGAGGTCATTGGATCGTATTTCTAATACGCTTCAGCATTTTCAAGCTCACTCAACATATGAGCGTGAACCATGGATATGGCATATGGATGGAATAGAATATGGTGGTAGGGATCAAAAGGAGTCAAAGTGGAAAGAAAGTCTCACATGAACAAGGCAAACAAATGGCTATGTATATGCCCATCAATCGATACCGATGTGAGGAGTAGGGACTGACATGCAACGGACGCACTACCACTATAAGTATATGAAATCTCAACAGAAACTAAGTGGGTGTGCATCGAAGTCGCTTGCTCTTGAAGAGCGCGGACATTTGAGGAAGATCATCGTGGAAATATACAAGCCAAGTTCTATAATGAAAAATTCCCACTAGCATATGAAAATGATTTCTCATGCGGCTCTCTATATGAAGAACATGGTGCTCCCTATAAGAACAAGTGTGGAAAAGGATCGTAGCAGTGCCCCTTCTCTCTTTTTCTTTTTTTCTTTTTTATCTTTTTTTTCTTCCTCTTTTTTTTTCATTTTTTATTTTTCGTCTGGAGTCTCATCCTTACTTGTGGGGGAATCATAGTCTCCATCATCCGTTCCTCACTCAGACACTGCTCTAGTAATGATATGAACATGACACTTTTATTTACTTACAACTTGATATGAAAAACTACTATACAAGATGACTCTATATGAATGCCTCTAGAAGTGTATCACACCGTGTAATGATCTAGCATAACATGTAGGTAATGATGAATAGTGGCTTTTCCGCAAATACTATGTGAGCTACAGGATCATGCAAAGCAATATGATGATGAAAGCACAAGTCATGTGACGGAATGGTGGAAGTTGCATGGCAATATATCTCAGAATGGTATGGGAATGCCATGATAGGTATGTATGGTGACTGTTTTGAGGAAGATATAGGGTGGCTTATGTGTGATAGAGTGTATCATATCACGGTGTTTGGATGCACCCGTGAAGGATCCTCGAGGTGAGAATGGGCAATGCATGGTACCGAACAGACTAGGAAATATAAAAAGGTTAGAGTGAGCACATCCATGGATTCACATTAGTCATAAGGAACTCATACTTATTACAGAGCTTATTATCTCTCTCTAAGCAAAGTACTACCGCATAACCCTAGGGATAAGGTTGGTAGGTGTTAACTATCGCGTGCCTCCGACCCAATGAGCACATAGGATTTCATTCAGACATTAGAACGCTCAAACATCATCATCATGCCATAACCAATACTTAGATGAGTAATTAATAGCATGATTTAATGCCTATATTTATAATAACAAACAATCATGTATTCATGTCTTTTCATATTACTACATTAATATAATTAACCCACAGTTCTCTTTTAGCGAGCTACATGAAAGTTTTTTTATTATATCGTCCTTGAATACCCATCCTTTTTGGACTAGTCTCATGACCCGTGTATATTGCCAGTACTATTCTTTATTCTCTCAAAAATATTTAAGTGAAGCATGAGAGTACAATTATTTCTATAAAATCTACACGCCACCATGCTCTAAAAGATATATGTGAACCACTAGAGCAACTGCCTAGATCAAAAGTTATAAGTGAAGCACAGAGAGTATTCTAGCAAATTATGATGAACATGTCTCTCTCTCAAATAGGTGTGTCAAGAAAACATTTATTGTGGAAAAATAAAATAAAATCAAACTATAATACATGACACTCCAAGAAAAACACATATCATGTGATGAATAAAAATATAGCTCCAAGTGACCTACTTATAGAATGGAGATGAAAGAGGGGGTACGTTCCGGGGCCTCCCCAAACTTAGAGGCTTGGGTATTCCTTGAATATTACCTTGGGTTCCTTGGGGTTCCCTAAGCTTAGGGTATTTCTTCTCCTTATTCCTTCATGCATTGTTGTGTAACCCAAAACTTGAAAACTTCAACACACAAAACTGAACAAAAACCTCGTGAGATCCATTAGTATAATAGGAAAATCTTAAACTTTAGGTACTGTTATAAATCGATTCATATTTAATTATTGCATAAGATACTGTATTCTAACTTATCCATGACTTATACCCCCGATATAATCCATAACATCATCAAAACAAGCAAACTATGCAAGCAAAAAATAGAATGTACCGAAACATAATAGTCTCTAGTGATCAGCACTAAAACCATGATTCCATAAATCCAAAAATTCTGAAAAATTAGTTAAACCTAGGAAATTTGTATATCAATTATGTTAAGAAAATTCAAATTAAAAATACATTCTAGTAAAATCAGAGAATGTTTGCACTGGACATAAAAGTTTTTGTTTTTGCACACGATCGATTCTACTATCATCCAAATCATCCCAAACGCTTTACTTGGCACAAACACTAATTAAAACATAAAAATGCAATCACTATAGTATCTATAATCATGCCAACACAATAAAATAGAAAGTAGAACAAAAATAATTAAGATAATTATTGGGTTGCCTCCCAACAAGCGCTATCATTTTATGCCCTTAGCTAGGCATAACACATAGTATCAAGTGTTGTCATCCCCCTTATCCAGCTCCTCAATCATACAACCATGCTTCCTACGAAAAAATATTGTAGGATTTACGATAGGTTCCTTTGTCATGTTGTGAAATTGGGGTGCACGTTAATCATTTTAAGATCTTCGTTTCTTTTACTAGCCGTGACACTTGTATGCTTAAGAACATACATAACTTTGTGATTGTTATTGGGAGGAGTCCTAGCATTCGTTTTAGTGGAGGTAAAAGTGGAAACCATTTTATTAATGAATTCCTCCATTTTATCAATTCTAGCAAGACCTTGCTCCATCGCCTCATTAATTATCGTATCATTCTCTTTTAGTGTTTTCAAAGTAATCCCTACCTTTGATCCAAATTGAGTAATATGGTTACCAATCTTTTTATGTACATCCTCATTGTGTTCTATGGTAGGCATTTTATTTTTAATAATTTCTTGAATTTGCATAACATGCTCCAAAGTCAATATTGTTTCATTAATAGTAATAGGTGGTAATCCTAGTAAATTTTCATGGCATTGAAAGCATCCAAAGTACGACTCGTTACGAAATTACCACTAGTATAATAGTATCAAGCACAAATCTATACCAAGTAGTAATACTCACATAGAAATTGCGAAGCAAAATGTTGGTGGATTGCCTACGAGTTGATCTATTTTGAGCATCACAAATCCTATACCAGGCATATTTTCAACTTTCTCCTCTCCTTTGTTTAAAATTAAGCACCTCATTCTCGGGAGTGCACAGAACAAGAGAAGAACTAGCCACACTAACAAGCAAGCAAGTAAACTAGCAAAGTTAAATATTTTTATGTTTTTGATATTTTTAGGCAAAATAATATAAAGGAAAAAAAAGTTGAACAAGTGAATGATAATTTGTGTGAAGGCACTGATACGTCTCCAACGTATTTATAACTTCTGATTGTGACATGCTACTATATTATCATTCTTGGATACTTTATATGCATTTATATGTAGTTTTATATAATTTTCGGGAACTAACCTATTAACCGAGTGCCTAGTCCTCGTCATTGTTTTCTGCGTGTTTTTGGCATTTCAAGAAATAAGTACCAAACAAAGTCCAAATGCCACGGAACTTTTTAATAATTTTTTGTCCACAAAAATAAGACTTTGAAGCTTCACAAGGAGTCCGGAAGCCGCATGAGGCAGTGCCAAAGAAATAGGGCATGCCCTAAGGGGCTAGGTGTGCTTTGATGCCTTGGGGACACCGCCTAGTCCTCTTGACCTAAATCTACCTCTATAAATTCTCTAAAATAGCAAAAACATAAGAGAGCCACACAAAATACTTTTTCCGCCATTGCAAGTCTTTGTTCCGCCATGATCCCATCTGGAGCCCTGGTTCGGAGCCGTGCCGGAGGGGGGAGATCATGGAGGGCCTCTACATCAACTTTGGTGCTCCCATGATGTTACGTGAGTAGTCCACCACAGACATTTGAGTCCATATCTAGTACCCAACGGCTATATCTCTCTATGATCTTCAATACAAAGTTCACCGCGATTCCCGCAGTGATCTATTCGATGTAATGTTGTTTGCGTGTGTCTGCTGGGGTGCGATGAATTGTGGGTTTATGATTAGATTATTCATGAACATTAACTAAGTCTTTTCTTAATTATTTTGTGCATGATTATTATAGCTTCATATTTTCTCTGATCTGTCGATTTGGTTTGGCCAACTAAATTGATTTATCTTTAGTGGGAGTGGTGCGTTGGGAGGGGTTCAATCTAGTGGTGCTCAATCCCACTGACATAAGGGGGCATGAAAGGTATTTGTATTGTTGCCATTAAGGGGACATGAAATGTATCTACTTTTCCAAATACTTTTGCTCTGGTTTTTCCCTCTAATTTGCATGATTTGAATGGGACTAACTCGGGCTGATGTTGTTTTCAAGAGAAATATCGTCGTGTTGTTTTTGTGAAAAAATAAAAGTTCTCGAAATCACAGAAAAATTACTGTGAACTATTTCTAGAATACATGAGGAACTATGGAATGAAGAAGTACGAGAGGGGGCAGCATGTGGGCCACAAGCCATCAGGGCGCACCCACCCCCACCCCCTGGCGCGTCGTCATAGCTTGTGGGGTCGACGTGGCTTCCTCAACCCTAATTCCAGTCATATAAATTTACATCTTGGGAGAAAAAACTCAGAGGGAAGATATCATCGAATTTTATGAGATGGAGCCGCCGACACCTCCCATTATTCCTTGGGGGGCTGATTTGGAGTTTGTTTGGAGCTCTAGAGAGGGGGATTTGTTGTCGTCGTCATTACCAACCCTTCTCCATCAACAATTCCATGATGCTCACCACCAAGTGTGAGTAATTCCTTTGTAGGCTTGCTGGACAGTGATGGCTTTTAGATGAGATTGATCATGTAATCGAGTTAAGTTGATAGGGCTTGATCCCTAGTATCCATTATGTTCTAAGATTGACGTTGCTATGACATTGTTATGCTTACTACTTGTCACTAGGGCCCAAGTGCCACGATTTAAGATCTGAACCTATTATGTTTTCTTAAAATATGAAAGTGTTTAGATCCTATCTTGCAAGTTGTATGCACCTATTACATGTTATAATCCGCGTCCCCAAGGTGACAATGATTGTGATTCTTTTTGTTGATTGTTTTGGTACGAGTTAATGTATTCACCATGTGTTAATGCTTTGTTTAGGTTCTCTATTAAAAGCAAACCTTAATATCCTTAGTTTCCATTAGGACCACGCTGCCATGGGAGGGTAGGGCAAAAGATGTCGTACAAGTTCTGATCAGAGGGATGTATGACTATATACGGAATACATGCCTACATTATATTGATGATTTGGTGCCAGTTCTGTGTCGCTCTAGTGTGTAATTGTTACATGATGAATGTAATCCATATCTATCCATCACTGATCCATCTGCCTACACTTTACATATACTGAATCTTGCTAAGTTATTACTGCCACTCCTATTGTCACAAGTGCTACAAAATTATTGTTATCGTTGTTACTGTTACTACTATTACTTGTTGTGTTACTAAATCTTCGTGCAGACAGATATCCCAGGTGTGGTTGAATTGACCACTCGACTGCTAACTCCGATAAATATTATTTCGCACCCCTTGTGTCAAATCAATAAATCAGGGTGAAATACTATGCGCGAAGACTATTGCGATCCCCTACACTTGTAGGTTACAAAGAGCTTTTTCTGGCGCCGTTGCCAGGGAGCATAGCTATATTTATTGTCTTAACTTGAGGATGTCCAATTGCTACTATGAGGAATCTGAAAGATACTCGAACCAAGATCGCCCCCCTCGCACGAGAGGAGGTAAGGAACTGCCATCTAGTTGTGCTTTTGATTCACCTAGTGTTTTGAATCAGCTTATTACACCACTTCTTGTTTCTCGTTCTGACACACCACATGAACTTGATGATGCTACTTATAAAATTAACGATGATACTACTGCTATATTTGGTGAAACTGAAACTGTGCCACTGTATGAATTACTTCATGCCCATATTCCTAAAGCTAGGGAACATGAAGAGATGCTGAAATTGATGAAGATTTTGAATCACCTATTACACCTCGCTCTCCCAATAGATATGAATTGCCTTACGTACCTGAGGGCTATGTTATGGATGGAGAAGTAGCTAGGGAATTTCCTCCTTGTGAAAATAGAGATGACTTGAAGAAACTACTATGAAAACTGAAAGAAAAATCTATGATGGAGAAAATGAAATATGATCCTAAATTTGCTACCATTCCTATATTTGTTATTGATACGGATTATGAATTCTCTGTACACCTTGAGTTAATCCCTATAGTAGAATTTGATCCTTTCCATGGTTATGAAACTAAAACTATTGAATGATATTGCTGCTTTGTTTACTCATGAGGAAAAGATGCATTACTATTATATCCTTAAGGTTTTTGCCTTTCTCGCTAAAAGGTGAGGATAAAGAGTGCACTAGAAGAATCTGCTTCTTTGCCATCCGCAATAGTGGGCGACAAAGGACCACTCCACGGGCGACAAAGACTTTTGCCGTCCGTCGGCGGGTGGAAAAAAATTCGGCACTGAAAGTCACGGTGAAGGATTTCTTTGTCGTCTGCTCGCCAGCAGTGGGCGGCAAATGTCTTTACCATTAGTATATCTTGGCCAGCAGACAGGAAAGGTGCTAGATGGCATATTATAGCTATCAGCTCCGTTAGGTGGCTAACGGAGCCTTTGCCGTCTGCCAGCTCGCGAAAGCCTTTGCCGTCTGCCAGCTGACGTCACAACTAGCTCCGCCAACCAGTTGCCTTCCATGTCCTTTGTCGTCTGCCTGGGTGCCTCTTTGCCGTCTTCCTGAGTGCCCCTTTTGCCATTTGCCTAAGCGCACCTTTGCCGTCTCCCTGGCTCTAGCTGACGGCAAACTGACCATATGGGTCACACCTGCTGCTCCCAGGTTGCAGAGGTAGCTGCGACGTGGCAACTTTGCAATCCGCTGGCAGACGGCAAAGGCCTTTGCCATCGTCTGACAGACGACAAAATGCATGTATTGCCACTTTTTTGTTTTTTCCAGTTATTTCTCTGTATTTTCAGAATACTTCTATGATATATATAATTTCAAAGATCACATGTAGTTTCAAACATCATAGAAGAAGCATAGGCCATGTATCCAACATCATCATGAAAATATTGAGCAAGACAACAAATAGGCTAGCTTCACATTGTTCATCCATATATACACATAGTTTCAAACATCACACTGTTCATCCATACAAATCGAAACAAAAAGAAAATAATAGCAGCCCATCAATGCCAGCTTCCATGAACTGAATCAAATCTGCAAAATGAGAATAAGAAAGTTAGAAGAAGAAGAAGAAGACTAGAATAATAATAGGAAGAAGAAGAAAGAGAAGGAAAATAATAAGAAGAAAGAAACACAAACCTCATTCTTCTTCTTATGTTCTTTCTTTTTCTTCTCTTTCCTCTTCTATTCTTTCTTTTTCTTTTTATGCCATTTTTGAGCTTGTTATGTCATTTTGGAGGAAAGTAAGCTAAGTATATGACATTTATGAGCTAACCAAGGTTATTATGCCATTTTATACCTAACTAAGCTAATTATGTCATTTTATTGGAAAAAGCTAAGTATATGACATTTATGAGCTAACCAAGGTTATTATGCCATTTCTCACCTAACTAAGCTAATTATGTCATTTTGGAGGAAGATAAGCTAAGTATATGACATTTATGAGCTAACCAAGGTTCTTATGACATTTCCCTGCATTTCCAGAATACTTCTATGCTATATATATTTTCAAACATCATCTATAGTTTCAAACATCATAGAAAAAGCATAGGCCATGTATCAAACATCACCCTGAAAATATTGAGCAAGACAACAAATAGGCTAGCTTCACATTGTTCATCCATATATACCCATAGTTTCAAACATCACACTGTTCATCCATACAAATCAAAACAAAAAGAACACAGTAGCAGCCCATCAATGATAGCTTCCATGAAGTGAATAAAATATGCAAAATGAGAATAAGAAATTAGAAGAAGAAGAAGACTAGAAGAAGAAGATGAAGACTAGAAGAAGAAGCAGAAGAAGAAGAACGAAAAGGAAAATAAGAAGAAGAAAGAAAGAAGAAGCTCATTCTTCTTCTTATATTCTTTATTTTTCTCCTCTTTCTTCTTCTATTCTTTATTTTTCTTTTTATGCCATTTTTGAGCTTATTATGTCATTTTGGAGGAAAATATGCTAAGTATATGACATTTATGAGCTAACCAAGGTTATTATGCCATTTGTGACCTAACTAAGCTAATTATATCATAAATGAACTAAATAAGCTAATTATGTCATTTTGGAGGATAATTAGCTAAATATGTATTTCTTGGGGAAAATAAGATAAGTATGTGGCATAACAGGGAAAAGTAAGATAAGTATGCATTTTAAGCAGAACACTAGAGAAAACTTACCGTCGTCCTCACGACGGATGTGAATCACCGAGGTTTCTCGGGGCGGTTTGACCTAGAGAAGGTTGCCCTGGAGAAGGGTTGTGCAATCCGGCTCGGGAGTTATTCTACACCAAAGATCATTTGCAATGTCTAGTTAGCATGATGACACTCAAATTTTAATACTAGTAACTAATGACCATTCAAATGAAACTCATTGTTCCAACCACAGAAATGCTTGGCATCGGCGGAGGGGTCTCACCGTTCTTTTCGCACATAGACCCGACATTTAATTTTTAATAGTCAGTCATATTAGTTAGTAATGAAACGGACATTACATGCATGATTTGGCTAATATGAAAAAGCAACTTACCACAAGGAGCTCGTACATGGCCCGGTTAGCCACCTCATTCCGTTCCCTCCCTCCCTAACAACCGAGCCGTCTTCTCCTCAGCGGCCCAAGCCATCTCCTCCACCACCTGGTCCCTCTCCTGTAGAAGCTCCCGAAGAGCATCCTGGTTGTCGTTCTCTCTCTCTCTCTGAATAGCAGCGTGCAACACCACTTCTCGTTAGCATTGTAATCATCGATGGCCACACACACAATGTAATGGACGAAAGTTTTCTAAGTCCGTATAACTAGCCTCGATGGCGAGATCGACTAACCGTGGACGAGGCCTTATCTCAGGACATGAGCTTGTTTGGCGCACCTTGATCTCCGGGAGAGTGAGAGGACAACATATCAGCCCATCTCAAATGGCTATCGAGCCATGGGGCCTCCCACCACTAGCTATCATCACCAACTCTGGATCCAAAATTCCTGGCTCGGGTTAAAGTCCTCCCATTTCCTCGCCTTCCCCACCTCCTTGTAACTCATGAGCTTGTGGTGGGAGGATATGTTGGTTAACTTCTCTGGATGATCGATCTCAGACTCAGAGAATGCCCTGTCCTTCTTGTAGGAGGTAGTATGGGCCATGGCATAGAGGTCGTACACCTCTGGCACCTCCAGGTTATTGAGATGCGCCTAAAAGAGAAGAACAAAGTATGAGTAAAGGGCTCAAGCTAGCATGGAGATTGAATTGCATGAATCATGAAGCAAACCACATACCCAATTCCACCCGAACTGAAATAAGTCGATGCTGCCTTGATGGTGTGGCACACTGATACATCTCCAATGTATCTACTTCTCCAAACTCCTTTGCCCCATTTTGGACTATAATTTGCATGATTTGAATGGAACAAACCCTGACTGACGCTGTTTTCAGCAGAATTGCCTTGGTGTATTTTTGTGCAGAAATAAAAGTTCTCGGATTGACCTGGAAATTTACGAAGAAGGTTTTTGGAATTAATAAAAAATATTGGCGAAAGAATCAGCCGGAGAGGGCCACCACCTTACCACAAGCGTGCAGGGTGCGACCACCCCTAGGGCACGCTCCGTGGCTTGTGGGGCCCCTGTGGCTCCACCCACCTCGTTTCCACACCTATATATTCCTATCCAGGGAGAAAAAAAATCAGAGAGGAGATTTCATCGCGTTTTACGATACGGAGCCGCCGTCACCTCCTGTTCTTCCTCGGGAGGGCAGATCTGGAGTCTGATTTGGGCTCCGGAGAGGGGAAATTGACGCCGTCGTCATCACTAACCATCTTTCATCACCAATTTCTTGATTCTATCCATCGTTCGTGAGTAATTCCATCGTAGGCTTGCTAGACGGTGATGGGTTGGATGAGATCTATCATGTAATCGAGTTAGTTTTGTTAGGGTTTGATCCCTAGTATCCATTATGTTCTGAGATTGATGTTGCTATTACTTTGCTATGCTTAATGCTTGTCACTAGGGCCCGAGTGCCATGGTTTCAGATCTGAACCTATTATGTTTTCATGAATATATATGTGTTCTTGATCCTATCTTGCAAGTTATAGACACCTATTACGAGTTATGATCCGCATCCCCCAGGGTGACAATAATTGGGATTCTTTCCGGTGATTACCGTAGTTTTAGGAGTTCATGTATTCACTAAGTGCTAGTGCTTTGGTACGGTTCTCTATTAAAAGGAGGCCTTAATATTCCTTAGTTTCCATTAGGAGCCCGCTGCCACGGGAGGGTAGGACAAAAGATGTCATGCAAGTTCTTTTCCATAAGCACATATGACTATATGTGGAATACATGGCTACATTACATTGATGAATTGGAGGTAGTTCTGTATCACCCTATGTTATGATTGTTGCGTGATGAATGCCATCCGATATAATTATCCATCACTAATCCATTGCCTTTGATCTTTCCACATATTGGTCTTTGATAAGTTACTTTTTTGTTGCTATTATTACAATCACTACAAAACTGCTACTATCACGTTTGCCACCGTTACCGTTACTTCCATACTACTTTGCTACTAAATACTTTTCTACAAATATTAAGTCTTTCGCGTGTGGTTGAATTGACAACTCAGCTGCTAATACTCGAGAATATTCTTTGGCTCCCCTTGAGTCGAATTAATAAATTTGGGTTGAATACTCTACCCTCGAAAACTGTTGCGATCCCCTATACATGTGGGTTATCAAGACCTTTTTCTGGCGCCGTTGCTGGGGAGCATAGGTTTATTCTCTGAGTTACTTCGAATTTATATCTGTTGATCACAATGAAGAATCTGAAAGATGCTAAAACCAAGATCCACCCCTCAAGTACGAGGGCAGGTAAGGACCTGCCATCTAGCTCTGCACTTGATTCGCCGTTTGTTATGAGTAAATTTGCAACACCACCACGTGCTACCTAATCTGATATGTCGCGAGTAATTGATGATGCTACTTCTGCTATGCATGATGCTTATGATGATACTTTTCTTGATACTATTGTGCCACTTGGTGAATTTCTTGAAGAACAAATTCCTAGAGTGAATGTTGAAACTGATGATATTGTTGAACCTGATGAAACTGAACACTATGATTAACCTGCTAGACCTAGCTCTCCTACATATGAATATCCTAATATACCTAAGGGTTATGTTATGGAAGGAGAGAGAAGTAGCTAGGTACCTTATTGCTTGTAAGGATAGAGATGATCTTAAGAAATTGCTATGCAAGTGGAAGGAAAAATATTTGAATGCTAGAATGCAATATGATCCCAAGTTTTCTACTTCACCTATCTGTGTTACTCATAAGGATTATGAATTCTCTGTCGATTCTAAGTTAATTACTTTGGTAGAATCCGATCCTTTCCATGGTTATGAATCGGAAACTGTTGTGGCACACCTTACTAAATTGAATGATATAGCCACCCTATTTACTCATGAGGAAAAAAATTGTTACTAATATATTCTTAAGCTGTTTTCGTTCTCATTAAAGGGTGATGCTAAGATATGGTTTAATTCTCTTGCTCCTGGTTGTGCGCGTAGTCCCGAGGATGTGATTTACTACTTCTCTAAAAAATATTTTCTGAACCGTAAGAAACAAGCTGCTTTGCAGGAAATATTTAACTTTGTGCAAATTGAAGAAGAGAGACTCCCACAAGCTTGGGGGAGCCTTCTCTAGTTACTTAATGCTTTGCCTGATCACCCTCTCAAGAAAAATGAAATACTTGATATCTTTTATAATGGACTAACCGATGCTTCTAGGGACCACCTAGATAGTTGGGGTCACTGTGTTTTCAGGGAACGAACTGTTGAACAAGCTGAACTACTATTTAATAATATATTGAGCAATGATAGTGATTAGACTATTCCCGAACCACCTCGAAAATCAACTCCGAAGAAAAGAGGTATTCTATTCCTTACTACCGAAGATATGCTAGAGGCAAAGAAATCTATGAAAGAAAAAGGTATTAAAGCTGAAGATGTTAAGAATCTACCACCTCTTGAAGAAATACATGGTCTTGATAACCCGACACAAGTAGTAGAGGTAAATTATCTTCGTAGATTTGATGAAGGTGACATTCCTTATAATAAGTATGCTAGCCAGTGCTTGGATGAATTTGATAACTTTGTTGTTAAACAAGAAAATTTCAATGCTAATGTTAATAGACAATCGAAGCATAATGTTTACATGCTTGATCGCTTGAGTGATTATATGAGTAGAACTATCAATGACCTTAGACTTATTAGTAAACATGCTTCCATGGTAACTACTCAAGTAGAACAGGTACTTAAGGCACAAAATGATTTGCTCAATGAGATGATTAGCAAGAATAATGATCATTCTGTTAGAGTTGTCACTAGAGGTGGTAGAATGACTCAGGAACCTTTGTATCCTGAGGGCCATCCTAAGAGAGTTGAGCAAGATTCTCAGAGAGTTAATATTGACGTACCCGGTACTTCTAATAAAAAGAAAAATAATGATGATAGGACTTTGGATGCTGCTAGTGAACCTGTTATAGAGTCACATGAAAACCCAAATGATATCTCTATCTCTGATGCGGAGACACAATGTGGTAATGAACATGAACCTAGTGATAATATTAATGATGATGTTCATGTCGATGCTCAACCTAGTAATGACAATAAGGTGGAGATTGAACTTGCTATCGATCTTGATAACTCACAACCTAGGAATAAGAGATATGATAAAAGATCTTTTTTTGCTAAGAAGGATGGTAGAGAAAGAGAACCATGGGTTCAGAAACCCATGCCCTTTCCTCCTAAACCATCCAAGAAAAAGGATGATGAGGATTTTGAGCGCTTTGCTGAAATGTTGAGACCTTTTTTTACGTATGCGCTTAACTGATATTCTAAAAATGTCTCCTTATGCTAAGTACATGAAAGATATTGTTACAAATAAAAGAAAGATACCTGAAACTGAGATTTCCATCATGCTTGCTAATTATACTTTTAATGGTGGAATACCAAAGAAACTAGGATATCCCGGAGTACCTACTATATCGTGCTCTATGAAAGGAAATTACGATAGAACTGCTTTATGTGACCTCGGAGCTGGTGTTAGTGTTATCTTGTTCTCTTTATAACGTAAACTTCATTTGAATAAGTTGACACCTACTGAAATCTCTCTGCAAATGGCTGATAAATCAACTCCTTTACCCATCAGTATTTGTGAGGATGTGCGTGTCGTGGTTGCAAATGTTACTATCCTAACGGACTTTGTTATTCTTGATATTCCCGAGGATGATAGTTTGTCGATCATCCTTGGTAGACCCTTTTTGAATACTGCAGTGGTTGTTATTGACTGCAACAAAGGCAATGTCACTTTTCATGTTAATGACAAGCAGCATAAGGAACACTTTCCGAGGAAACAATTTAAGTCCATAGTATCAACTCCATTGAAAAAATTCTAATGTTTACTATTGGAGACTTTGAATTCCCTCTCCCTACTGTCAAGAAGAAATATGATATACTTATTGTTGAGGACGTGCATATCCCCATTAAGGTAATTGATACGTCTCCAACGTATCTATAATTTTTTATGGTTTCATGCTATTATCTTGTCAAACTTTGGATGTTTTGCATGACTTTTATTTATTTTCTGGGACTAACCTATTAACTCAGTGCCAAGTGCCAGTTCCTGTTTTTTCCATGTTTTTGACCCCTTTCAGAGGAGATTTTGAAACGGAGTCCAAACGGAAGAAAATCCCCAAAAAGATTTTTTCTAGAAAAGGATGCTCGTTTGTCTCAATTTGAAACTATAGCTCAAGAGGGCATATTTGTTGGTTATGCAACAAACTCTCATGCTTACTGTGCCCTCGAAAATCCCATTGGAATCAATGAGGAGACATGTAATGTGGAGTTTGATGAAAATAATGGCTCCCAATGGAGCAAGGTGGCCTTTGTGATGTAGGTGATGAAATTCCTCCTCAATCCATAAGAAGAATAGGTGTGGGAAATTTCCTACCCGTCGAGGAATCCCTTGTGGTGGAAGGAGAATAACAATGTTCTATGCAAGTGGAACTATCACCAACACTAGACCCATAAGCTTCCGAAGAACAAAGTGAAGGCCCTCAACTAAGTGAACAAGATCTAGAGCAAGATCAACCATATGATGATGGGGATGTGATACATCTCCAACGTATAATTTTTGATGGTTTCCTGCTATTATCTTGTCAAACTTTGGATGTTTTGCATGCCTTTTATTTATTTTCTGTGACTAACTTATTAACTCAGTGCCAAGTGCCAGTTCCTGTTTTTTCCATGTTTTTGACCCCTTTCAGAGGAGATTTTGAAACGGAGTCCAAACGGAAGAAAATCCCCGAAAATATTTTTTCTGGAACGGAAGAAGATCGAAGAGCTTGGGGGCCAATCCAGAAGAGCCACAGGGGCCCCACAAGCCCCCACCCCGCGGCCAGGAGGGCGCCATGCATGCTTGTGGGCCCCCTGGAGGTCCCCTGACCTAGATCTTGCGCCTATAAATTCCCAAATATTCCCAAAAAAATTAGGGGAGCATCGTAATTACTTTTCCGCCGCCACAAGCTTCTGTCTCTGCAAGATCCCATCTGGGGCACATCCTTGTGCCTTGTCGGAGGGGGGATTCGGACACGGAAGGCTATCCATCAACACCATGACCTCTCCGATGATGCGTGAGTAATTCACCATAGACCTACGGGTCCTTAGCTAGTAACTAGATGGCTTCTTCTCTCTCTTGGATCTTCAATACAAAGTTCTCCATGATCTTCATGGAGCTCTATCCGATGTAATCTTCTTTTGCGGTGCGTTTTTCGAGATCCGATGAATTATGGATTTATGATCAGATTATCTATGAATCTTATTTGAGTTTCTTCTGATCACTCTTATGCATGATTTCATATCCTTGTAATTTCTTCGAGTTGTGGGTTTTGTTTGGCCAACTAGATCTATGATTCTTGCAATGGGAGAAGTGCTTGGTTTTGGGGTTCATACCGTGCGGTGAATTCACCCAGTGACAGAAGGGGTAGCGAGGCACGTATCGTGTTGTTGGCATCAAGGGTAAAAAGATGGGGTTTTCATCATTGGTTTGAGATTATCCCTCTACATCATGTCATCTTGCTTAAAGCGTTACTCTGTTCGTCATGAACTCAATACACTAGATGCATGCTGGATAGTGGTCGATGTGTGGAGTAGTAGTAGTATATGCAGAAAGTATCGGTCTACTTGTCTCGGACATGATGCCTATATGCTAGATCATTGCCTTAGATATCGTCATGACTTTGCGCGGTTCTATCAATTGCTCGACAGTAATTTGTTAACCCACCGTAATACTTGCTATTTTGAGAGAAGCCTCTAGTGAACACTATGGCCCCCAGGGTCTACTCTACACCATATTTTCAGCCTCACACTTTTTACTTCGTTGCACTTTCCGCCTTCATATCTCACTTTTGCAAACAATCTTGAAGGGATTGACAACCCCTTTGAAGCGTTGGGTGCAAGTTTGTTTGTGTTTGCGCAGGTACTCTGGACTTGAGGAGACCCTCCTGCTATATCGATACCTTGGTTCTCAAAGTGAGGGAAATACTTACTCCTCCTATGCTGAATCACCCTTTCCTCTTCAAGTTAAAAACCAACACAAGCCCAATCTCCGTCAACGTGTCAATTTCTGGCGCTGTTGTTTGAGAAGTAGAAGAAGGATTTCTGTCACCGTTGCCGGGGAGGAAGATCAAGTCAAGAACTCATCCAAGTAAGTGTCGCAAACTCATCTCTTGCATTTACTTTGTTTGCTAGTTGCCTCTCGTTTTCCTCTCCCCCACTTCACCAATTTTCCTTTTTCGTTTGCCTTTTTCGTTTGCCTTTTCATTCGCCCTTTTTCTCACCCGCTTTTCGTTTGCTCATGTGCTTGCTTGCTTGCTGAAGTCACCATGAACAAAAACACCAAGCTTTGTGACTTATCGAATACTAATAATAATGATTTTATTAGTACACCGATTGCTCCCGCCACTAGTGCGGAGTCATACGAAATCAATGCCGCTTTGCTGAATCTTGTTATGAAAGAGCAATTCTCTAGTCTTCCTAGTGAAGATGCCGCATCCCATCTCAATACCTTCATTGAGCTTTGCGATATGCGAAAGAAATGAGATGTGGATAATGACGTGATTAAATTGAAGCTTTTTCCTTTCTCGTTGCAAGATCGCGCAAAAACTTGGTTTTCTTTGTTGCCCAAAAATAGTATCGATTCTTGGGATAAGTGCAAAGATGCTTATATATCCAAGTATTTTCCGCCGGCTAAGATCATCTCTCTCCGTAATGATATCATGAATTTCAAGCAACTTGATCACGAGCATGTTGCACAAGCTTGGGAGAGAATAAAATTAATGATTATAAATTATCCCGCTCATGGCTTCAGCCATTGGATGATTATTCAAATCTTTTATGCTGGCTTGAATTTTGCTTCTAGAAATATCTTGGACTCCGCCTCAGGTGGAACGTTCATGGAAATCACGTTAGGAGAAGCCACAAAGCTCTTAGACAACATCATGACGAACTACTCTCAGTGACACACTGAAAGGTCACCTACTAGTAAGAAAGTACACGCTATAGAAGAAATTAACTCGTTGAGTGCTAAGATGTATGCATTAATGAATTTGGTTGCTAGTAGAAGTGCTCCTTTGGATCCTAATGATTTGCATTTGTCTTCTTTGATTGAGAGTAGCAACGCTAGCTTGGACGTAAATTTTGTTGGTAGGAATAACTTTGGCAACAATAACGCTTTTAGAGGAAACTATGTTCCTAGGCCTTTTCCTAGTGACTCCTCTAATAACTTTGTCAACTCCTATAACAATACCCATGGAAATTACAATAGATTACCCTCTGATTTAGAGAGTAATATCGAAGAGTTCATCAACTCTCAAAAGATTTTCAATGCGTCCGTAGAGGAAAAACTACTCAAAATTGACGATTTGGCTAAGAGCGTTGATAGGATTTCTTGTGATGTTGATGCTTTGAAAGTTAGATGTGCTCCTCCCAAAATCAACATGGATGAAACGTTGAAATCTATGCGTGTTTCCATGATTGAGAGCCAAGAAAGAACCACCCAAATTCGTGCTAGACATGTATGGCTTAAAAAGGCATGTTCTCGTGATAAGAATCACGAAGATCTTAAAGTGCTTGGTGTGACTCCCATTGAATATTTGTTTTATTGTATCAAACCAATTGATTATGGGGCTGGATATGAATCCACTTTGGTTGAAAAGTGCCCCAATGATTCGGAGTCCATCTATCTTGATGCCAAAAGCGTTAAAAGTGCAGTAGAAGATGTTAAAACTTTGAGTAGTAATGAAGTTACTACCGTGGATTTCAAGGAATTCAATTATGATAGTTGCTCCTTGATTGAATGCATTTCTTTGATGCAATCCATGTTAAACTCTCCGCACGCTTATGGCCAAACCAAAGACTTTACCGATCATATCGTCGAAGCTCTGATAAAAGCTCTTGAAGAGAAACTTGAATTGGAAGTCTCTATCCCTGGAAAGCTTCATGATGAGTGGGAACCTACCATCAAAATCAAAAACTATGAGTGCAATGCTTTGTGTGATTTGGGTGCTAGTGTTTCTGCGATTCCAAAATCTTTATGTGATATTCCGGGTTTTAATGAGATTGAAGAGTGTTCTCTTAATTTGCATCTTGCTGATTCTACTATCAAGAAACCCATGGGAAGGCTCAATGATGTTCTTATTATTGCAAATAGGAACTATGTACCCGTGGATTTCATTGTGCTTGACATTGATTGCAATCCTACATGCCCTATTATTCTTGGTAGACGTTTCCTAAGGACTATCGGTGCTATCATCGATATGAAGGAAGGGAATATTAGATTTCAAATTCCTTTAAGGAAGGGCATGGAACGCTTTCCTAGAAAGAAAATAAAATTGCCTTATAAATCCATGATGAGAGCCACTTATGGTTTGAGCACCAAAGATGACGATACGTGACTCTGTCGCTACTATGCCTAGCTAAGGGCGTTAAACCATAGCACTTGTTGGGAGGCAACCCAATGAATTTATCTTTTTCTTTCTGTTTTGTTGCATCCACACTTTCATAATTCTGTTGTGATTGTGTTTTTTGTGTTTCTTTTTGAGGTATCAGAAGTATACGAAGTATACAGATTGCAACAGACTCGTCTTGTTTTGACATATTCTGTTTTTGTTGAGTTGGTTGCTTGTTTTGATGAAACTATGGTTAGTATCGGGGGGTACTAGCCATGGAAAAGTGCGAATACAGTAACCCTTCATCAATATAGATGGAATTCAAGTTTGCTACAATACCAAAAGAAGTGTTAGTTTGTTTTCTTGTACTAATGTTATCACAAGTTTCTATTTAAGTTTTGTGTTGTGAAGTTTTCATGTTTTGGGTGACGTTCTCATGGACAAAGAGACAAGGAGTGGAAAGAGCTCAAGCTTGGGGATACCCAAGGCACCCCAAGCCAAATTCAAGGACACCAAAAAGCCTAAGCTTGGGTATGCACCGGGAAGGCATCCCCTCTTTCATCTTCAATCCATCGGTAACATTACTTGGGGCTATATTCTTATTCACCACATGATATGTGTTTTGCTTGGAGCCTCTTGTATCATAGGAGTCTTTTCTTTTTGTTGTGTCACAATCATCCTTGCTGCACACCCTTTCGAGAGAGAGAGACATGCACTCATTGTGATTTTGCTAGAATGCTCATAGTGCTTCACTTATATCTTTTAAGCTAGATACTTTTGCTCTAATGCTTCACTTATATCTTTTGAGCTAGATACTTTTGCTCTAGTGCTTCACTTATATCTTTTGAGCTAGATACTTTTTCTCTTGTGCTTCACTTATATCTTTAGAGCACGATGGTGCGTGAATTGGTAGTTGGCTTATGCTATGAAAGTAGTCCCATGTGCTAGGTACCCAAAGAGGATGCAAAAACCTCCATCTTCATGTGCATTGAGTAGAAAGAGAAGTTTCGATTCCTCTCAATTAGTTTTGAGACACGGATTCAGTAATATTGAGAGTTATGTTAGTAGGGAGTTGTGAATCTAGAAATACTTGTGTTGAAGTTAGTGATTCCCGTAGCATGCACGTATGGTGAACAACTATGTTAGGAAATCGGAGCATAATTGATCTATTGATTGTCATCCTTTGTGTTGAGGTCGGGATCGCGCGATGGTTTACACCTGCCAACCCTTCCCCTCGGAGTATGCGGTTAGCACTTTGTTTCGATTACTAATAAAATCTTTTGCAACAAGTATGTGAGTTCTTTATGACTAATGTTGAGTCCATGGTATAGATGCACTTTCACCTTCCACCATTGCTAGCCTCTCTAGCGCCGCGCAATTCTCGCAGGTGCACAAACCCACCAAATTCCTTCCTCAAAACAGCCACCATACCTACCTACTATGGAATTTTCATAGCCATTCCTAGATATATTGCCATGCAACTACCACCGTTCCGTCTAATGACTTGCGCCGTCACTTTCATATTGCCATTGCATGATCATACTAGATCGTTGCACATCCCGGTACACTGTCGGAGGCATTTTCTATGGAGTCATCATCATTGTGATCTTCGAGCTTTGAGTAACTAAAAGTGTGATGATCATCATTATTAGAGCATTGTTCCATGTGAGGAAATAAAAAAAAGAGAGGCCAAAGAGCCCAAAAACCAAACAAAAAAGAGAAGAGAAAAAAATAGGCCAAAGAGCCCAAATAATAATAATAAAAGAAATGAGAGAAAAAGAGAGAAGGGACAATGCTACTATCTTTTTCCACACTTGTGCTTCATAATAGCACCATGTTCTTCATGATTGAGAGCTTCTTGCTTTGTCAGTACCATATGCTAGTGGGAATCTATATTTTATAACTTGGCTTGTATATTCCAATGATGGGCTTCCTCAAAACTACCCTAGGTCTTCGTGAGCAAGCAACTTGGATGCACACCCACTAGTTTTCCTCTTGAGCTTTCACATACTTACAGCTCTAGTGAATCTCTTGTATGGCAATCCCTACTCATTCACATTGATATCTATTAATGGGTATCTCCATAGCCTATTGATACGCCGAGTCAATGTGACCATCTCCTCCTTTTTGTCTCACAACCACCACCACACTCTATTCCACCTATAATGCTATATCCATGGCTCGCGCTCATGTATTGCGTGATAGTTATAAAAGTTTGAGAAAGTAAGAGTGCGAAAACAATTACTTGGCCAATTCCGGGGTTGTGCATGATTTACATTAGTTGTGTGAGGATGATGGAGCATAGCCAGACTATATGATTTTGTAGGGATAACTTTCTTTGGCCTTGTTATTTTGAAAGTTCATGATTACTTTGCTAGTTTGCTTGAAGTATTATTGTTTTCATGTCAATAGCAAACTATTGTTTTGAATCGTACGGATCTGAATATTCATGCCACGTGAAAGAAGTTGCAAAGGACAACTATGCTAGGTAGCATTCCACATCAAAAATTCATTCTTTATCACTTCCCTACTCGAGGGCGAGCAGGAGTTAAGCTTGTGGATGCTTGATACGTCTCCAATGTATCTATAATTTTTGATGGTTTCATGCTATTATCTTGTCAATCTTTGGATGTTTTGCATGCCTTTTATTTATTTTCTGGGACTAACCTATTAACTCACTTCCAAGTGCCAGTTCCTGTTTTTTCCATGTTTTTGACCCCTTTCAGAGGAGATTTTGAAACAGAGTCCAAACAGAAGAAAATCCCCGAAAAGATTTTTTTCTGGAACGGAAGAAGATCGGAGAGCTTGGGGGCCAAGCCAGAAGAGCCCCAGGGGCCCCACAAGCCCCCACCCCGCGGCCAGGGGGGCGCGCCATGCAGGCTTGTGGGCGCCCTGGAGGTCCCCTGACCTAGATCTTACGCCTATAGATTCCCAAATATTCCCAAAAAAAATCAGGGGAGCATCGTAATCACTTTTCCGCCGCCGCAAGTTTCTCTCTACGCAAGATCCCATCTGGGGACGTCCTGGTGCCCTGCCGGAGGGGGGATTCCGACACGGAAGGCTTCTCCATCAACACCATGACTTCTCCGATGACGCGTGAGTTGTTCACCATAGACCTACGGGTCCATAGCTAGTAACTAGATGGCTTCTTCTCTCTCTTGGATCTTCAATACAAAGTTCTCCATGATCTTCATGGAGATCTATCCGATGTAATCCTCTTTTGTGGTGTGTTTGTCGAGATCCTATGAATTGTGGATTTATGATCAGATTATCTATGAATCTTATTTGAGTTTCTTCTGATCTCTCTTATGCATGATTTCATATCCTTGTAATTTTCTTTGAGTTGTGGGTTTTGGTTGGCCAACTAGATCTATGATTCTTGCAATGGGAGAAGTTCTTGGTTTTGGATTCATACCATGCGGTGACCTCACCCAGTGACAGAAGGGGTAGCGAGGCATGTATCGTGTTGTTGCCATCAAGGGTACAAAGATGGGGTTTTCATCATTGGTTTGAGATTAACCCTCTTCATCATGCCATCTTGCTTAAAGCGTTACTCTGTTCATCATGAACTCAATACACTAGATGCATGCTGGATAGCGGTCGATGTGTGGAGTAATAGTAGTAGATGCAGAAAGTATCGGTCTAGTTGTCTCGGACGTGATGCCCATATGCTAGATCATTGCCTTAGATATCGTCATGAGTTTGCGCGGTTCTATCAATTGCTCGACAGTAATTTGTTCACCCACCGTAATACTTGCTATTTTGAGAGAAGCCTCTAGTGAACACTATGGCCCCCAGGGTCTACTCCACACCATATTTTCAGCCTTACACATTTTACTTCGTTGCACTTTCCGCGTTCAGATCTCACTTTTGCAAACAATCTTGAAGGGATGGACAATCCCTTTGATGCATTGGGTGCAAGTTTGTTTGTGTTTGCGCAGGTACTCTGGAATTGACGAGACCCTCCTTCTGGATCGATACCTTGGTTCTCAAACTGAGGGAAGTACTTGCTGCTTGTGTGCTGCATCACCCTTTCCTCTTCAAGGGAAAAACCAATGCAAGCCCAGTCTCCGTCAATGTGTCAATTTCTGGCGTTGTTGTTTGAGAAGTAGCAGTAATCTAGTGTTTTTCAAAAATTCTCTCGTTCCATGTCATTCGAAAAAAGTTTGTCAATAAGACTTGATAAACCTTATTGATGGATTCTTTTTTACGGGCATGAGATGGATGAATTTACAAAGCACAACCTTCTGTAACCAACCTTTATTTTCTGTTCCTTAGTTTCAATTTAGTAAAAATGCTATTATTTCTCTATTTTCCGTTCTATCTGTGCAATAGAAAAATAACCTGAAAACAAAAGTTCTCGGAACACCCTGAAAAATTAGTATGATTTTTTTGGAATATTTAAAAAATTTGGTACTAAGAACACATCACGGGGCTGCACCACTGGGCCAGAAGCCTGCAAGGCGCGACCACCCCCTTAGGCGCTCCATGGCTTGTTGGTCCCACGTGGGGTTCCTTCACTTGTTCTAGTACCTGATGACCCACAAGTATATGGTGTCAATTTTTGCCTTTTTGATAAGTAAGAGTGTCGAACCCAACGAGGAGCAGAAGGAAATGACAAGTGGTTTTCAGCAAGGTAATGTCTGCAAGTGCTAAAATTGTAAGTAGCGGAGTAGTTTGATAGCAAGATAATTTGTAACGAGCAAGTAACAAAAGTAGTAACAAAAGTGCAGAAAGGTGGCCCAATTCTTTTGAGGCAAAGGACAGGCCAAAACGGTCTTTTATGATAAGCAAAGTGTTCTTGAGGGTACACGGGAATTTCATCTAGTCACTTTCATCATGTTGTCTTAATTCGTGTTCGCTACTTTGATAATTTGGCATGTCGGTGGACCGGTGCTTAGGTGGTGTTCTTACTTGAACAAACCTCCTACTTATGATTAACCCTCTCGCAAGCATCCGCAACTACGATAAAAGTATTAAGAATAAATTCTAACCATAGCATTAAACTTTTGGATCCAATCTGTCCCTTACGGAATATCACATAAACTAGTTTTTAAGCTTCTGTCACTCTCACAACCCATCATCTAATAACTACTCCACAATGCATTCCCTTAGGCCCAAATATTGTGAAGCGTCATGTAGTCAAGGTTCACATGACACCACTAAGGGAATCACAACATACATATCATCAAAATATCGAACACGTATCAAGTTCACATGATTACTTGCAACATGATTTCTCCCGTGACCTCAGGAACAAAAGTAACTACTCACAAATGATAATCATGCTCAAAATCAAAGGGGTATTAAATAGCATAATGGATCTGAACATATAATCTTCCACCAAATAGACCATATAGTAATCAACTAGAAGATGTAATCAACACTACTAATCACCCACAAGCACCAATCTATAGTTCCGGTACAAAGATTGAACACAAGAGATGAACTAGGGTTTGATAGGAGTTGGTGTTGCTGAAGATGTTGGTGAAGATAGCCCTCCCCAAGATGGGAGAGTTGTTGCTGATGATGATGACGCTGATTTCCCCCTCCGGGAGGGAAGTTCCCCCGGCGGAATCGCTCCGCCGGAGGGCAAAAGTGCTCCTGCCCAAGTTCCGCCTCGAGACGGCGGAGCTTCATCCTGAAAGTCCCCTCCTTCTTTTTTCTAGTACAAAATGACTTATATACCAGAAGAGGAGCACCGGAGGTGGGCCTGGGTGAGCGGTGACACCCTCGGTTTAATCGTATGCTAATCATACACGCAAATGCGTACGATCAAACCCAAGGACTCACGGGAAGATATCACAACACAACTCTAGACACAAATAAAATAATACAAGCTTTATATTACAAGCCAGGGGCCTCGAGGGCTAGAATCTAGAAGCTCGATAAGCACACGAGTGAGCGGAAGCAACAAATATCTGAGTACAGACATAAAACATGGGGTGCGTTAGAGAAGGCTAGCATGAAAGAAACACGATCGAACAAGGCGAGGCCTCCTGCGTGGGATCCTCCTAACTACTCCTATCTTCGGCGGCCTCCATGAAGAAGACACCATCGGGTCGGCAGGAAACTCCATCTCTTGGGCTCCATCATCTGGTCGCAACAACGGATCAAGGGGACAAAAGGGGGGGGGAGCAAAGCAATGGTGAGTACTCATCCAAAGTACTCACAAGTCTTACATTAGAACTATTCTAAGTATGCATCAGTATCAAAGAAGGGGGTTTTATATGTGGACTGACTGCAGCAATGCGAGAAATAGAGAGAGAAGGCCTACTCCTATCGAATACTAGCATCTTCAGGGTCTTGCAGCAATAGACGAGAGTAGAACAGGTGTAACACAATTAATAGTCATATTGTTGCAGCAATATTAAAGTGAGGTCACGCCCAGAGATCCTCCCTCGACTCCCTGCAAGGAAGCAATCCTGAGGAAACTAATTCCATTTAAGTAACAATTGTAGTTGTATAAGATAAGGGCACAACTCCAAGTCGTCCTGTAACCGTGGACACGGTTATCCGAATAGTTAATTTTCATCCCTACAGGGGTGCACCACATTTCCCGTCATGCTCGATAACACTTTGGACAGACACACTTTTCTAGGTCCTGCCCGACCTCGGAATATCGACACGTCGCAGCCCCACCTAAGACTCAACAAAGAGGCCAGCCCGTCGGTCTAACTCCTAAGGACAAATGGTTCGTGGGCCCAGTTCCCCTTCGCGCTCCTGCATGATGTGTGGGTGGCCGACGTCAGTCCTAGCATCCCTTAATCACAAGCGTGATGCATCTCGGGCCCACTCGGGCGCGTGCCGCTCCATTGCTGACATCTGAAAAGCTTCGGCTCATACCGCGACATCGAGTACCCATAATTCTTCTCGTGTAGCTAGTTAGTGCGAAAAGGTCTCCAACCAACCCAGATCAAATACCCAAATCCATTATCATTTTAATTAGGCCATCGACACAATCTCGCGGGAATCCACCCGTCTAACAACTAATCACCAACGATCCCAGTAACATGGTCGAGTAACTGTGTGGTTGTAACATCGGGGGGAATCCGAGGTATCACCCTCGTTGGATTCCGAACGATGTATCCGTCAAGGTGGGCTTAAAGGAATCACCCTCGGGGGTCCCACACTTGAGGGGTTGCACGACAGAGGCATCGTTGGGAATGGTGAAAGAGGAACCACCCTCGATAAACACGACCAACTAGCTATACTATAGAGATATCATCAGGAGTGCTTAGCGAGGTGTCACCCTTGGTACCCGATAATATCTATTTAGCATCGTACTACTAAGGGGGGGTGTATCTGTTGTGTCGGGTCTGGCTCGTCGATCAGGGACTGAGATTTGAAAGCAAAGCGGAGCAACTGGACTACGGGGTCAGAAGGGATGACTGCTCCACCAATACTAAGAAGATTAGAGGTATAGTACTGAAAGTAGAAGTTCATCAAAAACAGGCTATGCATCACACATAGGAACTATCTACAACAGTAGTAAAATACTAATGCAAGCAAGAGGGAGAAAGACATAGGCAATATAGGGATGATCAAGGGGGTTTGCTTGCCTTGCTGCTCTGCGGCAAAAGGCTGGTCGGCAGGGTCGTAGATGTACCCGGCAGCAGCGTCAGTCTCGGGGTCTACCGGTAAGAAGAGGGGCAAGAAACAATAAATAATAGCAACGGTGCAACACAATGCATGACATGGCAAGATGCAGGCTAGACATGAGCTAACGCAGCAACATCCATCATAGACGGGTCTCGGGCTACTACCGGTCGGACGGAAAACGAAGGAAAAGTTCCATGTTTGCTATGCTAGGGACGCGTGACACACGAATGGACTGTGTATCCAGGTTCGTCTTGTTGTGGTGATCATCTTTCATGTTGAAAATATTTTGATGTGACTTACGGTTTATTTAATATTAATTTTTAAAGTTTTATTAATTATTTAGCAATTAAAAACATATTTAATTAATTTAATTATAAGCTATTACGACATGAGCATGATGTCATGCTGACATCAACAGTTGACTGGTCAATTGACGAGTGGGCCCCATGCGTCATAGACACAAGTTTTTAATCTATTATATACTTAAATCGATAGAAAACGAACGGTGACGATTCTACATTCTAAAAACTAAGACGCATCAACGGTGTAGATTAGGCAACTACTAGACATAAGAATTTTTTTTGAAGCAGATTGATGTACTACGGCAGCTAATCATGGAAGAGTCCACGCATAATTAAATATAGTACCGACATTACCTGGGACTTAAGCAAATCAGTCTATCCGGAATCATGCTATAGTCGTTTACGTGTGGCTAGCAAACTTGCTCTACTCCGGTTATAACAAGAAACGAAAAATAGATGTGTGCCCACGTACTATATAGCAGTGGGCCATGGAGAACACTTTTTACTTTCTCCGGCCAACCTAATTCACATGCTACTCATAGATGTTTGTCTATTGCTATTTTCAATTGTCTACTTCACGTGTTATAGAATAGTTTAGAAAATCACGTAGATGTTTGTGCCCTGAAGTTCATACCAGGGTAAATATGGCATAAAATCTTCTACTATTATATTATACTAGCAAAAGGGTCCGTGCGTTGCAACGGGAGAAAAAAACCACCATCTTCAATGACGATGACCACATTATGTTCATATCTCATCGCAAGAAAATATTTCTTCTTTTAATTTTATTCACAATTCACAAGTTGAAACAAGGTTCATATTTTTGAAAAAATATCATGGTTGTCAAAAAACTTGGTAACTCAAAGAATTATTCCGAATTTCAAGAAACATTTTTTTAAAATATAGCAAAAGGACCGGTGCGTTGCAACGGAAGAAAAAAACCACCATCTTCAATGACGATGACCAAATTATGTTCATATCTCATCGCATGATCTCAAAAATTTGTTCACAAATGCAAGAAAATATTTCTTCTTTTAATTTTATTCACAATTTACAAGCTGAAACAATATTCATATTTTTTTTAAAAATATCATGGTTATCAAAAAACTTGATAACTCAAAGAATTATTCTGAATTTCAAGAAACATTTTTTTAAATATACTATAATATTCTGATCCACGCTGACAATTAATTCTTCAAAATTCACTCAAGTATATAATCTGAAAGACTCAGAAGCATTACTGTTGAACTGCATACACTCGATCATTCGTGAACATTTTTACAAATTTGGGAACATTTTTAAAATCAAGAACATTTTATACTATTTATAAAAAATCCAAACAATATTTATATTACGAACTGTTTTCAAGTATTTTCTTGTGAATTGGCGAATAATTCATTTTTTAATTATCAAACATTTTTTAATTGCATTAAAGAAATTTCGCAAAATGATGGACTTTGTTTTATTCACGAATGTTTTCTCCAAAATTACTATTTTTATAATATGTAAACATTTTTAGATAAATCCCAAACAAATTTTGAATTTGCAAACATTTTATGTTTTATCAAACATTTATTTAAATCTAATGTTTTGAATTTCGAAAGTTTATTTCTGATTTATTTGAATTAGAAAAAATAAAAAGGAACAGATAAATAATAGTAACTAAAAAACTAAAAAAATAGGCCCCTCCCATGGGCTGGCCCAAATGCGCGTGCTGTGTATTTTCCAGCGAGCAGAACATAATATAGCTGGTCCCAATGCTTGGGCTGGCTCCCAGCTCAAATGTGGTATTTTCTGTAGTACCCCTTGAACAATAACATGTTCTCCTTTCACCCAGTGACTTTGGAAGTGAGTTAGATCATCTGCTTTCTCTTTATCTGATTTTGGACAGTATAGGCAGTTATCTGTTGAATTATCTCTCGTGGCAGCATGCCTTGCATTTTCATGTTTAGTACAGCATGGACATTCATGTGTATATCCGCTTACAATATCAGAAGGTTCAAGCTGCTTACTCAACTGTAGAGCATCCCTTTCGAGATTATTTAACCAATCTTTTGGAAACATCTGCCTCAACTTAAGGGCAATATCACCACAACCACCAAGTTCAGGTGGGGCGCAATTTATAGTCCCATCAGTATTAGCACACCACTTGGTAGTCTTAGGCTGGCAACTAGAAAAGTCTGGTTGTACATAGTTTATCAACTCTGGCGATGGATCACCACCATGCATATAGTCGATTCCTCTATTAGGATAAGACACCAGCTCTTCTCGACAAGAGCCCTCTAGATTATTTCCACGAAGCTCCTTATAGCATGCAATGCATAATTCATATGAGCAGTTTGGACAGCTTCTATGCAGATCAAAGATCGAAGTTCTGCAATTGTCACTTGACAAATAGAAAAAAATCATCAGTACAAAGTATAAAATAACAACAGGAAGTGAAAAAAAAACTCCAAAGTTGAATGAATGGAGCAGTCAGTACCAGAACATCCTCTCATCATTCCGGCAATCAGCCTGTTCAACACCCAGTTCAGACAATTCCAATCCTGTTTGGCAGAAAATAGGGTAAGTACTAACAATTAGTTGCAAGGCACAACTCTGTTTAGTTTCCACATGTTTTGGAGAATTGAGTTTACCTTGAATTTTGGCCTCAATTTCTCTCTCAACCATCTGATCCCTGTTCAGGTCACTCAAACAAGGCACCAGGTACTGCAACAGATATCTAGCATGTTTTACTTTAGTTTCACAAGCAATCTCATCAGCTCTTGCATCCAATGTATCTACCTTGTCTAATTTGACAGATGTGCTATTAATCTCATCGGAGCTTAGGAAGGAGTTGTCATTTGCTTCCGCCTGCGCCACCTCATCCTGTTGTTCAAGTGTGAGCTTGGTGCTGGACACTTCTCCAAGTCCAGGAGGTAAATAGATAGCATAGGAGAGAATTACTTCTTTCGGTTGGTTTCATGTTTGATGTTGCATGCTGTTATAGTCCCAAAAGGAACAAGTAACACTGGATCTTCGGCCTAACTATTCTTGTTTTAACTTGCAGATTCGAGAAACTCCGAGAAGACGCCTTCACTTGCGCGTTCATACTCAAGGCGTTGGGCATGACCCCTCCAACAACGGCTTCTTCCCAATCACGCACGCACATATTCACAGCCATGATGTGTAAGGTCTCTACTCCAGGAAAGCATCTCAAGAAACAGAGCAAAGTTCAGACTTTTTTAGGCACTCTGAAACGGACCTTGAGAGCTAGCACCTTGACGCTTGGAAGCACTGTATTCGGGCAAACATTTGTCACCCCAGCCTGCACGTCATCGCAACATCAATCAGACAATCATGCAAATGCAGCAAATCAAACCAGATATATAGGATAAAGCTCAAAGATTTGTAAGAATAGGATGGACTACCTTGATGATGGTGTTGCCGATCTCAAGCTGGTGGGTGGCCGTGTTCAAGTAGCCGAGCACGACGAGCTAGGGAGCATGCCCTATCTTGACCTTGGTGACCCCGTCAGCCTCACTGGTGTGCGTGCAGTAGATAATGAGGCGCTGCAGGCTTGGGGCGGACACGACGGCGACCTCGTCCGCCAGGGAATGCCAGAGCAGCACGCAGCGGAGGCTGCGGCTGCCAACGCGAACACGGTCGGGGTAGCCGTAGTTGGAGACGAGCGCCAGGGTCTCCAGCTGGGGACTGCAGGCCAGCACGTACTCGAGGTCGCGCTCCTCCGTGATGCCGTGGCAGAGGCCGAGCTCCTGGAGGTTGGGGAAGACGTCGGGGCCGCGCGGCAGGTCGGTGGTGAAGGGGAAGAGCCATACGCAGAGGTAGAGGCGGCGGAGCGAGGCCCCGCAGCGGAGGAGGGTCGCGGGATGTTGCACAAGCACGTCGAAGGAGAAGGGGCGGTTGCCGAGGGTCAGGTCCTCCACGCCCTTGTCGGCGAGGTAGCCGAGCCACTCCGCGAGCGCGAGGAAAGTCGTCCTCGCTGGACCCGCCGATGGGGATCTCGGCAATGCGGACGGCGCAGAAGGGGCTGGGTGGGAGGCGAGGACGCGGGACACCAGTGCGGCGGCGGGGATCGGAGACGGGAGGAGGTGGGCGTCGTCGAGGGCGAGCGGGGTGGCGCGCCAGAGCCCGCGCCGGTGCGGGCGGCATCCTTGACGGGGAGGTGGGAGACGACGTTGCAGAGGAGGGTGTCGGGGAGCGCGCTGATGCGGTCCTCGTCATCGTCGGAGGAGGTGATGGCTGCGGAGAGGTGGGCGTCGAGGGACAAGTTTATCGCGAAGCTGCGCGGGGCGAGGCCATCACCACAATCGGAGACGGGAGCGGCGTCCAGCGGCGGCGGCGATGCTAGTGCGCCCCCGTCCTGGTCGTCCGCGCCACCACTCGGCGGCCCTCTGTGAAGGACAAGAATGGATAAGCCATGGTGCCCGATGGTGATTGCAAGGGGGTTTACGTAAAAACAAAACGTTTTTTAACTCACAAAAGGACCGCGGGTTGAATACCCGAAAACAGAAGGACTTTTATGCAAAACCACCAGCGACGTACGGCAGAAGCGATCCGTGGTTTATTATTAAGGGAGAAAACAATAGACAAACAAACCATCACGTGCACCCACATGTGCTAAGAATATAAGCATTGTTGATTCTAATTTCAACAATTAAGATTAAAAGATAGAAAAATCACGTACAACTATAATGATCTAATTATTAGACACATCCAAGTGTAGAACCAGACCATGCTCATACAACCAAGAGTAAATCCATAATCAATCACGTATCTTGGTACATGGAAATAAACAAAACCCAGTCCTTCTAAGGCACGTATGTGGACTCATAAAAAATAATTGTAGGCGTTAGGTAGCAGTAGCACGTACATAATCTGCCCGAGTCCAATATCCAAACCTAAGTCATTCCTGCATGTTCTGATTGGAAAATAGGAGGCACATAAAATGGAACATCCTAGGGGCTGGAACCAGCCCTTTTACCATCCAAATTCGCCATGAAAGATAATCTTTTTATCCTTGCAAAGACAATATGGCTGCTTCCACTCCCGGGTATCATCACTAATGTTATCAGTGATTTTTATTTTTTTGCAAGAGGATGTCTTCAGTTAATTACCTGATGATATATTAGATAAAATCATAACTACCATAAATACATGGTTAAATATTTAGTAAAATAATTAGGTGGGTAGTTAAAATAAAAACTTATACTAAAAGTTTAAATAGAAATAAAATAAAATTAATGTAATTCATATATACTTAACATGTAGTAAAAAATACATAAACTCATGAATACTATTTGTACGCATGACTATTTGATTTATCGTATAAATTCGGCTTCATGCATGCAATACCATCATCATTGATGTCATCGGTTAATTATCTGATGGTATCGCTTTTTCATCTCATCCGCTCCATCAAATTGGAATCGTATATTCATACATTTCTCTAGATGTAGTTGAAAATAGGTCAACTCAAGAACACATGGAGGAATTTGATTTATGTACAAATTGAACCTTAACTAGAATGTAGAATTATAATTAAAATGAACAATCTGCATAGGACCATTCAATATCACAAAGCATGCAGCGACAATTGTATATATTAAACTTATAGTGTCACATACAAATATGCTTGAGTATATTAGATATATTGACGTATGGATTCATTTGTACAAACATGAGTTGTGTAAAAAATACTCGATCTAAGGTACTATTTGCATTAGTCATGATACCCGGGAGTGGAAGCAGCCAGATTGGTGATCATGAGCGTAGTTTTGGTCACCTATAAATGACGAGCAATGGTAGATTATGAAGACATGAATAGATTACAGATGTACTAAGGTTGGATGCAAGACAAAAAAATAGTCAAACCTATTTGCATATGGTATGCACATAACATAATAAATATTATTTTGGTAGAATGAGACAAGAGCTTATAAAAATAAAAATAATTTCAAGGATGCAATAAGTTGTTTCAGTCATGCTTAAAGATATAATTATCAGAAAAACACATAGGAGAAAGTGAAATGACATGTTTATAATTTATCAGCAAATGTTGTCCAATAATTTATGTGGTTCCATGAAAGTATACTAACAATGAAATTGTCATGAGTACGTGAGCCACAATGATGTGATTGTACATATATTCTCGACCCTAGAGATTTAGGATGTGTCTTATTGATAACATATAAGCAAGAAAGATAGTTAAATTACATATATTGTGCAGCATCATAACGAAAAGCAATAATTGGAGAGAAATATTTCAACAAAAGTCTGTAAACAACACATATCCTAGGCAAGTAGTACGATTTTTTTAATTATTTGTATCAGTCATGAAATAGTGAGATGGGATAAAAAATATTATAAGATTGGAGTTATAAACAAAAGGAAATAAGCAATTGGATTCACACATACTCCATCTGAAGTTTAGAATATTGTCATGATTTTCATCATGATCGAGAAATAATTTTTTTCTAAGTTCAGAATATCGACATGATTTTCTATATTATAGTCATTACTAATTTTAGATAAACCTATCAATACCGCATAATATCTCAAATGTAAAACAACTTTTATATTAATAGAAAACTCTAGCCGCTAGTGGGGGACCCACATGTCATACTCTAATTATTCTAATTACCTATTTAGTTAATTAACTAACTAATTAAATAATATATCTATTTATTTATTTAATAAAAGCATATTTTTATTTTTATATTTTCATTTTTATTTTTCTTTATAGCGTGTGGGGCCTCCCTGTAAGTAGGTGTGGAGGTTTGGCCCCACCGGTAAGTGGGAATAGCCACATACACAATTTTTACCTACCTACATTAATCATAATGTATTCCTCTCTATACATGATATTATATACATACATATATACATATAAAACATACGAGCATCTAATACATACATACATCTTTTTAGGTTTATTTTTCTCACTTCTCATCTCGTACCTCTGTGGCATCTCTTTGTTCATCTCAACAAAGAGAGAGAGAGAGGGGGCTATCTACACCTACACCTACATGATCTCAACGACGCCGGAATGGCACGCCGGTTGCCGGAATGGAACCGGGATGGCGCAAGAAAGGAGGCGGTGGGAGGAGCCCGAAAAGGGGCTCACCGGCGTTGATGAGAGGGCCCGGTGTAGCCGGAGTTCTCGGAAGGTGCGGAGGAGACGGCGTCGGATCCGGTGTGGAGGAGAACGAGGTGGTGGCGGTGGCGTTTCCGGCGAGGTTGTTGACGAAGGGGCCGGCCGGTTGGTGGAGCGGGGAGACGAGGATAACGCCTCGGTTGAGGCCGGCGGGGAGAGGGCGACTGATACGTCTCAAACATATCTATAATTTTTGATGGTTTCATGCTGTTATCTTGTCATGTTTGGATGTTTTATGTACCTTTTATATCTTTTTGGGACTAATTTATTAATTCAGTGCCAAGTGCCAGTTCTTGTTTTTTCTGTGTTTTTGGCTCTTTTCAGATCTGATTTTGGAACAGAGTCCAAACGGAATAAAATCCCCGAAATAAATTTTTCCTGAACGGAAGAAGATCAGGGGGCTTGTGGGCCAAGCTAGGAGAGCTACAGGGAGCCCACAAACCCTGTAGCCGCCACCAGGGGGCGACGGCTAGAAGGCTTGTGGCCTCCCTAGCGCCCCCTGACCTGGCTCCTTCGCCTATATATTCCCTAAAATACAGAAAAAATTAGGGAATCCACGAAAACACTTTTCCGCCGCCGCAAGCTTCCGTTTCCGCGAGATCTCATCTGGAGACACTTCCCGGTGCCCTGTCGGAGGGGACTTTGGAGTTGGAGGGCTTCTACATCAACATCATCGCCTCTCCAATGAATCGTGAGTAGTTCACTTCAGACCTACGGGTCCGTAGTTAGTAGCTAGACAGCTTCTTCTATCTCTTGGATCTTCAATACAAAGTTCTCCATGATCTTCATGGAGATCTATCCAATGTAATCCTCTTCGGCGGTGTGTTTGTCGAGATCCAATGAATTGTGGATTTGTGATCAGATTATCTATGATATATATTTGAGTCTTTGCTGAATTCTTATATGCATGATTTGATATCCTTGTAAGTCTCTCCGAGTCTTGGGTTTTGTTTGGCCAACTAGATCTATGATTCTTGCAATAGGAGAAGTGCTTGGTTTTGGGTTCTTACCGTGTGGCGACCTTTCCCAGTGATAGTAGGGGTGGCAAGGCACACATCGTGTAGTTGCCATCAAGGGTAACAAGGTGGGCTTTGTCGTAGATATGAGATTGTCCATCTACATCATGTCATCTTGCTTAAGGCGTTACTCTGTTCTTTTGGACTTAATACACTAGATGCATGATGGATAGCGGTCGACGTGTGGAGTAATAATAGTAGATGCAGAAAGTATCGGTCTACTTGTTTTGGAGGGTGATGCCTATAGATATAATCATTGCCATAGATGACGTCACGACTTTGCGCGGTTCTATCAATTGCTCGACAGTAATTTGTTCACCCACCGTCTACTTGCTTTCATGAGAGAAGCCACTAGTAAACACTACGGCCCCCGGGTCTATTCACACCTATCGTTTCCACTTCGCTTTTACTTCACTTTGTTACTTTGTTGCTTTCAGTTCTAACTTGGCAAACAATCTATAAGGGATTGACAACCCCTTCGTAGCGTTGGCAGCAAGCTTTTGTGTTTGTGCAGGCACTTGTGATACTCCTTCACTGGATCGATACCTTGGTTCTCAAAACTGAGGGAAATACTTACCACCACTGCGCTACATCACCCTTTCCTCTTCGAGGGAACACGAACGCAAGGCTCCAAGGCCATGGGGGAAATCCTTTGCATATTTGCCTAGGAAGTCCCTTAAGGCGTAGCCATAGCACAAGGATTCCTGGTGCCGTTGCTGAGGAGAATCAAGACAAGAATAGTCTCCCGTCAGCACGTGTTTCTGGCGCCATTGGAAGGTCTTTTGTTGCAGTAGCAGATGTATTTCTGGCGCTGTTGGCGGGGAAGGAGAGATCTATCCAAGTAGGTCTCACAAACTCATCTCGTGCATTTACTTTTTTGCCAGTTGCCTCTCGTTTTCCTCTCCCCCACTTCACATTTGCCCTTTTCATGTGCCTTTCTCCTTTGCCTTTTTCTTTTGCCTTTTGCCTTTTTGCCTTTTTCCGTTCCCTTTCGCCCGTTTAACTCGCCTGCTCTTAGGCTTGTTCGTGAGAGACCTTTTCTCATGGCCAAACCAAACTATTTCAGAAAATTGGAGGAGATTGAAGCTAATGTCAAAGGTTTCATGTCTTCTCAGTTTGACCAAAATAGTTACTTCCGTAGGGAACTAAAGGAGCATAATTCCTTTTTGGTCTGTTTGAATAAAGAAGTTGATGATATGGCCAATGATTTCCTTGCACTTAATTCTCAGATTGCTCACCTTGAAAAATTGGTGGGCCAAATTTCTGATAAGCAGGCTACCTTAGTCAATAAGATGGCAGCTAAACCTGAAATTTGTGATACAAATCATGAAGATCTTAAAGTGCTTGGTGTGACTCCTCTTGAATCTTTTTTCGCGTGTCAAACCTATTGCTGAAGGGGCTGGATATGAATCCACTTTGGTTGAAAAACGTCCCAATGATTCGGAGTCCACCCATCTTGATAAAGGTGTGGATAGTGTAGTAGGAGAAATCGAAATTTTGGGTAGTAATGGAACTCCCACTTTGGATTTGAAGGAATTCAATTATGATAGTTTCTCCTTGTTTGAATGCATTTCTTTGATGCAATCCATTGCAAACTCTCCACATGCTTATAGCCAAAGCAAAGCCTTTACCACGCATATCGTAGATGCTATGATGAAATCTCTTGAAGAGAAGCTCGAACTAGAAGTCTCTATACCTAGAAAACTTCATGATGAGTGGGAACCTACTAACAAAATCAAGATAAAAAACTATGAGTGCAATGCTTTGTGTGATTTGGGTGCTAGTGTTTCCGCGATTCCAAAGTCTTTATGTGATATTCTTGGTTTTCATGAGATTGAAGAGTGTTCTCTTAATTTGCATCTTGCGGATTCTACTATCAAGAAACCCATGGGCAGGATCGATGATGTTCTTATTGTTGCAAATAAGAACTATGTACCCATGGATTTTATTTTACTTGACATAGATTGCAATCCTTCATGTCCCATTATTATTGGTAGACCTTTCCTAAGGACTATTGGTGCTATCATCGATATGAAGGAAGCGAATATTAGATTTCAATTTCCTTTAAAGAAGGGCATGGAGCACTTTCCTAGAAAGAAAATAAGATTGCCTTATGAATCTATGATGAGGGCTACTTATGGTTTGAGCACCAAAGATGACTATACGTGATTCCATCACCTTTTGTCTAGCTAAGGGCGTTAAACAAAAGCGCTTGTTGGGAGGCAACCCAACGAATCTATCATTTTTCTTTCTGTCTTGTGTGTTCCACACTTTCATGATTCTGTTATGATTGTGTTTTTTGTGTTTCTTTTTGCGTTTGTGCCAAGCAAAACCGTTATGATTAGTCTTGGGGATGATCTATCGGTCATGCTGGAAAAGACAGAAACTTTCTACTCACGAAAAGAATTTTCAATTTTGTTTCTGTAAGAGCTTTTGAGTTGATTCTTTTTTCTGCTGATTCCTACACAAATTATTCAGACTGTCGTGATTGTTCAGAATTTTTGAAGTACCAGAAGTATACGAAGTATACAAATTACTACAGACCGGTCTGCTGTTAACAGATTCCGTTTCTGTTATGTTGGCTGCTTATTTTGATGAAACTATGGATAGTATCAGGGGGTATTAGCCATGGAAGATTGAAAATACAGTAACCCAACATCAGCACAAGTAGAATTTAAGTTTGCTACAGTACCTAAGGAAGTGGTGGTTTGCTTTCTTATACTAATGTTATCACGAGTTTCTGTTTAAGTTTCGTGTTGTGAAGTTTTCATGTTTTGGGTGAAGTTCTTATGGACAAAAAGATAAAGATTGGCAAGACCTCAATCTTGGGGATGCCCAAGGCACCCGAAGAGATTCAAGGATGTCGTAAAAGCCCAAGCTTGGGGAAGCCCCGGGAAGGCATCCCCTCTCTCATCTTCAATCAATCGATAACGTAACTTGGGGCTATATTTTTATTCACCACATGTTATGTGTTTTGCTTGGAGCGTCATGTATCGTAGTTGTCTTTTATTTTTGTTGTGTCACAATCATCCTTGCTGCACACCTAGAGAGAGAGACATGCACTCACCGTGATTTTTTCGAGCTTCACTTATATCCTTTGGTAGACAATTCAGCTCACATGTGCTTCACTTATATCTTTTGAGCTAGATACTTTTGCTCTATGTGCTTCACTTATATCTTTTAGAGCACAGGGGTGCGTGGCTTAGTAGTTGATCTATGCTTTGAAAGTAGTCTCAAAAGGGGTAGTTATCGAAAGGGATACGAAAGCTTCCACCTTCATGTGCATTGAATAATTACAGAAGTTTGATTCATCTCAATTAGTTTTGAGTTGTGGTTTTGGTAATATTGAAGTTATGCTAGTAAGGTGTTGTGGATCTAGAAATACTTGTGTTGAAGTTAGTGATTCCCGTAGCATGCACGTATGGTGAACCGCTATCTGATGAAGTCTGAGCATGATTAGTCTTTTGATTGTCATCCTTTGTGTGGCGGTCGGGATCGCGCGATGGTTTATACCTACCAACCCTTCCCCTAGGAGTATGCGTTGAATGCTTTGTTTCGATTACTAATAAAACTTTTGCAACAAGTATATGACTTCTTCATGACTAATGTTGAGTCCATGGTTTAGATGCACTTTCACCTTCCACCATCACTATCTTCTTAGTGCCGTGCAACTTTCGCCGGTGCACAAAACCCACCATTAGCCTCCCTCAAAACAGCCACCATACCTACCTACTATGGATTTTTCAAAATCATTCCGAGATATATTGCCATGCAACTACCACCATGACATGTGCCACTACTTCTACATTGCCATTGCATGATCATAAGATAGCTAGCATGATGTTTCCACTAATGTCTATGCCATGCTAAATCATTGTCACGGTACACTACCGGAGGCATTCCATATAGAGTCATCGTTGCTCTAAGTTTTGAGTTGAAAGTGTGATGATCATTACTGATGGAGCATTGTCCCATGCGAGGAAATAAAAGAGGCCAAATATGCCCACCAAAATAAAAAAAATAAAAAAAATAAGAGGCCAAAGAACCCACACAAAAAAATGATGAGAGAAAAAGAGAGAAGGGACAATGCTACCACCTTTCCACACTTGTGCATATTAAGCACCATGATCTTCATGACTAATAGTCTCTCGTTTTGTCACCACCATATACCTAGTGGGAAATTTTCATTATATAACTTGGCTTGTATATTCCAATGATAGGCTTCCTCAAAATTGCCTTAGGTCTTCGTGAGCAAGCAAGTTGGATGCACACCCACTAGTTTTCTTTAAGAGCTTTCACATACTCTTACCTCTAGTGCATCATTTGTATGGCAATCCCTACTCATTCACATTGATATCTATTGATGAGCATCTCCATAGCTCATTGATATACCTAGTTAATGTGACCATCTTCTCCTTGTTTTTCATGCAACCTCCACCACACTCCACACCACTTATAGTGCTAAAAGCATGGCTCACGCTCATGTATTGCGTGACACTTGAAAAGGTTTGAGAAAGTAAAGGTGTGAAAACAATTACTTGGCCAATACCGGGGTTGTGCATGATTTAAATTCTTTTTGCAATGATGATAGATCATAGCCAGACTATATGCTTTTGTAGGGATAACTTTCTTTTGGCCTTGTTATTTTGAAAGTTCATGATTACCTTGCTAGTTTGCTGGAAGTATTATTGTTTCCAAGTCAATAGCAAACCATTGTTTTGAATCTAATGGATCTGAACATTCACGTCACATAAGAGGAGTTACAAAGGACATATATGCTAGGTAGCATGAAAGCATGAAAAATTCATTCTTTATCACTTCCCTACTCGAGGACGAGCAGGTGTTCAGCTTGGGGATGCTTGATACGTCTGAAACGTATCTATAATTTTTGATGGTGTCATGTTGTTATCTTGTCATCTTTGGATGTTTTATGTACCTTTTATATCTTTTTTGGGACTAACTTATTAATTCAGTGCCAAGTGCTAGTTCCTGTTTTTTCTGTGTTTTTGGCTCTTTTCAGATCTGATTTTGGAACGGAGTCCAAATGGAATAAAATCCCCGAAATTAATTTTTCCCGAACGGAAGAAGATTAGGGGGCTTGTGGGCCAAGCCAGGAGAGCTACAGGTAGCCCACAAGCCCTGTAGCCGCCACCAGGGGGGAGGGGGGCGGCGGCTAGCAGGCTTGTGGCCTCCCTGGAGCCCCCCTGACCTAGCTCCTTCGCCTATATATTGCCTAAAATATAGAAAAAAAATCAGGGAATCCACGAAAACACTTTTCCGCCGCCGCAAGCTTCCGTTTCCGCGAGATCTCATCTGGAGACCCTTCCCGGTGCCCTGCCGGAGGGGACTTTGGAGTTGGAGGGCTTCTACATCAACATCATCGCCTCTCCAATGACTCATGAGTAGTTCACTTCATACCTACGGGTTTGTAGTTAGTAGCTAGATGGCTTCTTCTCTCTCTTGAATCTTCAATACAAAGTTTTCCATGATCTTCATGGAGATCTATCCGATGTAATCCTCTTTGGCGGTGTGTTTGTCGAGATCCGATGAATTGTGGATTTGTGATCAGATTATCTATGATATATATTTGAGTCTTTGCTGAATTCTTATATGCATGATTTGATATCCTTGTAAGTCTCTCCGAGTCTTGGGTTTTGTTTGGCCAACTAGATCTATGATTCTTGCAATGGTAGAAGTGCTTGGTTTTGGGTTCTTACCATGCGGTGACCTTTCCCAGTGACAGTAGGGGCAGCAAGGCACACATCGTGTAGTTGCCATCAAGGGTAACAAGGTTGGCTTTGTCGTAGATACGAGATTGTCCATCTACTTCATGTCATCTTTCTTAAGGCGTTACTCTATTCTTTGGGACTTAATACACTAGATGCATGCTGGATAGCGGTCGACGTGTGGAGTAATAGTAGTAGATGCAGAAAGTATCGGTCTACTTGTTTTGGACGTGATGCCTATAGATTTAATCATTGCCATAGATGACGTCACGACTTTGCACGGCTCTATAAATTACTTGACTGTAATTTGTTCATCCACCGTCTACTTGCTTTCATGAGAGAAGCCACTAGTAAACACTACGGCCCCCGAGTCTATTCACACCTATCGTTTCCACTTTGCTTTTACTTCGCTTTGTTACTTTGTTGCTTTCAGTGCTCACTTGGCAAACAATCTATAAGGGATTGACATCCCCTTCATAGCGTTGGGAGCAAGCTTTTATGTTTGTGCGGGCTCTTGTGATACTCCTTCACTGGATCGATACCTTGGTTCTCAAAACTGAGGGAAATACTTACCACCGCTGCGCTACATCACCCTTTCCGCTTCGAGGGAACACCAACGCAACGCTCCAAGGCCACGAGGGAAATCCTTCGCTATTTGCCTAGGAAGTCCCACACGTTTTTATTTTAACAACATAAAACCTTTCTTGTTCGACTTTAATTTTAGGTTTTGAATTTTGATTCGGTTTCAACTAACACGAGATCATTGATATAATTAACACTGACGTGGCATCATTAGCGCGGGATCACTGTTGCTTAATTACATGCATTACATAGAAAAAGGTGAGGATGTCACAATTCTCCCCTACTAACAAGAATTCTCGTCCCAAGAATTAAGAGGTAGAAGGAAAGAGCTCGGGGTAAGATGATCCTCGCATTCCTGATACGTCCCCAACATATCTATAATTTTTGATGGTTTCATGCTATTATCTTGTCAAACTTTGGATGTTTTGCATGCCTTTATATATTTTTTGGGACTAACTTATTAACTCAGTGCCAAGTGCCAATTCCTGTTTTTTCCATGTTTTTTACCCCTTTCAGAGGAGGATTTTGAACGGAGTCCGAACGGAATAAACTGTCAAAAAGATTTTTTCCGAAACAGAAAAAGATTGGCAAGCCGGAGAATCAGGGCAGGGGCCTGTAGGGAACCCACAAGCCCTCATGGCGCGGCCAGGGAGGCCCACGCCTCCCTAAAATCCTAGAAAAAATCAGGAGATCATCGAAAGTACTTTTCTGCCGCCGCAGGCTTTTGTCTCCGCAAGATCCCATCTGGGGCACGTTCTGGTGCCCAGCCGGAGGGGGGATTCGGACACGGAGGGCTTCGTCATCAACACCATGACCTCTCCGATGATGCGCGAGTAGTTCACCATAGACCTACGGGTCCATAGCTAGTAGCTAGATGGCTTCTTCTCTCTCTTCGATCTTCAATACAAAGTTCTCCATGATCTTCATGGACATCTATCCGATGTAACCTTCTTTTGTGGTGTGTTTGTCGAGATCCGATGAATTGTGGATTTATGATCAGATTATCTATGAATCTTATTTGAGTTTCTTCTGATCTCTCTTATGCATGATTTCATATCCTTGTAATTCTCTTCGAGTTGTGGGTTTTGTTTGGCCAACTAGATCTATTATTCTTACAATGGGAGAAGTGCTTGGTTTTGGGTTCATACCGTGCGGTGACATCACCCAGTGACAGAAGGGGTAGAGAGGCACGCATCGTGTTGTTTCCATCAAGGGTAAAAAGATGGGGTTTTCATCATTGGTTTGAGATTATCCCTCTACATCATGTCATCTTGCTTAAGGCGTCACTCTGTTCGTCATGAACTCAATACACTAGATGTATGCTGGATAGCGGTCTATGTGTGGAGTAATAGTAGTAGATACAGAAAGTATCTGTCTACTTGTCTCGGACGTGATGCCTATATGTATGATCATTTCCTTAGATATCATCATGACTTTGCGCGGTTCTATCAATTGCTCGACAATAATTTGTTCACCCACAGTAATATTTGCTATTTTGAGAGAAGCCTCTAGTGAACACTATGGCCCCCGGGTCTACTCCACACCATATTTTCAGCCTTACACTTTTCCTTCGTTGCACTTTCCGCCTTGAGATCTCACTTCGCAATCAATCTTGAAGGGATTGACAACCCCTTTATAGCGTTGGGTGGAAGCTCTTTGTGTTTGTGGAGGTACTCTGGACTTGACGAGATTCTCCAACTGCATTGATACCTTGGTTCTCAAACTGAGGGAAATACTTACTGCTCCTGTGCTGCATCACCCTTTCCTCTTCAAGGGAAAAACCGACGCAATCAAGAGAAGTAGCAAGAAGAATTCCTGGCGTTGCCGGGGAAGGACTTTTGTTACCGTAGCAGTGCCCAAGTGGCTTCATCTTCAGAATGGTTTGACCACTACACTTTAAGGAACTTGGTGACTTTGCGACGAGTTTTACGTTCAGCTTGGTCGAGAATGCAGACCAGATGCTCTTTATGGGAGAGGTCTTGTTCCAGCTCAAGTATATCCATGATCCACTTCTCGAATAAAATCTTTGAATCAGCGACAGAGCTGAGACACATGGAAGACACCGTGAACCTGAGGAAGGTTTGCCGGCAGTTCCAATTGATAAGGTATTTTTCCACACCCTTCGAGAATAGTGAAAGGACCAATATAGCGAGGAGCTAACTTTCCCTTGATCACAAAACGGTGTGCGCCTCTTATTGTTGTGACACGGAGATAAGCCTTTTCGTCAGATTGCTAGACCATATCTTGATGATGACGATCATACTGACTCTTCTGACGAGACTGAGGAGCCTTGAGATTTTCGTAATTAATTGCGGACTTGATCTTTAGCATGTCGGATAACATATGGACTGAAGAGTGATCGGTCCATTGAACGGTGGCCCTGGAATTTCATACGAAGCCAAGTGCAAAGGGTACCTTGGAGTCAAAAGATGTACATGAGAGTTAGGTTTCAATCCTATATAACTTTGGGTTATGGGTACGCCATGTGGGCCGAGAGTAGGCACATGGGTGACATAATATACGGTCTTGGTAGCAAGACATGTTAGGGGATAACCTGTCAGTTATGTTGGCAACAACATCGGTACCAAGGGCGGGGGACGAATAGAACCATTTTCCTGCACGTTGAAATGAGGCGGACCAATATGCAAGGTTCTCGTCCACCGGCGGCTACCGGGATGTTATCCACAATAGTAACAGGGTCTTACTGACAGAGTTTTATACCGAGAATCTTACCTAAGCAGGGAATTAACACTACTTAGATAAGTTATACCACAAGAAAGGTCAAAGAGACCAATGGGAAGGAAAATGTGTTCACACACACAAGTATTAAAGTATACCATTCCCGAGGAAAACATAGGGTATGGTATACATGATAGGTCAGCAAGTACATAACAATTTAGACAAAGAGGCAAGAAGAATCATGATGTTCACCCATACCAAGCGGTCTGGATAATTGATCAGGAACAATTTAGCATTGCGCTTCCAATGTTCCTGTTGAAACTTGAAGTACCACATCCGTGCTTCGGGGTAGTATCGACATGGTCATCCGATAAAGGTCGGACCAATGGGTACACAAAGAGGATTTATGAGGAACAACTTATGAAATAAGTCATATATTTTCCGCATGGTAGAATGGCTAATCTTACGTACGGAAGAATTTATAACAATAGGTCATGCGGCCCGGTGTGCCAGTCAACACATCACCGTACTGGTTTATATGAGACCAACGTTATAATTATTGGAAAATGTTCCAACCATCATGTATCTGCCCGAGATTCAAATCTGATTGGTGTCAGGGGTACCTCAGGCTCAGGATGCCTGAGAAGAAAGATGAAAAGCATAATTGCAATGGTTGCACTATAAATTCTATTAGTGACAATCATGCTAAAAATATGCAAAACCCTAAGCTTGGGGATGCTAGTTTTGCTATGTCCACTACTTGTTGCAATGATCGTGATTGGGGTGACAATTTTTCTTATGATCTTGAAAATTTGTTTAAGCCTCATGATGAATATGATATTTGCAATATTATTGAAATTGGGTTTGGAGAAGTCATGACTTTAGTTGATGATAATCCCACTATTTTTGAAGAGCGTCAACTTTGCATGCATGTGGATCATGAAAAGAATATCCTTTGTGATAGCTATATTCTTGAATTTGATTATGATCCCACATGCAATTGCTATGAGAGAGGAAAATATTGTGGTAGAAACTTTCGTGTTGCTAAATCACCTCTCGTTATGTTGAGATTGCTATTTTCTCGTTCTTCTTCCTTGCATATGGTAACTATTGGTTGTCTTGACAATCTGTTTTCCTATAAAATGCCTATGCATAGGAAGTACTCCCTCCGTCCCAAAATAAGTGTCTCAACTTTGTACTAGCTCTAGTACAAAGTTGTACTAAGCTTGAGACATTTATTTTGGGACGGAGGGAGTATGTTAGACTTAGATGTGATTTTCACATGCTTTATGATGCACTCGTTGTGCTTCAATTCTTGTCTTTTGTGTGAGCATCATTGAATTATCAATGCCTAGCTAAGGGTGTTAAAAAATAGTGCTTGTTGGGAGGCAACCCAATGAATTTATCTTTTTCTTTCTGTTTTGTTGCATCCACACTATCATAATTCTGTTGTGATTGTGTTTTTTGTGTTTCTTTTTGTGTTTGATCCAAGAAAAACCTTTATGACTAGTCTTGGTAATGGTTGTTTGATCGTGCTGGAAAAAGACAGAAACTTTTTGCTCACGAGATGATTTTTCATTTTTATTCAGAAAAAGCTTTTTGAGTTGATTCTTTTTGCTTCTGGTTGATATGACTTTTCTGAGGCAGTCGTAATTGTTCAGAATTTTTGAGGTACCAGAAGTATATGAAGTATACATATTGCTACAGACTTGTCTGTTTTTGACAGATTCAGTTTATGTTGAGTATGTTGCTTGTTTTGATGAAACTATAATTAGTATCGGGGGGTACTAGCCATGGAAAAGTGAGAATACAGTAGCCCAGCACCAATATAGATAGAATTCAACATTGCTACAGTACCAAAAGAGGAGGTAGTTTATTTCTTGTGCTAATGTTATCACGAGTTTCTGTTTAAGTTTTGTGTTGTGAAGTTTTCAAGTTTTGGGTGATGTTCTCATGGACAAAGAGATAAGGAGTGGAAAGGGCTCAAGCTTGGGGAATCCAAGGCATCCCGATCCAAATTCAAGGACACCAACAAGCCTAATCTTGGGGATGCCCCGAGAAGGCATCCCCTCTTTCGTCATCAATCCATCGGTAACATTACTTGGAGCTATATTTTTATTCACGACATGACATGTGTTTTGCTTGGAGCGTCTTGTATCTTAGGAGTCTTTTCTTTTTGTTGTGTCACAATCATCCTTGCTGCACACCCTTTTGAGAGAGAGAGACATGCACTCATCGTGATTTTGCTAGAATGCTCATAGTGCTTCACTTATATCTTTTGAGCTAGATAATTTTGCTCTATGTGCTTCACTTATATCTTTTAGAGCACGGCGGTGCGTGACTTGGTAGTTGGCTTATGCTATAAAATTAGTCCCGAAGGTGATAGGTACCCAAAAAGGATACAAAAACCTCCATCTTCATGTGCATTGAGTAGAAAGAGAAGTTTTGATTCCTCTCAATTCGTTTTGATACGTGGATTTGGTAAAATTATGAGTTACGTTAGTGGGGTGTTGTGAATCTAGAAATACTTGTTTTGAATTCAGTGATTCCCGTAGCATGCACGTATGGTGAACCGCTATGTTAGGAAGTCGGAGCATAATTGATCTATTGATTGTCATCCTTTGTGTTGAGGTCGGGATCACGCCATAGTTAACACCTACCAACCCTTCCCCTAGGAGTATGCGTTTAGCACTTTGTTTCGATTACTAATAAAAACTTTCGCAACAAGTATGTGAGTTCTTTATGACTAATGTGAGTCCATGGTATAGATGCACTTTCACCTTCCACCATTGCTAGCCTCTCTAATGCCGTGCAATTCTCGCCGGTACACAAACCCACCAAATGCCTCCCTCAAAACAGCCACCATATCTACCTACTATGGCATTTTCATAGCCATTCCGAGATATATTGCCATGCAACTCCCAGCCTTCCGTCTCATGACTTGTGCCGTCACTCTCATATTGCCATTGCATGATTGTAAGATAGCTAGCGAGATGTTTCAACATCATACGCCAAGCTAGATCGTTGCACATCCCGGTACACTGCTCGAGGCATTTCCTATAGAGTCATTTCTAAGCTTTGAGCTGTGAGTAAATAAAAGTGTGATTATCATCATTATTAGAGCATTGTGCCATGTGAGGAATAAAAAAATGGCCAAAGTGCCCAATAAAAAAAGGAGAAAATAGAAAAAAGAGGCCCAAGAGCCCAAATAAAAAAAGGAAAAAAAAGAGAAGAGACAAAAAGAGAGAAGGGACAATGCTACTATCTTTTTCCACACTTGTGCTTTGTAATAGCACCATGTTCTTCATGATTGAGAGCCTCTCGTTTCGTCACCACTATATGCTAGTGGGAATCTTCATTATATAACTTGGCTTGTATATTCCAATGATGGGCTTCCTCAAAATTGCCCTAGGTCTTCGTGAGCAAGCAAGTTGGATGCACACCCACTAGTTCTACTTTTGAGCTTTCACATACTTATAGCTCTAGTGCATCCTTTGTATGGGAATCCCTACTCATTCACATTGATATCTATTAATGGGCATCTTCATAGCCCTTTGATACGCCGAGTCAATGTGACCATCTCCTCCTTTTTGTCTCACAACCACCACCACACTCTATTCCACTTTTAGTGCTATATCCATGGCTTACACTCATGTATTGCGTGATAGTTATAAAAAGTTTGAGAAAGTAAGAGTGCGAAAACAATTACTTGGCCAATACCGGGTTTGTGCATGATTTACATTCGTTGTGTGAGGATAATGGAGCATAGCCAGACTATATGATTTTGTAGGGATAACTTTCATTGGCCTTGTTATTTTGAAAGTTCATGATTACCTTGCTAGTTTGCTTGAAGTATTATTGTTTTCATGACAATAGCAAACTATTGTGTTGAATCTTATGGATCTGAACATTCATGTCACGTGAAAAAAGTTACAAAGGACAACTATGCTAGGTAGCATTCCACATCAAAAATTCGTTCTTTATCACTTCCCTACTCGAGGACGAGCAGGAGTTAAGCTTGGGGATGCTTGATACATCTCCAACGTATCTATAATATTTAATGGTTTCATGCTATTATCTTGTCAAACTTTGGATGTTTTGCATGCCTTTTATATATTTTTTGGGACTAACTTATTAACTTAGTGCAAAGTGCGAGTTCCTGTTTTTTCCATGTTTTTGACCCCTTTCACAGGAGGATTTTGAACGGAGTCCAAACGGAATGAAATTGCCAAAAAGATTTTTTCCGAAACATAAAAGATCGGGAAGTCGGAGAATCAGGGCAGGGGGCCTGCAGGGACCCCACAAGCCCTCATGGCGTGGCCAGGGGGGGCGCGCCTCCCTGGCTTGTGGGCTCCCTGGGACACCTCTGCCCTAGGTTTTTCGCCTATATATTCCCTAAAACCCCAGAAAAAATCAGATCATCGAAAGTACTTTTCTGCCGCCGCAAGCTTTTGTCTCCGCAAGATCCCATGTGGGGCACGTTCTCGTGCCCTGCCGTAGGGAGGGTTCGGACACGGAGGGCTTCTTCATCAACACCATGACCTCTCCGATGATGCGTGAGTAGTTCACCATAGACCTACGGGTCCATATCTAGTAGCTAGATGGCTTCTTATCTCTCTTGGATCTTCAATACAAAGTTCTCCATGATCTTCATGGACATCTATCCGATGTAACCTTCTTTTGCGGTGTGTTTGTCGAGATCCGATGAATTGTGGATTTATGATCAGATTATCTATGAATCTTATTTGAGTTTCTTCTGATCTCTGTTATGCATGATTTCATATCCTTGTAATTCTCTTCGAGTTGTGGGTTTTGTTTGGCCAACTAGATTTATTATTCTTACAATGGGAGAAGTGCTTGGTTTTGGGTTCATACCGTGCGGTGACATCACCCAGTGACAGAAGGGGTAGCGAGGCACGCATCGTGTTGTTTCCATCAAGGGTAAAAAGATGGGATTTTCATCATTGGTTTGAGATTATCCCTCTACATCATGTCATCTCGCTTACGGCGTCACTCTGTTCGTCATGTACTCAATACACTAGATGCATGCTGGATAGCGGTCTATGTGTGGAGTAATAGTAGTAGATGCAGAAAGTATCGGTCTACTTGTCTCGAACGTGATGCATCTACTACTATTAATACACACATCTATGGATACTTGTCTGCATCTACTACTATTAATCCACACATCGACCGCTATCCAGCATGCATCTAGTGTATTGAGTTCCTGACAAACAGAGTAACGCTTTAAGCAAGATGACATGATGTAGAGGGATAAACTCAAACCAATGATGAAAACCCCATCTTTTTACCCTTGATGGCAACAACATGATGCGCGCCTCGCTACCCCTTCTGTCACTGGCTGAGGTCACCGCACGGTATGAACCCAAAACCAAGCACTTCTCCCATTGCAAGAATCATAGATCAAGTTGGCCAAACAAAACCCACAACTCGAAGAGAATTACAAGGATTTGAAATCATGCATATAAGAGATCAGAAGAAACTCAAATAAGATTCATAGAAAATCTGATCATTAATCCACAATTCATCGGATCTCGACAAACACACCGCAAAAGAAGGTTACATCGGATAGATCTCCATGAAGATCATGGAGAACTTTGTATTGAAGATCCAAGAGAGAGAAGAAGCCATCTAGCTACTAGCTATGGACCCGAAGGTGTATGGTGAACTACTCACGCACCATCGTAGAGGTCATGGTGTTGATGAAGAATACCTCCATATATGAATCCCCCCTCCGGCAGGGCACCAGAACGTGCCCAGATGGCGTCTTGCGAAGACAGAAGCTTGCGGCGGCAGAAAAGTATTTTCGTGGATCTCTCTCGCAGTTTCGGAATTTTTCTGAATTTATAGGCGGAAGAGGTAGGGCAAACGTGCCACAGGGGGCCGACAAGCCTGCTAGGCGCGGGACCCCCTGGCCGCTCCTAGGGGGCTTGTGGGGTCCCCTGCTGGCCCCTGCCTTGGTTCTCAAGTCTGACGCGTATCTTCTGTTCTGGAAAAAATATTTTCGGAAGTTTTATTCCGTTTGGACACCGTTTAAAATCCTCCTCTGAAAAGGGTCAAAAACACGGAAAAAACAGGAACTTGCACTTGGCACTGAGTTAATAAGTTAGTCCCAAAAAAGATATAAAAGGCATACAAAACATCCAAAGTTTGACAAGATAATAGCATGGAACTATCAAAAATTATAGATACGTTGGAGACGTATCAAGCATCCCCAAGCTGAACTCCTGCTCGTCCTCGAGTAGGGAAGTGATAAAGCCTGAATTTTTTAATGTGGAATGCTACCTAGCATAGTTGTCCTTTGTAACTTCTTTCATGTGACATGAATGTTCAGATCGATAAGATTCAAAACAATAGTTTGCTGTTGACATGAAAACAATAATACTTCAAGCAAACTAGCAAACTAATCATGAACTTTCGAAATAACAAGGCCAAAGAAAGTTATCCCTACAAAATCATATAGTCTGGCTATGCTCCATCGTCCTCACACAACTAATTTAAATCATGTGCAACCCCGGTATTGGCCAAGTAATTATTTTTGCACTCTTACTTTCTCAAACCTTTTACAACTATCACGCAATACATGAGCGTGAGCCATGGATATAGCACTATAGGTGGAATAGAGTGTGGTGGTGGTTGTGAGATAAAAAGGAGGAGATGGTCACATTGACTCGGTGTATCAAAGGGCTATGGAGATGGCCATTAATATATATAAGTGTGAATGAGTAGGGATTGCCATACAAAGTATGCACTAGAGCTATAAGTATGTGAAAGCTCAAAAGGAGAACTAGTGGGTGTGCATCCAACTTGCTTGTTCACGAAGACCTTGAGCAATTTGAGGAAGCCCATCCTTGGAATATACAAGCCAAGTTATATAATAAAGATTCCCACTAGCATATGGTGGTGACAAAGCAAGAAGCTCTCAATCATGAATAATATGGTGCTATTATGAAGCACAAGTGTGGAAAAAGATAGTAGCATTGTCCCTTCTCTCTTTTTCTCTTTTTTTATTAGGGTTCTTTGGCCTCTTTATTTTTATTTCCTCACATGGGAAAACGCTCTGATAATGACGATCATCACACTTTTATTTACTCACAGCTCAAAGCTTAGAACGATGATGACTCTATAGGAAATGCCTCCGGCAGTGTACCGGGATGTGCAACGATCTAGCTTGGCGTATGACGTTGAAACATCTCGCTAGCTATCTTACGATCATGCAATGGCAATATGAGAGTGACAACACAAGTCATGAGACGGAACGGTGGTAGTTGCATGGCAATATATCTCGGAATGGCTATGAAAATGCCATAGTAGGTAGGTATGGTGGCTGTTTTGAGGAAGGCATATGGTGGGTTTGTGCACCGGCGAAAATTGCGCGGTACTAGAGAAGCTAGCAATGGTGGAAGGTGAAAGTGCATCTATACCATGGACTCACATTAGTCATGAAGAACTCACATACTTATTGCGAAAGTTTTTATTAGTAATCGAAACAAAGTGCTAAACGCATACTCCTAGGGGAAGGGTTGGTAGGTGTTAACCATCGCACGATCCCGACCGCAACACAAAGGATGACAATCAATAGATCAATTATGCTGTGACTTCCTAACATAGCGGTTCACCATACGTGCATGTTACGGGAATCACTGACTTCAATACAAGTATTTCTAGATTCACAACACCCTACTAACATAACTCTTAATATTACCAAATCCACGTCTCAAAACTAATTGAGAGGAATGAAACTTCTCTTTCTACTCAACGCACATGAAGATGGAAGTTTTTGTATCCTTTTTGGGTACCTATCACCTTTGGGACTACTTTCATTGCACAAACCAACTACCAAGCCACGCACCGCCATGCTCTAAAAGATCTAAGTGAGGCACATAGAGCAAAATTATCTAGCTCAAAAGATATAAGTGAAGCACAATGAGCATTCTAGCAAATTCATGATGAGTGCATGTCTCTCTCAAAAGGTGTGCAGCAAGGATGATTGTGACACAACAAAAAGAAAAGACTCCTACGATACAAGATGCTCCAAGCAAAACACATATCATGTGGTGAATAAAAATATAGCTCCAAGTAATGTTACCGATGGATTGAAGATGAAAGAGGGGATGCCTTCCCGTGGCATCCCCAAGCTTAGGCTTTTTGGTGTCCTTGAATTTGGCTTGGGATGCCTTGGGAATCCCCAAGCTTGAGCTCTTTCCACTCTTTATCCCTTTTTCCATGAGAACATCACCCCAAACTTGAAAACTTCACAACACAAAACTTAAACAGAAACTCGTGATATCATTAGCACAAGAAAACAAACTACCACCTCTTTAGGTACTGTAGCAATCTTGATTTATATTTATATTGGTGTTAGGTTACTGTATTCTCACTTCTCCATGACTAGTACCCCCCGATACTATCCATAGTTTCATCAAAATAAGCAACCAACTCAACAAAAACAGAACCTGTCAAAAACAGACCAATCTATAGCAATCTGTATACTTCGTATACTTGTATTACCTCAAAAATTCTGAACAATTACGACTGCCTGGGAAAAAGGCATATAAATCATCCGCAAAAGAAATCAACCCAAAAGATCTTTCTGAATAAAAATGAAAAATAATCTCGTGAGCGAAAAGTTTCTGTCTTTTTCCAGCAGGATCAAACAACCATCACCAAAACTAGTCATAAAGGTTTTGCTTGGCTCGAACAAAAAAAGAAACACAAAAGACACTATCATAACAGAATTATGACGGCGTGGACGCAAGAAAACAGAAAGAAGAAGATAAATTCATTGGGTTGCCTCCCAACAAGCGCTATTGTTTAACGCCCTTAGCTAGGCATAAAGCGATAGAATCATGTATCGTCGTCTTTGGTGCTCAAACCATAAGTAGCCCTCATCATAGATTCATAAGGAAATCTTATTTTCTTTCTAGGAAAATGCTCCATGCCCTTCTTTAAAGGAAATTGAAATCTAATATTCCCTTCCTTCCTCTCGATAATAGCACCCATAGTCCTTTGGAAAGGTCTACCAAGAATGATAGGGCATTTAGGATTGCAATCAATGTCAAGCACAATGAAATCCACGGGTACATAGTTCCTATTTGCAATAATAAGAACAGCATTGATCCTTCCCATGGGTTTCTTGACAGTAGAATCCGCAAGACGCAAATTAAGAGAACACTCCTCTATCTCATTAAAACCCAGAACATCACATATAGACTTTGGAATCGCAGAAACACTAGCACCCAAATCACACAAAGCACTGCATTCATAGTTTTTGATTTTGATTTTTATAGTAGGCTCCCACTCATCATGAAGCTTTCTAGGGATAGAAACTTCCAATTCAAGTTTCTCTTCAAGAGATTTTATCATAGCTTCGACGATATGATCGGTAAAGGCCTTGTTTTGGCTATAAGCGTGTGGAGAGTTTAGCATGGATTGCATCAAGGAAATGCATTCAATCAAGGAGCAACTATCATAATTGAATTTCTTGAAATCCAAAGTAGTAATTTCATTACTACTCAAGGTTTTAATATCTTCTACTCCACTTTCAATGCTTTTAGCATCAAGATAGATGGACTCCGAATCATTGGGGGCGTTTTTCAACCAAAGTGGATTCATATCCAGCCCCATAATTATTAGGTTTGACACAATAAAACAAAGATTCAATGGGAGTCACACCAAGCACTTTAAGATCTTCGTGATTCTTATCACGAGAACACGCCTTTTTAAGCCATTCATGTCTAGCACGAATTTGGGCGGTTCTTTCTTTGCTCTCACTCATGGAAACACGCATAGCTTTCAAAGTTTCATCCATATTGATCTTGGGAGGAGCACATCTAACTTTCAAAGCATTAATATAACTAGACATTCTATCAACGCTCCTAGACAAATTGTCAATTTTGAGTAGTTTTTCCTCTATGTACACATTGAAAATCTTCTATGCGTTGATAAACTCTTTGATATTACTCTCTATATCAGAGGGTAATCTATTGTAATTTCCATGAGTATTGTTGTAGGAGTTGCCAAAGTTATTAGAGGGGTTACTAGGAAAAGGCCTATGAACGTAGTTTCCTCTAAAAGCATTGTTGTTGCCAAAATTATTCCTACCAACAAAATTAACGTCCAAGCTAGCGTTGCTACTCTCAATCAAGGAAGACAAGGGCATATCATTAGGATCTAAAGGAGCACTTCTACTAGCAACCAAATTCATTAACTCATCCATCTTAGCACTCAACGAGTTAATTTCTTCTATAGCATGTACCTTTTTACCAGTAGGTGACCTTTCAGTGTGCCACTCAGAGTAGTTCGTCATGATATTGTCTAGGAGTTTTGTGGCTTCTCCTAACGTGATTTCCATGAACGTTCCACTTGAGGCGGAGTCCAAGATATTTCTAGAAGCGAAATTGAAGCCAATGTATAAGATTTGTATAATCATCCAATGACTCAAGCCATGAGCGGGACAATTTCTAATCATCAATTTCATTATCTCCCAAGATTGTGCAACATGTTCATGATCAAGTTGCTTAAAATTCATAATATCATTACGAAGAGAGATAACCTTAGCCAGTGTAAAATACTTGGATATATAAGCATCTTTGCACTTGTTCCAAGAATCAATACTATTTTTGGGCAAAGACGAAAACCAAGTTTTTGCTCGATCTCGCAACGAGAAAGGAAAAAAGCTTAAATTTAATCACATCATTATCCACATCTTTATTCTTTTGCATATCGCAAAGCTCAGTGAAGGTATTAAGATGGGATGCAGCATCTTCACTAGGAAGGTCGGAGAATTGCTCTTTCATAACAAGATTCAGCAAAGCAACATTTATTTCGTATGATTCTGCACTAGTGGCGGGAGCAATCAGAGTACTAATAAAGTCATTATTATTATTATTCGAGAAGTCACAAAGTTTGGTGTTTTTAGTCATGGTGACTTCAGCAAGCAAGCAACCACACAAGCGAACAGAAAGCAAGCGAGAGAAAAGGGCGAACGAAAAAGGCAAGCGAACAAGGCAAATATTTTTGTAAATTTTTGTTTTTCAGAAGTGGGGGAGAGGAAAACGAGAGGCAAAAAAGTAAATGCAAGAGATGAGTTTGCGACAGTTACTTGGATGAGTTCTTGACTTGATCCTCCTCCGCAATGGCGCCAGAAATCCTTCTGCTGCCTCTTGAGAATGCGTTGGTTTTCCCCTTGAAGAGGAAAGGGTGATGCAGCACAAGAGCAGTAAGTATTTCCCTAAGTTTGAGAACCAAGGTATCAATCCAGTAGGAGAATCGCGTCAAGTCTAGAGTACCTGCGCAAACACAAAAGAGCTTGCACCCAACGCTATAAAGGGGTTATCAATCCCTTCAAGATTGATTGCAAAGTGAGATCTGAAGGCGGAAAGTGCAACGAAGTAAAAGAGTAAGGCTGAAAATATGGTGTGAAGTAGACCCGGAGGCCATAGTGTTCACTAGAGGTTTCTCTCAAAATAGCAAATATTACGGTGGGTGAACAAATTACTGTCTAGCAATTGATAGAACCGCGCAAAGTCATGACGATATCTAAGGCAGTGATCATACATATAAGCATCACGTCCGAGACAAGTAGATTGATACTTTCTGCATCTACTACTATTACTCCACACATCGACCGCTATCCAGCATGCATCTAGTGTATTGAGTTCATGACAAATAGAGTAACGCTTTAAGAAAGATGACATGATGTAGAGGGATAAAATCAAACCAATGATGAAAACCCCATCTTTTTACCCTTGATGGCAACAACATGATGCGTGCCTCGCTACCCCTTCTGTCACTGGGTGAGGTCATCGCACGGTATGAACCCAAAACCAAGAACTTCTCCCATTGCAAGAATCATAGATCAAGTTGGCCAAACAGAACCCACAACTCGAAGAGAATTACAAGGATATGAAAACATGCATATAAGAGATCAGAAGAAACTCAAATAAGATTCATAGATAATCTGATCATAAATCCACAATTCATCGGATCTCGACAAACACGCTGCAAAAGAAGATTACATCAAATAGATCTCCATGAATATCAAGGAGAACTTTGTATTGAAGATCCAAGAGAGAGAAGAAGCCATCTAGCTACTAGCTATGGACCCGAAGGTCTATGGTGAATTACTCACGCATCATCGGAGAGGTCATGGTGTTGATGAAGAAGCCCTCCGTATCCAAATCCCCCCTCCAGCAGGGCACCGGAACGTGCCCCAGATGGGATCTTGCGGAGACAGAAGCTTGCAGCGGCGGAAAAGTATTTTCGTGGATCTCTCTCGTAGTTTCGAAATTTTTCTAAATTTATAGGCGGAAGAGGTAGAGAAGACATTCCACAGGGGGCCCACAAGCCTGCTAGGCGTGCCCCCCTGGCCGTGCCTAGGGGGCTTGTGGGGTCCCCTGCTGGCCCCTGCCTTGGTTCTCAAGTCAGACGCATATCTTCTGTTCCGGAAAAAATCTTCTCGGAAGTTTTATTCCGTTTGGACACTGTTTAAAATCCTCCTGTGAAAAGGGTCAAAAACACGGAAAAAAGAGGAACTAGCACTTGGCACTGAGTTAATAAGTTAGTCCCAAAAAAGATATAAAAGGCATACAAAACATCCAAAGTTTGACAAGATAATAGCATGGAACTATCAAAAATTATTGATACGTTGGAGACGTATCAACACCCACTCACTAAGAATGAAACAATCAATTGTTAACCTCAAGGCAACAGGGTTGCCAGAAGTATTGGAATCACACATCAGAGTCCACTTGTTGGTATTTCGGTTTGAAACAACACGGGACCAAGAAATGAATGGTGATGTCGAGAAGTATCACTATATCAAGAATTCTTAAGAGGTGCAATGATGCTCACAACATTCTTGACATAAAAGATAGTAATACTCCAAGGTAGAAGATAACATAAGCTGAATAGCAAGGAAATTAAGGGACAACACAAAATATGAACATGTTTGTGTTGGAGGGAAGGTAAACAATGACGTCAATGATAATACAATCATCGAGGGGCAAGGATGGTATTTGTCAACATGCATTCGATTGATACCCTGCAAGAGCTCAGAATGCTGATGATGATCACAACACATTTGTCGAGAAATTTCATGAAGATGTAATCGTTCAACGACAACATCAAGCAAGGGAATGATGAAGTAAGAGGTTGTCGGAATCACAGATAAGACTGCTAGCTTAGAATTGTGATTGCCTTTAAGGACAACCGACATGATGTGGAAAGCTCGATGCAAGCTTAATGCATAGTTAAAATTGTGTTCCAGGGATGAAGGGTATAGATAGAATGGTCGAGCTCCAACATGACGATGATTATGTAGCTTAACAGCTTGCAATTACATGATTGAGTACAAACTCGTAAACAAGGAAGATTACTAAAAGTTGTTGAATCGCAATGCGTACTCGATTTAGTTATCAATGTACTCGCGTGTCCAACAACTCAAACACGAGGAAACTGGAATTAAAGAAAATATGATAGTTGATGAAGAGCTCACAAGAGGTTATATAGCTCTGTGATATCCTCCGGCTACACGGGATAACACTCGGAGGTAGATCAACATTAAGGCTTAGACCGATGTATTGATCTGAAGAAGACAAGTACTTTAACTCGTCTGAGAATGAAATCAAGGTAGGACAACATGGTCGGAACCACCATTGCAAAGTACCCAATCATGGACACAAGATCAAAGCATACGATGAATGATTATTGATATGAGAAGTTTCTATGGTAAGAACAACGTCGTTTCCATGGGCATGAACACAAGGTTCAAGGTCGACTCCCACTTCATCAATGCATCACCTGCCATTTACTCCTCGACTTTGATCAGGTTGTAGCATTGAAAGGATATTCGGAAAAGCACTAGAAGAGTAATACTCATGAAAACTCGTTGGATCATATTGATTTAGGAGGGCATAGGTTCAACCCATCGGGGCATCTTAGGAACATTTACCACAAACTGGAAGAGTAAATAGCACATGCTTGACAACAGAGCATGGCCGGCAAAGGCATAGGATGCAATTTATCAGATGGAGAAGACACAATTTACCAAGGGCACTATGTATCAGGGGAAAAATATGACAAGAATTTTCTTTTTAAAAAAAGTAAAGGACTCCGTTGGATAATAACACAGCAATGGGTCTGACCATCCACAACGACCTCATGTGAGTATTTGGTACCCAATCAGAGGAAGATAGGATGCAATGCATCGGGTTATAGAACATCTGGAAAATATCAATAATTAATTACAAAAGGAAATATGATTTCCAGCTTGGTGTATCGTAATCAGATGCTCCGGTCAAATGCAAGTAAGTTGAATGAACTTAGATGGACAATCAATCAAAGTTGATTTGTTGAGAACGAGCTCCGTCTCGAAGGACGTTGGAGCTGGAAGATAATTTATGAGTCACAACAGATGATTGTGTGAATTCACACCAAGGTAGAATCAATAAGATCATAGGAAAATCAGAAAGGATTTTAATGAATGCTGCTAGACATATGGATTTAACCATAGTGCAAGCAAGTGAGAAAGGTCAAGAGTAATAGGCTACTGGGGATTCCAAAAGATCGAATAGTAATTCGAAGAACTCTCGAAATCCATGACAACTGATGATGGACGAATCCCCGATAAGATAATTCGTTGCCTCTCGTAAAACAAGAGCAATTGGAAAAGAAAGTATGGACGACATTTGTATGTCGTCATCCATAGGGGTTGACGGAGGAAGGAAAATCGCAGAAGCGATGAGCACAAGTTCTCAAGAGAAACATCGGAGAGTATCATCGGAGTCTTCTGACGGATCAAGCCATCGTCTGGAATACGGGGCTCTCCGGGAGGAAGTATTTACGAGAACCTAATGTTAGAGTTAGCAAAATCTTTAACCCGAAAGAGAAGAGAGAGTAGAACACAGAGTATAGAAAAGGAGTAAAAGATACTAATACCACCCAATTGAGATGTGGGCACGTAAGCCACAACATCAGTGTTAGTAAAGTTTTTCAAACACTAGACTCAACTTCGGGCAAGGAGTTGGAAAGGGGGCTACCTACAGGCAGTCGGCTCTGATACCAACTTGTGACGCCCTCGGTTTAATCGTACGCTAATCATACACGCAAATGCGTACGATCAAACCCAAGGACTCATGGGAAGATATCACAACACAACTCTAGACACAAATAAAATAATAGAAGCTTCATATTACAAGCCAGGGGCCTCGAGGGCTAGAATACAAAATCTCGATAAGCACACGAGTCAGCAGAAGCAACAAATATCTGAGTACAAACATAAAACATGGGGTGCCTTAGAGAAGGCTAGCACGAAAGAAACATGATCGAACGAGGCGAGGCCTCCTGCCTGGGAACCTCCTAACTACTCCCATCTTCGGCGGCCTCCACGAAGAAGACACCATCGAGGCGGCATGCGTCGATAGGAAACTCCATCTCCTGGGCTGCATCATCTAGTCGCAGCAACGGATCAAGGGGACAAAGGGGGGAGCAAAGCAACGGTGAGTACTCATCCAAAGTACTCACAAGTCTTACATTAGAACTATTCTAAGTATGCATCAGTATCAAAGAAGGGGGTTTTATATGTGGACTGACTGCAGCAATGCGAGAAATAGAGAGAGAAGGCCTAGTCCTATTGAAGACTAGCATCTTCAGGGTCTTGCAGCAATAGACAAGGGTAGAACAGGTGTAACACAATTAATAGTCATATTGTTGCAGCAATATTAAAGTGAGGTCATGCCCAGATATCCTCCCTCGACTCCCTACGAGGAAGCAATCATGAGGCAACTAATTCCAGTTAAGTAACAATTGTAGTTGTATAAGATCAGGGCACAACTCCAAGTTATCCTGTAACCGTGGATACGGCTATCCGAATAGTTAATTTTCATCCCTGCAGGGGTGCACCACATTTCCCGTCACGCTCGATAACACTCTGGCCGGACACACTTTTCTGGGTCCTACCCGGCCTCGGAATATCGACGCGTCGCAGCCCCTCCTAAGACTCAATAGAGAGGCCAGCCCGCCGGTCTAACTCCTAAGCACAAAGGATTCGTGGGCCCAGTTCCCCTTCGCGCTCCTGCATGATGCGTGGGCGGCCGACGTCAGTCCTAGCATCCCTTAATCAGAAGCGCGATGCATCTCAGGACCACTCGGGCGCGCGCCGCTCCATTGCTGACATCTGAAAAGCTTCGGCTGATACCACGACGTCGAGTACCCATAATTCTTCCCGCGTAGCCGGTTAGTGCGAAAAGGTCTCCAACCAACCCAGATCAAATACCCAAATCCATTATCATTTTAATTTGGCCATCGACACAATCTCGCGTGAATCCACCCGTCTAACAACTAATCATCAATGATCCCACTAACATGGTCGAGTAACTGTGTGGTTGTAACATCGGGGGGAATCCGAGGTATCACCCTCGTTGGGTTCCGAACAATGTATCCGTCAAGGTGGGCTTAAAGGAATCACCCTCGGGGTCCCGCACTTGAGGGGTTGCACGACAGAGGCATCGTAGGGAATGGTGAAAGAGGAATCACCCTCGATAACCATGACCGACTAGCTATACTATAGAGATATCATCAGGAGTCCTTAGCGAGGTATCACCGTCGGTACCCGATAGTATCTCTGTAGCGTCGTACAACTAAGGGGGTGTATGTGTTGTGTCGGTTCAGGCTCGTCGATCTGGGATCGAGATTTGAAAGCAAAGCAGAGCAACAGGACTACGGGGTCAGAAGGGATGACTGCTGCACCTATACTAAGCAGATTAAAGGTACAATACTGAAGGTAGCAATTCATCAAAAACAGGCTATGCATCAAATATAGGAACTATCTACAACAGTAGCAAAATACTAATGCAAGCAAGAGGGAGAAAGACATAGGCGATATAGGGATGATCAAGGGGGTTTGCTTGCCTTGCTGCTCTGCGGCAAAAGGCTGGTCGGCACGGTCGTAGATGTACCTGGCAGCAGCGTCAGACTCGCATTCTACCGGTAAGAAGATGGGGAAGAAACAATAAATAATAGCAACGGTGCAATACAATGCATGACATGGCAAGATGCCGGCTAGACATGTGCTAACGCAGCAACATCCGTCATAGATGGGTCGGAAGAATATCTGACGATATTTTCCAGGTCTCGGGCTACTACTGGTCGGACGGAAAACGATGGAAAATTTCCATATTTGCTATGCTAGGGACGCATGACACGCGAATGGACCATGTATCCGGGTTCGTCTCGTTCTGCTCATCAACTTTCATGTTGAAAATATTTTGATCTGACTTACGGTTTATTTAATATTAATTTTTAAAGTTTTATTAATTATTTAGCAATTTAAAATAGATTTAATTAATTTAATTATATTCTATTATGACAACAACATGATGTCACGCTGACATCAACAGTTGACTAGTAAACTAACCAGTGGGCCCCATGCATCATAGACACAAGTTTTTAATTAAGATTAAATAGTAATGAATCAAATTAATTTAGCGGGGGACCCACGTGTCATACTCTAATTATTCTAATTACCTATTTAATTAATTAACTAATTAATTAAATAATATATATATTTATTTATTTAATAGAAACATATTTTAATTTTTATATTTTCATTTTCATTTTTCTTAATAGCGTGTGGGGCCTCCCTGTAAGTGGTTGTGGAGGTTTGGCCCCACCGGGAAATGGCAGTAGCCACATACACAATTTTTACCTACATACATTAATCGTAATGTATTCCTCTCTATACATGATATTACATACATACATATATACATAGAAAATACATACGTGCATCTCATACATACATACATACATACAGGCATCTAATACATACATACATACATCTTTTTATTTTTATTTTTCTCACATCTCATCTCCAACCTTTCTGGCATCTCTCTGTTCATCTCTCTCATCTCAACACAGACATAGAGGAGGCTATCTACACCACACCTACATGATCTCAACGGCGCCGGAACGGAGCGCCGATTGCCGGAATGGAACCGGGACGGTGCAAGAAAGGAGATGGTGGGAGGAGCCTGAAAAGGGGCTCAGAGGCGTTGATGAGAGGGCTCGGTGTAGTCGGAGTTCGCGGAAGGTGCGGAGGAGACGGCGTCGGATCCGACATGGAGGAGAACGAGGTGGTGGCGGTGGCGGTTCTGGCGAGGTTGTTGACGAAGCGGCCGGTCGGTTGCTGGAGCGGGGTGATGGGGACGGGGACGACGCCTCGGAGGGCGACCTCCGTGCCCGATCCCTCCTGGACCGAGCGGGAGGGAGGGAGCCCGGTGGAGAGAGGCTCGACCGGTGCAGGGGTGTAGGGGCCGAGCGGGGTGAGAGGCGGTGCCAGGCTCTGCGAGGGGAGGCAGTGAGGCCGGCGCGGTGGGCGAGGGGACGCAGACGAGGATGGGAGGAGAGGGAGGTCGGGTGGGAGATGGGGAGCGCTGGGGAGGGGCGAGCTCGATGGGGGATCTGGGGCGACGGGAGTGGTGGTGCAACGGGGAGATCTAGGCCTCTCGGTGGGGAGGGGGGTGTCGGTCTGGGAGGAGGAGGGAGACCCAGAGAAGGGGTTCTCGATAGGTGGGTGCTCTCGTGGGGAGGGAGGGACCTCGCGCGTGGGGTTAGGTGGGAGTGGGGCTCTTGGTAGGTGGGGAGGGATCCGAGAGGGCAGGCTCTCGTGAGGAGAGCGGTAGGTGGGGGGGGGGGGGGAGGTGGCGGCGGCCAAGGGAGTGGGGAGTGAGGCGGGCACCGGTTAGGGTTAGCCCCGTGCGGGGCTTTATACGCGAGGGGGGGTGGGCTGAATGGGAGTGGCTGGCTGGGCCATTTTCGGCCCAGTTGGGCCAGGGGGATTTCTGTTTTTTTTAATATTCTTTTATTATTATGTTTAATTACTTTCTTTCCTTTATTTATTTTACACAAAGCTTAGCTTTTAAATATATAGGGATTACCTAATAATTTCAAAAGTGCCTGATTCACATTTATAATTCGTTAGAGATTTTTTACAACTCCCCGACGTTTTTTTAACAACATAAAACCTTTCTCGTTCGACTTTACTTTTAAGTTTCGAACTTTGATTCGGTTTCAACTAACACGAGATCATTGATATAATTAACGGTGACGTGGCATCATTAGCGCCGGATCACTGTCGCTTAATTACATGCATTACTGTAGCAAAAGCTGAGGATGTCACATGAGCACAACCCACCGGGGCATGCGTCGGCTCCCTGGCTCGCCTAGGTGGGTTGTGCCCAACTGGTGGCCCCCTCTAATACTTATTTGCTCAAATATTCCTCGAATATTCCATAAAAATTCCTTGTAAAGTTTTAGCTCATTTGAGTTGTGCAGAATAGGTAGCCTCACGTAGCTTTTTCACGTCCAGATTTCCAGCTGCCAGAATTCTCCCCCTTTGCCTTTCATATTATGAGAGAAAATGCATTAGAATTACTCCAAAGAGCATTATTATACAATAAAACAACATAAATAACAGTAGGAAAACATGATGCAAAATGTCCTCAAGCGAAAACCAAAATCGAGAAACATGTCCACATGCTGAGAGAGAGAGGTGTCGATAAAAACAAAACACGGACATAGCAGCATCATGTAACTTATTATAACAACAACAAACTTTAACATAAAACTTTGATCATAGAACTTTTATCATAGGCTTCTCATGAACAAGTGACAATTCATCAGAACATCGAAGTATAAAGCATAAACTCTATTGGAAACCAGCAAATTATGTTCTCAGTCAACTTTGCAACTACAATTGATCATCCTTTCACGAAGGGTCACATATCGGAGCCTTTAGGCCAGTCCACATACTCAACCATCATTTAGTCTTCTATGATTTCTAACACTCATCGCGTAGACATGAGCAGAACGTTTCAACCGGACACATAGAAAGATAGGGCTTATAGTTTCGCCTCCCAACAAATTCACCTCAAGGGTGATGTCAACAATAATAACTCATGCTACCCATATTCAACTGGATATATGTGCCTAGATATTTCCTCACCACATGATGCTTGCCAAAGAAGAAAATAAAAAGGAATAGATAGAAAAACTTTGACTCTTGCATGAAAGTAAATACATAAAAGTAAAAGATAGGCCCTTCGCACAGGGAAGCAGAGGTTGCCATGCACTTTTTGTTTGTATGCTCAACTCCTTAGTGCAAGAGAACGTCACGTTATATTTCCCCTTGTGATGGCAACCTTTATTATGCAGTTTGTCGCTTTTATTCTTCACCATCACAAGTTCGTACAACACTCATTTTTCCCTTACACTAAATGATCTTACACTTTTAGAAGCAATTTTTATTGCCCTTTTTGCATCGATGACAACTTACTTGAAGGATCTTACTCAATCCATAGGTAGGTATGGTGGACTCTCAAACAAGATTTGTGTTTAAGGGTTTTGGATGCACAAGTAGTATCTGTACTTAGTGCGGAGTTTTTGGCTAGCAAAGATAGGGGCAAGCACCTCATGTTGAAGGATCCATGACAATATAACTTCTATGTGAATATGAACAAACATAATTCATTACGTTGTCTTCCTTGTACAACTTTAACAATTTTGGCATATAATATTTTGATCGGTGCTCACAATCACAAAATATTTCCAGGATAGTTTATTTGCATGTGAATCTTCTCTTCCCTTATTAATTCTTTCATTAGTTGCATCATGAACCAATGCTATGTTTGTCAGTATTCAATAAAATTTTGTACTTGTACTTTTCCTTGTGTAATGTCATCACTTACCATAGGATTAGCATATGACCTTTTTCATTTATTTCCTTTCTTTTTATTAAAACAAGAAAGTAAAGAAGTCAAAACTCAAACTAAACTTTATTATATATCTCGCACACGATTGCATAGATTGATCACTAAGAAAACTCTTGGAAAGAAAGGATTGAACTAAACTTTTATTCATCTAAAGAAAAAGGTAACCATGGATCGAACTAATAAAAGTAAAGGAAAAAGATAGTGGAGATGATTCGATACCGGGGCACCTACCCAAGCTTGGCGAAAGCCAATGGGAGTGCCCATACCCGATACTCAATATTCTTTTGGTGATGAAGAAGGAGGTGATGGTTATGAAGTAGAAAGTTTATCTTTCTTCCTTAGCTTACACTTGAGGACGGAATTCTCATCTTTCAATTCGCGGATCGCCCACTCAAGCTCCAACACCCTTTTGGATAAATCTTGCTTGTTTTCCTGCAAAAGACGAAAGGGGATAAACTGGATCTTAGGTTTCTTTAATTTGTTGGGGAGACTTGATTTCTTAAATTCAACATGCATGTCCCCAGGTTGGGGCAATGAACCACATATTCCTTTGAGATCGTCCCCTCTTTCCTCTTAGGATCATAGTATTCTTCTTCCTCCGAAGTCCAGCCATAGTGCTCCACATCCCCATAGACCTTGGGGTTTGCGATATAATCTGCAACGTAGCTCTGACCCTCCGAGTCTTGGGAAAACATAATTTTAGATCTGTCAGGAAAACAACGAGAAAAGAAAAAATGAGATTTCTCCGTGATACGGAGGTCAACAGGTTCGGGAGGTATATAAAGATTTATTTATCTTGGGGAACAAGCAGAAGAGAAGAAAACGGAGTCCGGAAAGTAGCCGAGGTGGGCACAACCCATCGGGGCGCGCTTATCGTGCCCACCAGTGTCACTTTTCAGGAAGTTTCTTATTTTCCTAATTTTTTAAATATTGCAAAACTGACAAAAAATAATTTTGCGGATTTTTCGGAGTCCGTTTACTTACCGTATCACGTACCTCCCTTTTTTCACGATTATGGAGTGTTCCGGAAGGTTTTTTTATATGTTCTTTCGGTGTCATAGTTTGGATAATATTGCTTCCAATATTAATGGGCGTACTTGAGATATAATGTTTTATTCGTTCCCATTGACAACCTTTGGGTTAGTACCTTCGACATTATTTATTTTGATAGCTTTGGATCGATATACCTTCTCGGTAACATAGGGTCCTTCCCATTTGGAGATGAGTTTTCCTACAAAGAATATGAAACGAGAGTTCTACGAAAGAACATATTCTCCAACTTTGAACTCACACTTACGGATTCTTTTGTGAGGCCATCTTTTAACTTTTTCTTTAAATAACTTTGCTTTTTCGCAAGCTTGGGTTCTCCATTGATCTAATGAGCTAATATCAAATAACCTCTTTTCACCAGCAAGTTTGAAATCATAGTTGAGTTCTTTGATTGCCCAATATGCTTTATGTTCTAACTCAAGAGGCAAATGACTAGCTTTTCCATAAACCATTTTATAAGGAGACATACCCATAGAATTTTTATATGTTGTTCTATAAGCCCAAAGTGCAACATCAAATTTCTTAGACCAATTCTTTCGGGACCTATTAATAGTCTTTTGTAAGATTACTTTTGTTTCTCTATTGCTAAGTTCAACTTGACCACTAGACTGAGGATGATAAGGTGATGCAATTCTATGGTTAACATCATATTAGCAAGCACTTTACGGAAAGCACCATGAATAAAGTGTGAACCACCATCGGTCATTAAGTTTCTTGGGACTCCAAACCTTGGGTAAATAACTTCCTTCAACATTTTAATAGAGGTGTTGTGATCAGCACTACTAGTTGGAATAGCTTCTACCCACTTAGTAACATAATCAACAACAACCAAAATATCTGTATACCCATTAGAGGAAGGAAAAGGTCCCATGAAATCAAATCCCCAAACATCAAATCGTTCAACAACAATTGAATAATTCATAGGCATTTCTTGACGACAGTAGGCCAATAAAAACCAGATTGCAATACCTTATGAGCTCCATAAGCTTCAGAGTGACATTTCCATAGGATTTGTTCCTGTTCATGTTCAGGTACATAACATCTAATAATACCATCTACTCCTTCTTTTTAAACATGTGGGTCATCCCAAAAGTAATGTCTTACATCATAGAAGAATTTTTTCTTTTGTTGGTATGTGAAGCTAGGTGGTATGTATTTAGCAACAATATAATTAGCATAATCAACATACCAAGGTGTACCATTAGAAACATTTATTGTAGCTAATTGTTCATCAGGAAAGCTATCATTAATAGGTTGTGGGTCATCAAGAATATTTTCAAGCCTAGACAAGTAATCAGCTATGGGGTTCTCTGCTCCTTTCCTATCAGTGATATGCAAATCAAATTCTTGTAACAAAAGAACCCACCTAATGAGTCTAGGTTTAGCATATTTCTTTTCCATAAGATATTTAATGGCAGCTTGTTCGATGTGAACAATAACTTTGGAATCAACAATGTAAGATCCGAATTTATCACAAGCAAATAATACTGCTAAGAATTCTTTTTCAATAGTAGCATAATTTCGTTGAGCACTGTCGAGAGTTTTACTAGCATAATGGATACCATTCAATTTCTTATCAACTCTTTGTCCTAGAACATCACCAACAACATAATCACTAGCATCACACATAATCTCAAAAGGAAAGTTTCAATCACGTGGTTGAACAACAAGTGTAGTAATTAAGGCTTTCTTTAGTGTTTCGAAGTCTTCCAAACAATCATCATCAAACACAAAAGGGATATCCTTTTGCAAAAGATTTGTAAGAGGCCTAGGAATTTTCGAAAAGTCTTTTATAAACCTCCTATAGAAACGAGCATGACCAGTGAAACTACGAATACCTTTGATATCTTTAGGGCATGTCATTTTCTCAATTGCATCAACCTTGGCTTTGTCCACCTCAATGCCTCTTTCAAAAATTTTATGGCCCAAAACAATACCTTCGTTTACCATAAAGTGTCACTTCTCCCAATTCAAGACAAGATTTGTTTGTTCACATCTCTCCAAAACTCGATCAAGATTGGTTAAACAATCATCAAAAGACTTCCCATAAACAGAAAAGTCATCCATGAAAATCTCGATAATCTTTTCACACAAATCAGAGAATATAGCAGTCATACATCTTTGAAAGGTAGCACATGCATTACATAAACCAAAAGGCGTATGTCTATAAGCATAAGATCCAAAAGGACAAGTAAAAATGGTCTTTTCTTGATTAGGTTGTGAAACAGGTATTTGTGAAAAAACAGGATATCCATCAAGAAAGCAAAAATGTGAGTGCTTAGATAGTCTTTCTAACATTTGATGAATAAAAGGGAGAGGGTAATGATCTTTTCTAGTTGCTGTGTTTAATTTTCTAAAATCAATTAGCATTCTATAGCCTGTGACAGTTCTTTCAGGAATAAGTTCATTCTTATCATTAGGAACAAAAGTAATACCTCCCTTCTTAGGGACACAATGAACAAGACTTACACATCTACTATCAACTATAGGATAGATTTTACCTGCTTCCAGAAGTTTCAATATTTCCGTTTTTACCACTTCTTTCATCTTCGGTTTTAACCGACGTTGGTGATCAACTACGGGTTTAGCATCAGGTTCCATATTAATCTTGTGCTGACATAGAGTGAGACTAATGCCCTTAAGATCATCAAGAGTATATCCAATAGAAGCTGGGTGCTTCCTTAGAACTTTCAATAACCTTTCTTCTTCATGTTCTGTAAGGTTAGCAGTAATAATAACATGATATATCTTTTTGTCATCAAGATAAGCATATTTCAAAGTGTCTGGCAATTGTTTTAATTCAAACATAGGATCACTTTTAGGTGGAGGGGGACTTTCTAGATTTTCAATAGGAAAATTGTGCTTAAGGAAAGGTAGTTGATCAAAAAAGATTCTATCTATTTCAGTTCTTTCACGCATATGCAAATCATTTTCATGGTCTAGCAAATATTGTTCTAAAGGATCAGTAGGAGGTACATCAATAGAAGCAAGACCAATAATTTCATCCTTACTAGGCAAATCTTTCTTATGAAGTTGTCTACTAAACTTGGAGAAGTTAAATTCATGAGATTCATCACCAAATCTAACACCGACAGTTTGTTTCTTACAATCTATTTTGGCATTGACGGTGTTCAAGAAAGTTCTACCAAAGATAATGGGACAAAAGTCATCTTTTGGGGAGCCAAGAACAAGAAAATCAGTAGGGTATTTTATCTTCCCACACAAGACTTCAACATCTGTGAGAATCCCAATTGGTGATATAGTATCTCTATTGGCAAGTTTAATAGTAACATCTATATATTTTATTTCAGCAGGTGCTATTTTATTCTTAATTTCTTCATATAAGGAAAAATGAATAGCACTCACAGTAGCACCTAGGTCACATAACCCATGATAACAGTGATCTCCTATCTCAACTGAGACAACATGCATGCCAACCACTGGTCTATGTTTATCTTTTTTTATCCAGTTTGGCAATTCAAGAAGCTTCATCACAAAAGTAAATAACATGCCCATCGATATTATCGACCAAGAGATCTTTAATCATAGCAACACTAGGTTCAACTCTGATTTGTTTAGCTGGTTTGGGTGTTCTAACATAAGTTTTGTTAACACAGTTGAAGCTTTAGTATGTTCCTTCATCCTAATAGGGAAAGGTGATTTTTCAATATAAGCAGTGGGAACAACTGGATCAACATTGTAAATGATAGTTCCTTCTTTAGCTCTTACTCATTCTTTAATTTCTTCTTTAATAGGTGGGTGATATTTAAACCACTTCTCCTTAGGGAGATCAACATGAGAAGCAAAATATTCACACAAGGAAGCTACTATCTCAGAGTCAAGTCCATATTTAGTGCTAAACTTTTGAAAAGCATCCGTATTCGTAAAAGTTTTAACACAATCAAACTTAGGTTCAATACCTGATTCTGTACCTTTGTCGAGTTCTCAATCTTCAGAGTTGCGTTTAGTTCTTTCTAAAAGATCCCATCGGAACAATAGTCTTTTTCATAAAAGAACAAGTACAAGAAGTATCGAGCATGGATTCATCATTACGAGAAAGCCGAGCATAAAAATTCTGAATAGTAATTTATCTTGAGAGCTCATGATTGGGGCATGAATATAAAATTTTCTTAAGCCTCCCCCAAGCTAGAGAAATACTTTCTCCTTAACGAGGCCCAAAAATTATATATATAATTCCGATCAAGATGAACTAGATGCATAGGATATTTTTTTGATGGAATTCCAATTTCAACCGATTCTATAGTTCCAAGATCCAATCATCGCATAGCCTATACCATTTCAATGATTTTACCTTCAAATATAAAGGGAAAACCTTCTTCTTAGCTTCATCTCCGGGTAAACCTGCAAGCTTAAACAATCCACAAATTTCATCCACATATATCAAATGCATATCAGGATGTTCGGTTCCATTTTCTGCATAAGGATTAGCTAGCAGATGTTCTGCCATACGCGAAGAAATTTCATATTCAATATCTTCAGTAGGTGCAGTAGGTTGAGGGGCAACTAATTGTGGTTCCGGTCGAGGTGAAGATACCCCGAACAAACCCCTCAAAGGATTGTTTTCCATAGTAGCAAGTGACAATAAATTTCAGCATGTAGTAATAATGTTTCCTTACCAAGAGCACTTCACCCTTCGACAACGGCACCAGAAAATAGCCTTGATGACACACAAGTATATGGGGTCAATTTTAGCCTTTTGGATAAGTAAGAGTGTCGAACCCAACGAGGAGCGGAAGGAAATGACAAGTGGTTTTCAGCAAGGTAATGTGTGGAAGTGCTAAATTTGTAAGTAGCGGAGTAGTTTGATAGCAAGATAATTTGTAACGAGAAAGTAACAAAAGTAGTAAAAAAGTGCAGTAAGGTAGCCCAATCCTTTTTAGGCAAAGGATTGGCGAAAATGGTCTCTTATGATAAACAAAGTGTTCTTGAGGGTACAAGGGAATTTGATCTAGTCACTTTCATCATGTTGGCTTAATTCGTGTTCGCTTCTTTGATAATTTGGCATGTGGGTGGACCTATGCTTAGCTATTGTTCTTAATTTAACAAACATCCTACTTATGATAAACCCTCTCGCAAGCATCCGCAACTACGAGAAAAGTATTAATAATAAATTCTAGCCATATCATTAAGCTTTTGGATCCAATCGGTCCCTTACGGAATAGCGCATAAACTAGGGTCTAAGCTTCTGTCACTCTCGCAACCCATCATCTCATAACTACTCCAAAATGCATTCCGTTAGGCCCAAATATGGTGAAGTGTCATGTAGTCAACGTTCACATGACACAACTAAGGGAATCACAACATACATATCATCAAAATATTGAACACATATCAAGTTCTCATGATTACTTGCAACATGATTTCTCCCGTGACCTCAAGAACAAAATTAACTACTCACAAATGATAATCATGATCAAGATCAAAGGGGTATTAAATATCATAATTACTCTGAACATATAATCTTCCACCAAATAAACCATATAGTAATCAACTACAAGATGTAATCAACACTACTAGTCACCCACAAGCACGAATCTATAGTTCCGGTACAAAGATTGAACACAAGAGATGAACTAGGGTTTGAGAGGAGTTGGTGTTGTTTAAGATGTTGATGAAGATAGCCCTCCCTAAGATGAGAGAGTTGTTGGTGATGATGATGACGATGATTTCCCCCTCCAGGAGGAAAGTTCCCCTAGTGGAATCACTCCGCCGGAGGGCAAAAGTGCTCCTGCCCAAGTTCCGCCTTGAGACGGCGGCACTTCGTCCCGAAAGTCCGCTCCTGCTTTTTTCTAGGTCAAAATGACTTATATACCAGAAGAGGGGCACCGGAGGTGGGCCTGGGTGAGCACAACAAACCGGGGCTCGCTTGGGCTCCCTGGCTCGCCTAGGTGGGTTGTGCCCACATGGTGGGCCCACTCTGGTACTTTTTGCTCCAATATTCCTCAAATATTCCATAAAAATTGCTCGTAAATTTTCAACTCATTTGGAGTTGTGCAAAATAGGTAGCCTGGCGTAGCTTTTTCAGGTCCAGATTTCCAGCTCCCAAAATTCTCCCCCTTTGTGTATACCTTGCATATTATGAGAGAAAAGGCATTAGAATTACTCCAAAAAGCATTATTATACAATAAAACAACATAAATAACAGTAGGTGAACATGATGCAAAATGGACGTATCAGTACCCATCCTCTCCTTCGTCCTCCAGAAAAAAATCCCACCATTGCTAAAACCCTTGTTTAGCTCGTCTTATTACCATTTTCGATCTCCTTGCTCAAAGCTCCATTTGCAAAACTATTTTAGGGGATTGTTCATCGGTATGTGACTCCTCTGATGGTCCAATTAGTTTTTTCTCTAGTGCTTTATATGTTGCAATTTTTTTCTGCTGTGGTAACCTCGTTCTTGAGCTTGAATGTCAAATTTGTAGGGTCCCAAGTAGTTTTGATGCATGCTATAGATTCTTGGCACTTGTGGGAGTAGTTGCTATAAGTTTTGATTGAGATTTGTTCATTTTTATGTCGAGTCACAAAAAAATTCAGATTTATTTTTCAGAGAAAGAAAAGATGAGGAGATTGTTGAGAAGCTCTTCAAGCCTATGTTTTAAAGAAAATGAAAATGAGAAGCCTAGATACATTATTCCTTGCACGGCGGAAGTACGACCATGTGAATGGCCAAGTGAGGCATTCTTGAGGGCGACTGGAATTTATGAAGATTTCTACTATCTAGCAGAAAATGCAGGCATCACCGAATTCCTCAACAATAAGTGTGACCAGTATCTCCTAGTTACTAATACTTCCGTGCAAAATTTTCACTTTTATCCTAGGAAGAATCCTCCCATGGTAGAATTTGTGATTTTTGCCTAAGGAAATGTCACTTTGTGATTTTTGCAATGTTTGCAAAATACCTTTTTAGGGCAGCATCAGTGAACCAAGTCATAGAGACATGGATGATTTCATTTCCGTAATCAGTGTAGGGGAAGAGAGAGGGGTGTCAAAGGCAAGAGCGGCCATCGTACATTTTACTGGTCTATGTTATTATTCATTATTTGCAGGGAGATGTTTAGTTGGTCGCGGTGAGAGTGGAAGCCTGAGTGCTCCCGACCTCACTATTCTGCACCATGCTTTATTTGTTGATAGAACCTTTAGTCTAGGCGCTATAGTGGCCCAACGGTTGAACTTAAACCATTTGAAGGGACCTATATTCGAAGGTATCTATGCATATCATTTCGCTAAACACTTTGAGATACATATTAGGCTTGACGAGGAAGAGGAAATGCTACTTCCTATAAGATATCTAGATTATGATATGATGGTAGCACATGATTTTATTAAGAAATACAGTAATAAGAGGCTGCTTTATAACTTAGTATTTAGTGAGGGTTCTTGTGAGATTATTGCTTTGCTTGCTTCTTCCTTGTTCGATATCCATTCAAACAGGTACACTATTATGCCCGAGGACATTTAAAAATATTGGGGCCTCTCGCAACCCCCAGCACCTGAGCGTGCACCATCCCTTGATCCGTATCAGGTTCCAGTCTTTCAGTCGGATCAGCGGGAGCTCGCAAACCAATGGAACCCTCAGTATCCTCAAGAGTATCCAGGAGAGGGTTATTTCAAGCCATGGCCTTAGACCAACTTAGGCCAAAAGCCTAAGCTTGGGGGAGTTTGTATTTCTCACCGACATTACATTCATGTTCATACACTCATTCAAGTTCTCAGTGTTCATACTTTTTCGTTGTACCATCCATGATAGTTTATTTTTTCTTTTTTGTTTTCTTCTTGTGTGTTTCACTAACCTTGAGAAAAAAACTAGTTCTAGCTTTACCTTCTAGTTTGTTTAGTTGTAATGTTAAAATAAAACCCAAAAATATTTTGTGTTCTTATTTTTGCTTGTTGGGGGCTTTCCCGTGTAAATAGTTTTTCTTTTTTTCTTTGGGTCCTAAGGAGAAGACCATGATGACATGCTGAGTGACTCTCATATTCATTATCGTTTATCTATCAGAGAGTCAATACTACCTTGTCTTCTCCTTTGAGTTATTACTTGCAGATTCTATCTTAGTCCAATGCACGTGCACTCTCATTATTATTTTTCACACCAGTCAGTTGTGCAAGTGAAAGGCAATAATGACGATATATGACGAAGTGACGGAGATGGAGAAAAGCATGTATGAACTCGGCCTATTTTGTTTTTGTAAATATGATTAGCTCATTGTTCTCGATTCAGCTCGTTATGAATTGAACATGTTTGCAATGACAATTCGAGATTATAGCTACTTATGCCATGCTTAATTAGCTAGGAGTGAATAATGGTTTCTCTTGAGTGCCAACATGCATATTAAAATGGTTGTGATGTAGTATGATAGAATGGTATCCTCCTCCGGATGATTCGAGTGGCTTGACTTGGCACATGTTCACGCATGTTGTTGAAACAAAACCAACATAGCCTCTACGATGTTTATGTCCATGCTGATTTATATCCTACTCATGCTTGCATTCAATGTTAGTTAACCTCAAAGCATGTTTATGGCTGTTGTCGCTCCGTAGTTGGTCGCTTCCCAGTCTCTCGCTAGCCTCCACTTGTACTAAGTGGGAATACTGCTTGTGCATCCATTTCCATAAACCCAAAGTTGTTCCATGTGAGTCCACCATACCTACCTATATGCGGTATTTACGTGCCGTCCCAAGTAAATTTGGATGTGCCATACTCTAAACCTTCAAATAAATATTCTGTTTTGTATGCCCGAATCGCTCATGTAGTGACTAGGGGCTGTCAGTATCTTCCATGCTAGTTGGGTAATTCTCAAGATATGTGTTGATTCACTATCATTCACGAGAAAGTCCAGTTTCATCCACAAAAGTCAAATAAAAATTTAATAAAAGAAAACTCCTCGAGGATTGTTGTTTGTATGGACGGTACCCGTGGATTCGGCCCACCGTGGAGTGTGATCGATTGGTGGAAGGGGAGTAAAAGCTTTACTATTCTGTTTGGGAACCACCTATAATGTATCTAACATGGAAGATATTGAGAACTCTTAGTTGTTATGTTGACAATGAAAGCATGTCACTGAAAATTTTGTTTCATCCCTGTTTTAAAATCTCGAGCTCTGGGGCCTCTGTAAATCAATGCTTCCCTCTGCAAAGGGCCTATCTATTTTACTTTACTGTTGAGTCATCCTCTTCTTATAAAAGGGCACCAGTTAGAGAGCACCTCAGTCATTTGTATGCTTTGTTATTAATTGGTATTGAGTATGGGTATCACCGGATCTCTTTTACCATGAATTACAATGTCTAGTCAGTCCTTGTTCTTCGGAGGTGCTCTGCATTTATGTTTTGCGGTCTCAGAAAGGGCTAGCGAGATACCAGTTTATCATATTGTATTATGATTGTTTTGATAAAATTGTTGTCATCCGAGACTTATTATTATTCCTCTCTAGTTGATTATGCCATTGGTATAAGTAAATATGAGACCTAAATATTATTGTGAATGTGGTTAGGCTATAATCTTATCTGAAGATCTGAACATAAGTTTGACATATTTACAACAGCAAGATCAAAGAGAGTTTGTAAAAGTTTTCTTTATCACTTTCAGTTTATCAACTGAATTGCTATAGGACAATCAAGGGTTTAAGCTTGGTGGAGTTGATACGTGTCGGTGCACTAAAGACTGGGGTCTCTAGTGCCCAGACTTGTGCACGAGCGCAAAGAGCCCCTGACGGTAGGGCGCGGCAGAATCCAGACAAGAAGCACCCCCAAGGTATCCAAGGCCCCAGCAAGCCTGGCTTGCCGAGAAGACGCCCAAGGCCACGTCCGTCTAGTGGATGTGATGAACGTGCCTAGCACAAGGCCCCGGAGAGCCCCCCCCCTCGCCAGGAAGATAGCCGAAGACGAAGTACCAAGGCCCCGGCGAGCACCCTTGCCGGGATGACGTGGCAAGGCACTAGAGGGCGACGGCCCATGCCACAGTGCCACCGCCCCCCGGTTTCCAGCGCATTCCGCATGCGCCAGCGGGGCATCCAGGTGTCGAAGCACCTGGACACATGTCTTCACCAGCACTTAGCTGACATGGATGAGACGTGCATTTAATGCACCTAACAGCGGTAGATAGATAAGCGCCCCTGTAGGTTCACTATAACATCTCGTGAACCTACGATCAAGTACTGTAGGTGACCTCTTTGCCTATAAAAGATGGCCCTTAGCTCATTCACAAGGGGTTAGACTTTCTGTAGATTGGCCAAGAAGACAGTTATCATCATTGTAACGAAAGAACGCTTAATACGATCAGACGAGCCGGACGTAGGGTTTTACCCGTAAGCGGCCCGAACCTGGGTAAAAAGGTTTGCCGGGTGTTGATCGTTAGGTCTGCTCTTGACGTTGCTTTTCCCCTCCCTACGATCACAAGGGTATCACGTTGATCCCCATAGGTGTCGACCTATCATCACCGACAATATGTCTCCAAGGTATCTACTTTTCCAAACTATTTTGCCCTTATTTTGGACGATAATTTGCATGATTTGAATGGAACTAAACCGGAGTGACGCTGTTTTTAGCAGAATTTCCTTGATGTTATTTTTGTGCAGAAATAAAAGTTCTTGGATTGACCTAAAAATTTAGAGAACATTTTTGGAATTAATAAAAAATATTGGCGAAAGAATCAACCGGAGAGGGGCCACCACATACGTGGCCACAAGCCTGTAGGGCGCCCCCCTAGGGCACGCCCGTGGCTTGTGGGGCCCCTGTGGATGCACCGACCACGTTTCCACTCCTATATATTCCTATCCAGGGAGAAAAAAATCAAAGAGGATAGTTCATCGCGTTCTAGGATACAGAGCCACCGCCACCTCCTGTTCTTCCTTGGGATGGCAGATGTCGAGTCTGATTTGGGCTCCAGAGAGGGGAAATCAACACCGTCGTCATCACCAACCATCCTTCATCACCAATTTCATGATGCTCTCCGTCGTTCATGAGTAATTCGATCGTAGGCTTGCTGGACGGTGATGGATTGGATGATATCAATCATGTAATCAAGTTAGTTTGTTAGGGTTTGATCCCTAGTATCCATTATGTTCTGATATTGATGTTGCTATGACTTTGCTATGCTTAATGGTTGTCACTAGGGCCCGAGTGCCATGATTTCAGATCTGAACTTATTATGTTTTCATGAATATATATGTGTTCTTGATCCTATCTTGCAAGTTATAGACACCTATTACGAGTCATGATTCGCATCCCCCAGGGTGACAATAACTCGGATTCATTCCAATGATTACCGTAGTTTGAAGAGTTCATGTATTCACTAAGTGCTAATGCTTTGGTCTGGTTCTCTATTAAAATGAGGCCTTAATATCCCCTAGTTTCCATTAGGACCTGATACGTCTTCGTCGTATCTATAATTTTTGATTGTTTCATGCCAATATTCTACAACTTTCATATACTTTTGGCAACTTTTTATACTATTTTTGGGACTAACATATTGATCCAGTGCCCAGTGCCAGTTCCTGTTTGTTGCGCAGAATATCCATACCAAATGAAGTCCAAACATAACAAAAACTTACGGGGATTTTTTTTGGAATATTTATGATTTTTGGAAAGAAGAATCAACGCGAGGCGATGCACGGAGTGCCCACAAGCCGTGTCGCCGCGGCCAGGGTGTGGGCCCGCGGTAGGGGGGCTGTGGACACCCCTTAAGGCTGTTGGATCCCTTCTTTCGGCGGAAGAAATATAATATCCAGAAGAAAATCGTGTTAAAATTTCAGCCCAATCGGAGTTACGGATCTCCGGAACTTTAAGAAACGGTGAAACGCAGAATCTGGGAGCGCAGAAACAGAATGACACACAGAGAGAGATCCAATCTCGGAGGGGCTCTCGCCCCTCCGCCGCCATGGAGACCATGGACCAGAGGGGAAACCCTTCTCCCATCTAGGGAGGAGCTCAAGGAAGAAGAAGAAGGAGGGGGGCTCTCTCCCCCTCTCTCCCGCGGCGCCGGAACGCCTCCCCGGACATCATCGTGTGACAGCGATCTACACCAACACCTCCGTCATCTTCATCAACATCTCCATCATCTTCGCCCATCTATATTCAGCGGTTCACTCTCCCGCAACCCTCTGTACCCTCTACTTGAACATGGTGCTTTATGCTACATATTATTATCCAATGATGTGTTGCTACCCTATGATGTCTTAGTAGATTATCGTTGTCCTATCGGTGATTGATGAATTGCTATGAGTGGTTTAATTTGCTTGTGGTTATGTTGCTGTCCTTTGGTGCCCATCATATGATCGTGCGTGTGGATCACACCATAGGGTTAGTTGTATGTTGATAGGACTATATATTGGTAGGCTAGAGTGACAGAAGCTTCAAACCTAGCATAGAAATTGATGCATATGGGATTGAAGGGGGACCAATATAACTTATTGCTATGGTTTGGTTTTACCTTAATGAACGTTAGTAGTTGCGGACGCTTGCCAATAGTTCCAATAATAAGTGCATAGAATTACAAGTAAGGGATGACATGCTAGCAGAGGCCTCTCCCACATGATACTTGCTATCGATCTAGTAACGTAGTCAATTGCTTAGGGACAATTCCGCAACTCCTACCACCACTTTTCCACACTCGTTAGACACTCGTAGTTGTTTCTTTATCTAACCAGCCCCTAGTTTTGTTTACGTGTTCTTTACTTTCTTACAAGCCTAGCCTATCACTCCTACAAAGTACTTCTAGTTTCATAATTTTTCTAGGTAAAGGGAGCGTAAAGTGTGCGTAGAGTTGCATCGATGGTCGATAGAACTTGAGAGAATATTTGTCCTACCTTTAGCTCCTCGTTGGGTTCGACACTCTTACTTATCGACAAAGGCTACAATTGATCCCCTATACTTGTGGGTTATCAGGACCCCGCTGCCACGGGAGGGTAGGACAAAATATGTCATGCAACTTCTTTTCCATAAGCACGTATGACCATATATGGAATACATGCCTACATTACATTGATGAATTGGAGATAGTTCTATATCACCCCATGTTATGACTGTTTCTTGATGAATGCCATCCAACATAATTATCCATTGCCTACGAGCTTTCCACATATTGGTCTTTGCTAAGTTAATTTTCCATTGCTATTGTTACAATTACTAAAAAACTGCTACTACCACGTTTACCACCGTTACCGTTAATTCCATACTGTAACATCCCAAATTTCCAACTTGGAATGTTATTGCATTAGAGCATCTTGCATATCATATTTTATTTGCATAATTGCTGATCCAAAAAAAATTCTAAGCAACTCAAGGACCCTTGGAGAGAGTTGGGAATTTATTTATTTTCATATTGGGATTTTCTCAAATAATGAAAAGAGGATCATTGGTTTTTAATTATTTTTCTCTTCAAATATTTCATATATAAAAATTTAAGAGAGGGGATAAAATGACTTTCCCAAAATTTTGAAATATTTGAGAGGAAATATTAAAGCCAAATAATAATTTTTATTTGGATTTTATTTGCTATTTTATTAGATTTACAAAAATACGCGTTTTTTCAAAATATTATTTCGGCCTTTTAAAAATATCCACGTTGTAGAGCTCATTTTGATGAGTCCGGCAAAATTTGTTTCATCGAAATCGGAGTTCGTATGGACTTCCTTTTTAATTTTCTATCTCGTCCGATTCAAAAATACATTTTTTGCAGATTTTTTTTGGTTTGTTTAATTAACGGACGTTCGTCCGTACGTTCGTTTTAATGAACACTGTTCGTTAATTAATTTCAGATGACGAACGTTCATTCGTCTGTCTGTTCGTCAGATTTATTTTCTAGGATTTTTCCGCAATTAATTTCGATCGCGATTCCTCATCCGAATTTCGTTTTAGTATACCTTTCTGCTCGTTTATCGGAATCAGGTGATTCAAACACCCAGATTTTCGTCAAAAAAATCTCTTTTCGATTAATCCACTTGCACAAGATTTTTATAAATGAAAATTTTACTTTAGTCCAGATTAGTAAACGAATCTCGTTTCTTTCGCAGTTTGAGTTACGTTGATCCGTTTGATTTGATTCTTTTTGCATACCGGAGTTCTTTACTTGACCTTTCTGGTTAGATCTTATTCGATTTTACCCGTGCATCTATATTGTTTTCTTATGTGTGCCATTGTTTGTTGCCATAGAATACCCGGATTGTGAAGCGTGCTACCATGAGTCCCTAGGTTTTGTGGATCATCAGCAAGGCAAGTAACACTTTGATCATATCCCTTATTACCCAGTTTTATTGCGTTAGATCCACCTTCACACATTGCATGGTTTGGATCTAATTAACATGTGGGTATTGGGAAGTAGATACTGAGGTAGAACCTATTACCTGTTTACTATTCAAACTTTTGGGAGTTACTTCTACGTTACGCTACTATTGCTATGCTATGCTCGTAGACGATTATTTGGGTGAGTGATTTTCATGACAGATGTGAGTATTGTTAATTAAAGGTTAACTTATGGTGGATACTTAAATACACATCTGGGTGGATTGCTTGAGGCACCCTGGAATCCCTAGTGGCTGTCAGGATATCCCGGGGGAACCGTGTGATCATCCAAAGGTCCGCCACCCAGCTTCAAAGGGATCATAAGACTATTCATACCTGAAACTTACGTGTGCAGCCGCAAGCTATTATGGGCTCTAGCATAGTTGAGTAAGTTGTGTGAAGCTCTCGAAGTGGTAGACTAGCAGATCTAGAGGGTATAGGTGGTACGGTCTACCCAGAAGTAGAGAGTTAATGCTTCATAAAGACCGTGTCTCGAATCTCCGACCATGGATGTATTTCGAGTCTTGTGGGAAAAGTGCACAACCTCTGCAGAGTGTACAAACTAATCATGTTTAGCCGTGTCCCCGGTTATGGACATCTTGAGTATCTGGTTCTTGGATTTTCATGTGTATCTCAACACTCTAAATTAATTTGCGGGTTAATGATGATTATTTTTGGGTGTGAGTTGGAGGAACCTTCTCATTGTTCAATAACTAACAACGTAGTTAAATAAACTTTGTTCCACTAATATAATAAGAAATTTGGCTTCATGCAAAACTATTAACCATAGAGCTTTCCACCAGCCAAATATGCATGTAGATATAGCTTTTATTTCTGTTCACTCTCTATGTGTTACCTTGCCAGCATATTCCATGTGCTAACCCGTTTTCGGCTGCAACGTTCATGTTGCAGACTTTTCAGATATCGAGTAAGCGCCATAGGTCGTTGTTTTGCACTCAGCTATGCCGTTGGAGTTGATGGACCTACTTTTATCTTCCAAGCCTTCCGTTGTTATCATATTTAGATGGCCTTAGGCCATATTATTGTAATAAGTTCTCTTTGAGACATTAGATGTAATATGTGTGTGATTGCTACTCTGTTATAATACCCATCGAAGTACTGTGCATGTCAGCATACCGATCCAGGGATGACACAGATGCATAGAGACTGGACTGATTGAGGTCTCGTCGCTACAGAGGTGGTATCAGAGCACATGTTGACTGTAGGACACGACCACTAAGCTAAAACCATAGGTCGCTCCTCTCTTCTCATTTTCTGACTCCTCTCCCCTTTCAAATCTATAGGATGGTGGATAAAAGGAGCAAGTTTACTCAACCGGATGAGGACACACCTTTTGGAAGACACTTGAAGGAATCCACTAAGTACCTTAACATCGGACTACCAAGCTTCACCGGGACCTTCATCGCCACCCTACCAGAAGAGGAGCGTTGGAAGATTCGAGTTCAAGTTCCAGGAAGGACGTTCATGCCACTCACTAAGCCCATAGAGTTTTCCTTTAATGCACCAATGTGGGGCATATGAAAGAGCATGGCAGCCCAAATTGCCATGGGACGCATTGGAGAAGTTTATCACCAGGATCTCGAAGATACTATCTACCAGATTTTTGGACGCCGAGACGACCAGGGTGAGATAGTCATCACGAGGAGGGACAGATCCATTGCCTCTTACATCCAGGAATTGAACCAGCACATTCGACTCCAAGAGAATCAGATGTATGAGAGTATGGATACTTTACAGAAGGCAATGACGAGGATCAAGGAGCTGGAGGAAGAACTCAAGTCTACACGAGATGGCTACAAGGAGGAGATGGTGACACTTGTGGAGAAGAATGAAGATTTGATTAAGAAGCTAGAAGTCTTCATGACGGAGCCAACGATAGGAGGAGATGAAGATGTTACCCCTAGTCCAAAGAGCTTCATCATCATCGACGACACCGACTCTGACCCTGATGAAAATGATGATGACTACATTGATGAAGCTGGAGCAGATATCATGGAGTCTTCCGCCGATCAAAACTTCTAGTCGACCACCATATCAGTAGCAGTATTTCCCCATGTAAATATTACTTGAGCACTTTTGTGAACGTTAGATAGATCGTTTGTATGCTCTTGTTTGGAATTGATTGAGTGATATGATTGTGTTTGTCTCATGAGCATATGGGTAGTGTTTTCTCTTTAGACCTCACTCTATTCTATTTTCTCATCTTTTCTAAACCCCTCATATGGCACCTTCGAGACGTGAACCCGAATTTGCTTTCCCGCCAGAGATCACCCAATTGATCTAGCAGTAGAATGCCCTGATGCAGATCCTAGTCCAGAATCAGAATCAAGGGAACAACAACAACAACCCTCCGTCACCACCACCACCTGTTGATCACTTAGCCTGTTTCTTAAGGCTAAATCCGCCGGTGTTCTCTAGTAGCACCGAGCCGATTGTTGCAGATGATTGGCTCCGCAAGATTGGAAGGGAGTTAACCACTGCAGGATGCTCAGATGCGGAAAGAGTGCGTTTTGTCGCACATCAGCTAGATGGACCCGCAGCATCATGGTGGGAGAATTTCACAAACACTTACCCCGTTGACACTGTCACATGGGAGCAGTTTCAGCAAGCTTTTCGCACCGCCCATGTTTCAGCAGGAGCTATGTCCATGAAGAAGCGTGAGTTTCGCAACTTACGCCAAGGAGGGCGCCCAGTTGGCCAGTATGTGAAGGAATTTAGCAAGCTAGCACGTTATGCCCCTGATGACATTGCTACAGATGCCGCTAAACAGGAGAAGTTCCTGGAAGGACTAAATGATGAGCTAAGCATGTAGTTGATGGTGGCAACCTTCAACAACTACTAGGAGTTAGTAGACAAAGCTCTCAAGATTGAAGGGAAGCAGCAGCAGATTGACAATTGCAAGAGAAAGTATGGACAAGGGAGGTTCAATTCTGGAGCTCTGTAGAAGCCCCGTTTTACCCCGAACTCGGGAGGGCACATTCACCACAACCATGGGGGAAATCATTCCCATGGAGGTGGCTCGCATAATCATAGTGGCCCCAGGAATGCAAATGGTAATGGAGGAAGCAATGGACAGAACCATTCCACCCCAGCAACGCCCGCCAAGAAGGATCTAAGTCACATTACTTGTTTCAAGTGCGGGAAGATGGGGCATTACGCCACCGAGTGTCCCGAAGCAAAGAATGGGAATGGCAATGACAACTCTAGGAAGAAGCCCAACCCCTTCAACAGGGAACAAGTGAACCACGTTAGCGTGGAGGAGGTTGAAGCACAACCTGATGCAGTAGTAGGTAAGTTTCTGGTTAATTCATTTACTGCAATTGTTCTTTTCGATACTGGTGCAACGTATTCATACATATGAAGCGGATTTGTGGATAAGTATAACCTGCCAACCCAAGCCCTTAGGTCACCCATGTTAGTAACCTCGCCAGGAGCAGAATATATGGCTAGCCTAAGGTGTGATCGGATACCTTTGAGGATGGGTAATTACGTGTTTCCCTTAGACCTAATAGTATTGGAGTCACAAGGACTGGATGTAATATAAGGTATGGATTGGTTATCGAAGTATGGAGGGAACATTGACTGCGCGAGTAAGTCGGTTTTACTCACCACCCCGGAAGGAAGAAGGATTAAATATGTATCCTAGCATATACCGAAGAGAACTCGAGTAAATTCCTTATCAGGAGTTGTACAGGAGGAAGTACCAGTGGTGAAGGATTTCCCTAATGTATTTCCACAGGAGTTGCCAGGCATGCCACCGGACAGAGACCTTGAGTTTTTGATTGAGCTTTTGCCAGGCACATGACCAATATGCAAGAGACCATATCGGATGCCTGCAAAGGATTTGGAAGAAATTAAGAAGCAGATTAAGGAGTTACTGGATAAAGGCTATAGTCGCCCAAGTTCGTCACCTTGGGGATCACCAGTACTTCTAGTGGAGAAGAAGGATGGATCATTGAGGATGGTTGGTGATTATCGAGGGCTGAATGAAGTGACAATTAAGAACAAGTATCCACTACCGATGATCAATGATTTGCTTGATCGTTTGCAAGGAGCTAAGGTATTTTCAAAGATCGATCTGCGATCAGGATACCACCAGCTGAAGATTCGAGAGCAGGATATACCTAAAACAGCTTTTACCACGAGGTATGGGCTATATGAGTATACTGTTATGTCATTTGGTCTGACCAATGCACCTGCCTATTTCATGAACATGATGAACAAGGTATTTATGGAGTTCTTGGACAAGTTCGTCGTGGTGTTCATTGATGATATTCTGGTCTTCTTGAAGAATGAAGAGGAGCATGAAGAGCATTTGCGTTTGGTACTTGAGAAACTCAGAGAACATCAGTTATATGCCAAGTTCAGCAAGTGTGAGTTTTGGTTGAAGGAAGTTGGTTTCCTCGGACATGTTATATCCGGAGAAGTAATAGCAGTAGACCCCGCCAAAGTTGACACTGTGACAACTTGGGAATCCCCCACAACAGTTGGAGAGATCCGGAGTTTTCTTGGACTCGTAGGATACTACCGGAGGTTCATTGAGAATTTCTCAAAGATTGCAAAGCCCATGACGGAGTTGCTGAAGAAGGACACCAAGTTCAACTGGACTGAGGAATATGAAGCCAGTTTTCAGGAGTTGAAGAAACGCTTGGTTACAGCCCCAGTGTTGATTCTTCCAGATCAACGCAATGATTATCAAGTGTATTGCGACGCTTCTCGTCGAGGACTTGGAGCAGTGCTGATGCAGGAGGGAAGACTTGTTTCGTATGCTTCACGACAACTTAAACCCCATGAGTTGAACTATGCTACTCATGATCTGGAGTTAGCAGCCGTAGTGCATGCACTGAAGACGTGGAGACACTTCCTCATTGGAAACCATTGTGAAGTATACACGGATCACAAGAGTTTGAAGTATATCTTCACTCAGAAGGAGTTGAATCTCAGACAAAGGAGATGGTTGGAACTCATCAAGGATTATGATATGAGATTGCACTATCATCCCGAAAAGGCAAATGTAGTAGCTGATGCGTTAAGCCGCAAGAGTCATGTCAATACACTCATAACCAAAGGATTTCCCGAGGAGTTGGCCGAAGATCTTCGCGAGCTATGATTGGAGATAGTTCCGAAGGGTTATGTAGCAGCATTGGAAATTCAGTCTACCCTGATGAGTAAGATCAAAGAAGCTCAGCAGTCTGACACAAAGGTTTTCGAGATAAAGGAAAGAATGAGCAAGGGAAAGGACAAAGGATTTCGTGAGGATGAGCACGATACCTTATGGTTTGAGGATCGCGTATATGTGCCCAATGACCCTGAGATCAGGAAGTTGATTCTGCAGGAGGCACATGATTCGCCGTATTCGATTCAGCCAGGAAATACCAAGATGTATCCGGATTTGAAAGTCAGTTTCTGGTGGACTGGAATGAAGAAGGATATTGCGGAGTGTGTGGCAGTTTGTGATGTTTGTCAGAGAGTGAAGGCAGAGCATTGGAAGCCAGCAGGATTGCTACAGCCATTGCCGATACCCGAATGGAAGTGGGACAAGCTAGGCATGGATTTCATCACGGGATTACCCCGAACGCATTCAGGCTATGACTCGATTTGGGTTGTAGTCGACCATTTGACGAAGGTATCTCATTTCATCCCAGTAAAGACTACTTACAACAGTGCTAAGTTGGCGAAGATATACATGACCAGGATCGTATGTCTGCATGGAGTTCCGAGAGCCATTGTATCAGATAGAGGAACCCAGTTTACCTCAAAGTTCTGGAATCAGTTGCATGAAACCTTGGGAACCAGGCTAGAGTTCAGTACAGCCTTTCATCCACAGACAGATGGAGAGACCGAGAGAGTTAACCAGATTCTGGAGGACATGCTGAGAGCTTGTGCACTAGATTATGGATCTAGTTGGGACGACAATTTGCCGTACGCAGAGTTCTCCTACAACAACAGCTATCAAGCCAGTTTAAAGATGGCCCCTTTCGAAGCTTTGTACGGGAGAAGGTGCAGAACACCGTTGTTATGGGACGAAGTTGGATACCGTCAGCTGTTCGGACCAGATTTGATTAAGGAATCTGAAGAAAAGGTTAAGTCGATTCGTGATAGACTGAAGATAGCCTAGTCCACACAGAAGAGCTATGCAGATTCAAAACGCAAGGAGACAGTTCATGAAGTCGGAGACAAAGTTTATCTTCGCGTGTCCCCACTTCGAGGAGTTAAGCATTTTGGAGTTAAAGGAAAATTAGCACCACGTTTTGTGGGACCATACGAAGTTCTGGAACGTATGGGAGAAGTTGCTTACAAGTTGGAATTGCCGGAAGGATTGTCGGGAGTTCACGATGTCTTCCATGTTTCCCAGTTGAAAAAGTGCCACGCAGAGATGGCCGTTATTCCTCTAAGAGATACAGTACCACTGGAAGCAATTCAGTTGGATAGTGATTTGACCTACGAGGAGAAACCAGAGAAGATTCTCGAGTATGCCAGCCGAGTCACACGCAGCAAGGTTATCAAGTTCTGCAAAGTTCAATGGAGCCACCATACCAAGGAAGAATCCACCTAGGAACGAGAGGAGGATCTACGGAAAGATCACCTGCACATATTTTCTAGCCAACCCGAATCTCGATGGCGAGATTCATCTTAAGGGGGTAGGTTTGTAACGTCCCAAATTTCCAACTTGGAATGTTATTGCACTAGAGCATCTTGCATATCATATTTTATTTGCATAATTGCTGATCCATAAAAAAAATATCTAAGCAACTCAAGGACCCTTGGAGAGAGTTGGGAATTTATTTATTTTCATATTGGGATTTTCTCAAATAATGAAAAGAGCTCATTGGTTTTTAATTATTTTTCTCTTCAAATATTTCATATATAAAAATATGAGAGAGGGGATAAAATGACTTTCCCAAAATTTAGAAATATTTGAGAGGAAATATTAAAGCCAAATTATAATTTTGATTTGGATTTTATTTGCTATTTTATTTGATTTACGAAAATACGCGTTTTTCAAAATATCATTTCGGCCTATTAAAAATGTCCATGTTATAGAGCTCATTTTAAAGTGTCCGGCAAAATTTGTTTCATCGAAATCGGAGTTCGTATGGACTTCCTTTTTAATTTTCTATCTCGTCCGATTTAAAAAAAATGCAGATTTATTTTTTTATTTTATTTTTTTGGTTTATTTAATTAACGGACGTTCGTCCGTACGTTCGTTTTAACGAACACTGTTCGTTATTTAATTTTAGACGATGAACGTTTGTTCGTCCGATTTATTTTCGGGGATTTTTCCGTGATTAATTTCGATCGTGATTCCTGATCCGAATTTCGTTTTAGTATAACTTTTCGCTCGTTTATCGGAATTAGGTGATTCAAACGCCCAGATTTTCGTTACGAAAATATCTTTGTGATTAATCCACTTGCACAAGATTTTTATAAATGAAATTTTTTACTTTAGTCCAGATTAGTAAACGAATCTAGTTTCTTTCGCAGTTTGAGTTTCGTTGATCCGTTTGATTTGATTCTTATTGCAAACCGGAGTTCTTTACTTGAACTTTCTGGTTAGATCTTATTCTATTTTACTCGTGCATCTATATTGTTTGCTTATGTGTGCTATTGTTTGTTGCGATAGAATACCCGGATTGTGAAGCGTGCTACCACGAGTACCTAGGTTTTGCGGATCATCAGCAAGGCAAGTAACACTTTGATCATATCCCTTATTACCTAGTTTTATTGCATTAGATCCACCCTCACACATTGCATGGTTAGGATCTAATTAACATGTGGGTACTGGGAAGTAGATACTGAGGTAGAACCTATTACCTGTTTACTATTCAAACTTTTGGGAGTTACTTCTACATTACACTATTATTGCTATGCTATGCTCGTAGACGATTATTTGGGTGAGTGATTTCCATGACAGATGTGAGTATTGTTAATTTAAGGTTAACTTATGGTGGCTACTTAAATACACATCTGGGTGGATTGCTTGAGGCACCCTCGAATCCCGAGTGGCTGTCAGGATAACCCGGGGGAACCGTGTGATCATCCTAAGGTCCTCCACCTAGCTTCAAAGGGATCGTAAGACTATTCATACCTGAAACTTACGTGTGCAGCCGCAAGCTATTATGGGCTCTATCATAGTTGAGTAAGTTGTGTGAAGCTCTTGAAGTGGTAGACTAGCAGATGTAGAGGGTATAGGTGGTACGGTCTACCCAGAAGTAGAGAGTTAATGCTTCAGAAAGACTGTGTCCCGAATCTCCGACCATGGATGTATTTCGAGTCTTGTAGGAAAAGTGCACAACCTCTGCAGAGTGTACAGACTAACCATGTTTAGCCGTGTCCCCGGTTATGGACATCTTGAGTATCTGGTTCTTGGATTTTCATGTGTATCTCAACACTCTAAATTAATTTGCGGGTTAATGGTGATTATTTTTGGGTTTGAGTTGGAGGAACCTTCTCATTGTTTAGTAACTAACAACGTAGTTAAATAAACTTTGTTCCACTAATATAGGAAGAAATTTGGCTTTATGCAAAACTGTTAACCATAGAGCTTTCCACCAGCCAAATATGCATGTAGATATAGCTTTTATTTCTGTTCACTGTCTATGTGTTACCTTGCCAGCATATTCCATGTGCTGACCCGTTTATGGCTGCAACGTTCATGTTGCAGACTTTTCCGATATCGAGTAAGTGCCCTAGGTCGTTGTTTTGCACTCAGCTATGCCATTGCAGTTGATGGACCTAATTTATCTTCCAAGCCTTCCGCTGTTATCATATTTAGATGGCCTTAGGCCATATTATTGTAATAAGTTCTCTATGAGAAATTCGATGTAATATGTGTGTGATTGCTACTCTGTTATAATACCCATCGAAGTACTGTGCGTGTCAGCATACCGATCCAGGGATGAAACATATGCATAGAGACTGGACTGATTGAGGTCTGGTCGCTACAGATACTACTTTGCTACTAAATACTTGGCTTTAGATATTAAGTCTTTCAGGTGTGGTTGAATTGACAACTCAGATACTAATACTCGAGAATATTCTTTGGCTCCCATTGAGTCGAATCAATAAATTTGGGTTGAATACTCTACCCTCGAAAAATGTTGCGATCCCCTATACTTGTGGGTTATCAGACACCAACCATTTGGCCACGCTGGTCCTTCGCATTGTTGTGGACGGCTTGCCATTGGCCTATGCACCACTCATCCACTAATGCATCCCAACAATCCATGTTATCCGCACACCATCTCAGGGACACCTATTAGTTAGTAAAGATAAATTTGAGCGCTACGCCTACGAATCAAATCAAGGAAACTAAGTACAAGGCCTTGAGAATAGGTAATTAACTTCATGTACTGCTCCTTCCTCAAAAACTTTTTGTGGCACGGCGACATGGCCTTCTTAATACTATGTGATGCGTAGTAGTCTCGAACAGCCTCGACCCGAGCCTCATGGCATAAGTTCTGTAATAGGCTCTTGCATTCGGTATCGATAATCTTAGCCGCCGCCTCCTGATATCCCTCCTCACACCTGTAGAAGGTCTGCAATCAAACGAGACAACACTAATTAGTATAATAACTAGCTATATTGTTAATTTTAGATTGTGTGTGAAAGGAGAAATTACCCAAAAGTTGTTGATCACCATCTTGGACCTCGTGTAGCACAAGACACCAACGATCATCTCCTTTGATGGGGCTTGGGTAGGCTCGTAGTTCTCCCACCTAAATCCTAGTTGAGGAACTTAACCCTCACCCGGCAACATGAGAAATCCTGGGAAATTTTTCCGGCAAAGCACACCAAGGACGGTGTTCGACTTGTGGACTCCACGGGGGAGATGCTAACCCCTGCAGTATGACAAGGTCAATGCATTAGATATTTGAAGAAAAATGATGGCAAAAGGTACAAAAAGAGTAAATGCACTTACTTATCACCCAGAAGGCCTAATCACCAGCCTCTCCTCGCGGGTCGCCGACACGGCGGGAGACGTGTATCACCACACTAGTACACGGTGACCCCCTCAACAACCTCGCCCTCACTATCTGCACACTCATCCCCGCCACCATTAGCATGGCCACCCGACCCCTCGGTCCGATCCGGCTAGGTACCCCATCCGGACGTCTCCTCGGACATAGTGATGACAAGATGATGTATATACTTCTCGCACCTCGTTTATTACCCCAAGTGGAAGGTTGAGATGGAGCCAGCAGCAAGTTTTCCCATACACGGAGACTCTAAGGTTTATCGAACCAAGAGGACTCCTAGGATCAACAAGTAGGTCTCTTCTACCCTGGCGCTAGCAGAAGAAGTGGACATGAACACACACAAATAACTTTGCTCCCAACAAGTACTGAGAGGTTGTCAATCTCTCCGGCCTTGTAGTTTGCAAAGGATCAAAACACAAGCGGGAAAAAGTAATAGTGATTGCAATGGAAAAGTAAACGAAAACGGTAAATGATGGAGGTGTAAGTAATGATGGTGATATGGACCGGAGTCACATGATGTTCACTAGTGATGTCTCTCTCCCAAAAGATGATAAACAACTATGCTTGGGTAAACAAATTATAGTTGGGCAAATTGACAGAATTATGAACTCACCGCAATGCTAATTACGCTAATTGATAGTTAGAGGTTCAATATTAATGGGGAGTACGCCAACCGGTTAGTCATCGGCATCGACTTACTAATCATCCACCTTGAGATATCTATCCAGAACATCTCGTCGGTATTAAGTTGCGAGCCCCACCCAAAGTGTAAACTCAAAGCAACGGACAACTACATTAATGAACTATGCGTAAGGTAAACAATCCTTGCAACCGTGCTCACAAGCACAGTTGTTTTCTCCCTGGTGGAAACAACACATCCCCTAGTCTCATGTTTTTATCACTCAAGATAGACATCGAGGGGCATGAACCCACAATCGTGCATAACGCTCCCTCTTAGAGTTACAATTTACTACTCGGCCAAAGCAATAAATAGCAACGGAGAACATGCATGAATCACTAAGGAACATAATATAAAAGGATAATCAAATATATAACTCCTAACAATCTGAACATAATCTCATAATCCATCGGATCCCAACAAACCGAGCATAGAAATAGCAAGAGAATGACATAGATGCCTTGATCATGTAGGGCAGCTCACAAGGACTAACCATTGAAGCACAAGATTGGAGAGAAGACATCACATAGCTACTAGTCATGGATTCATGGTCCAAGGAGGACTACTCACGACACGTCCGGGAAGCGTCCATGGCGGTGGAGAATCTCCCGGAGGTCAATCCTCCCTCCGGTAGGGTGCCGGGAAGAGGTCTCCTAACGCTCCCGATCTCGGAAGCGCTGCGGCGGCAGAACGCTGGAGAAATTCGTGATTCCGGAAGTTGTGGAAGGGTTTCCTCTTGGAGGACTAAATATAGGCCAAAGGAGGGCACCGGAGGAGGTGGGGGCCCACCAAGGGGGCCTCCTGGCGTGGCCTAGGGCCTGGCCACGCCAGCAGGTCACCTGGACGGCCCCGAGCCCCCCTCTGGCCCATCTTCGGTGATCTGGAAGCTTCTGTTTCGCATATTTTGATATATTTTTCCTGGAATTTTTTGGGGTTCGGAAAATTGGGTAAAAGCCCCTACAAAATAGACATCAACAGACAGAAACTGGCATTGGGCGCACTGAGTTAGTAGGTTAGTCCAAATATGTGTAAAATGATATAAAAGTGTAGCACAACATATAACAATGTCACCCAAAAGATCATGGAACAAGCACAAATTATAGATACGTTTGGGACATATCTCATAGCCCCTGGATCCCGAGTCTCGTTGGCCGAAGCCTGTGGCCCGGAGTCTCGTGGGAGGTAGCCCCTGGTATAGGAGTCTCGTGGGCCGAAGCCTCTAGAATCGGAGTCTCATGGGCCGAAGGCCCATTGACCCGAGGCTCCTAGTATGGAGTCCCCGTAGGCTCCACCTCAAACGGGTCCACCCTAGTAGTCTTGTGCTCGGGTGAATGAGCTGGGGGTGGCGGCGAGGACAGCATAGAAGTCCACCTAACTCTCCCGTGACCTTGTCCTGTACCTTTCGCCTTCGTCCCTACCTGACCTCCTCCCCCGATGGGCAATGACGCCGATGAAGAAGCGCCCGAGGGTGTCCCCAAACTGTCTTCCAACGCTCTACAAAGAGATTGGGGTGGAATGGAAGTGCCCCTCCCGCGGCCCGCTGAAGAAGAACTACCCGTGGAACGATCTGGACCCGCGCCCACCATCTTTCAACACCTATCGTGATAAAGAGTAAAAGAAGTTAGTACAACATAAAAAAATTGAATACGTGGCATGAATAATAATATGTACATATGTAGTTTAAGTTGGGATGCATACAAACTAATAATAGTGTGGATCATCTATATAAGCTTCGGGATCAGTAAATGCATCAACATCATCACTATCACGCATGTCATCATGAACGACGTGCTCATCGGGCTCAGCGACATCAACATGTGGAAGGGTCTTCTGTATTAGGTCAAGCATTGAAAGGTCATCCACAGTAGTGAGCTCTGCTGGTTCTAGCTTAGGGGTGAAATCGGATTCACTTCGTTGTCTATTTCCATATTCTGGGTGAAGTAGAGCGGTACTTGAAACGTATCTTGGAAAGATATGCTTCTTGGAAGAATTCACCGTCATAAGTGTCAGGGTTAATGTGAGGTTCATAATGCTCTTCATTGTGGGGAGGTGATCTAGCATGTGGCGGCACATCATAAACAACATCCCAACCATTTAGATTCTCATCAGTTTGGCACGCCCACGGTAGATACAAAACTTGGGTCGCATGTTGAGCCATAATATTGATATCGGGAACATCTGAATGGATACTTTGTTTGATATTGACTAGTCCTATATGTTCATGAGTCCTTCAAGTCTTCTTTGGATGTAACTGTTGGGGAACGTTGCATGGGAAACAAAAAAATTCCTACGCACAAGAAGACCTATCATGGTGATGTCCAACTACGAGAGGAGATTTGGATCTACGTACCCTTGTAGATCGCACAGCAGGAAGCATTAAGAAACGCGGTTGATGTAGTGGAACGTCTTCACGTCCCTTGATCCGACCCAGGAACCGTCCCGTGATCCGTCCCACGATCCGTTCCGATCTAGTGCCGAACGGACGACACCTCCGCGTTTAGCACACGTACAGCTCGATGATGATCTCGGCCTTCTTGATCCAGCAAGCAAGACAGAGAAGTAGATGAGTTCTCCGGCAGCGTGACGGCACGCTGGTGGTGGTGACGATCTACTCCCGCAGGGCTCCGTCTGAGCTCCGCAGAAATCCGATCTAGAGGTAGAACTATGTGGTCTAGGGTTCAGTTGCACGTGGCAAAAGTTGTCTCAAATCAGCCCTAAAACACCACTATATATAGGAGGGAGGGGGGGGAGGAGGCTTGCCTTGAAAGCCAAGCCCTCAAGGGGTGCGCCGGCCAAGGAGGAGGAGGACTCCTCCTCCAATTTGGTTTGGGGAAGGAGGAGTCCTCCTCTTCCTTCCCACCTCCCAATTTCCCTTTTCTTTTTCTTTTCTTTCTGGTATTTCTATAAGTGGCGCCATGGGCCCCTTGGGCTGACTCCACCAGCCGACTAGGGACTTGTGGCACCACCCTATGGCCTTGGGCTCACTCTCGGGTGGGTGGTCCCCTCTCGGTGAACTCCCGGAACCCATTCATCACTCCCGGTACACTACTGGAATTGCCCGAAACTTTCCGGTAACCAAATGAAACCATCCTATATATCAATCTTCGTTTCCGGACCATTCCGGAAACCCTCGTGACGTCCTGATCTCATCTGGGACTCCGAACAACATTCAGTAACCACACATATAACTCAACTATACTAAAACATCACCGAACCTTAAGTGTGCAGACCCTGCGGGTTCGAGAACTATGTAGACATGCCCCGAAGCACTCCTCGGTCAATATCCAATAGCAGGACCTAGATGCCCATATTGGATCCTACATATTCTCCGAAGATCTTATCGGTTGAACCTGAGTGTCAAGGATTCATATAATCCTGTATGTCATTCCCTTTATCCTTCGGTATGTTACTTGCCCGAGATTCGATCATCGGTATCCGCATACCTATTTCAATCTCGTTACCGGCAAGTCTCATTACTCGTTCCGTAATACAAGATCACGTGACTTACACTTAGTCACATTGCTTGCAAGGCTTGTGTGTGATGTATTATTACCGAGTGGGCCCCGAGATACCTCTCCGTCACACGGAGTGACAAATCCTGTCTTGATCCATACTAACTCAACGGACACCTTCGGAGATACCTATAGAGCACCTTTATAGTCACCCAGTAACGTTGTGACGTTTGATGCACACAAGGTATTCCTCCGGTGTTAGTGAGTTATATGATCTCATGGTTATAGGAACAAATACTTTACACGCAGAAAACAATAGCAATAAAACGACACGATCAATATGCTACGTTCATAGTTTGGTTCTAGTCCATCACATGATTCTCCTAATGATGTGATCTAGTTATCAAGTGACAACACTTGCACATAGCCAGAAAACCTTGACTATCATTGACCAATTGGCTAGCCAACTAGAGGCTTGCTAGGGACATTGTTTTGTCTATGTATCCACACATGTATCTATGTTTTCATTCAATACAATTATAGCATGGATAATAATCGATTATCTTTAAACAGGAAATATAATAATAACTATTTATCATTGCCTCTAGGGCATATTTCCAACAGTCTCCCACTTGCACTAGAGTCATTAATCTAGTCCTCACATCGCCATGCGATTTACATTGTAATAAATCGAACACCCATATAGTTCTGGTGTTGATCATGTTTTGCCCGTGGAAGAGGTTTAGTCAGCGGGTCTGCTACATTCAGATCCATGTGCACTTTGCAAATATTCATGTCATCTCCTTCGACGTAGTCGCGGATGAGGTTGAAGCGTCGTTTGATGTGTCTGGTCTTCTTCTTAAACCTTGGTTCCTTTGCTCAGGCAATGGACCAGTGTTGTCACATAACAGGGTTAATGGATTTAGTGCGCTCGGCACAACTCCTAGATCTGTCATGAACTGCTTCATCCATACACCCTCCTTTGCTGCCTCCGAGGCAGCCATGTACTCCGCTTCACATGTAGAATCTGCTACGACGCTCTTCTTGGAACTGCACCAGCTTACTGCACCCCCTTTAAGAATAAATACGTATCCGGTTTGCGACTTAGAGTCATCCGGATCGGTGTCAAAACTTGTGTTGACATAACCTTTTACGACGAGCTCTTTGTCACCTCCATAAACGAGAAACATTTCCTTAGTCCTTTTCAGGTACTTCAGAATATTCTTGACCGCCGTCCAGTGATCCACTCGTGGATTACTCTAAAACCTGCCTGCCATACTTATGGCCAAGCTGACATCTCGTCTAGTGCACAACATTGCATACATGATAGAACCTACGGCTGAAACGTAGGGGGCGGAACTCATTTGTTCTCTATCTTCCGCAGTTGCTGGGCACTGAGTCTTACTCAATTTTGTACCTTGTAATACTGGCAAGAACCCTTTCTTGGAGTGATTCATTTTGAACTTCTCAAAAACTTTATCAAGGTATGTGCTTTGTGAAAGTCCTATCAGGCGTCTCGATCTATCCCTATAGATCTTAATGCCTAGAATGTAAGCAGCTTCTCCTAGGTCCTTCATAGAGAAACTTTTATTCAAGTAATCCTTTATGCTCTCCAAAAGCTCCAGGTTGTTTCCAATCAGCAATACGTCATCCACATATAATATTAGAAACGCCACAGAGCCCCCCTCACTTTCTTGTAAATACAAGATTCTCCAACCACTTGTATAAACCCAAATGCTTTGATCACCTCGTCAAAGTGCTTATTCCAGCTCCGAGATGCTTGCACCAGTTCATAAATGGATCGCTGGAGCTTGCACACTATGTTAGCATTCTTTGGATCGACAAAACCTTTGGGTTGCATCATATACAACTCTTGCTTAAGAAAACCGTTAAGGAACGCCGTTTTGACATCCATCTGCCAGATTTCATAATCGTAAAAAGAAGATATTGCTAACATGATTCGGACGGACTTAAGCATCGCTACCGGCGAGAATGTCTCATCGTAGTCAACTTCTTGAACTTGTAAAAAACCCTTTGCCACAAGTCGACCTTTATAAACGGTCACATTACCGTCTGCCTCCGTCTTCTTCTTAAAGATCCATTTGTTCTGAATAGCCTTCCGGCCTTCAGGTAGTACTTCCAAAGTCTAGACTTTGTTCTCGTACATGGATCCTATCTCGGATTTCATGGCCACCAGCCATTTGTTGGAATCCGGGCACACCATTGCTTCCTCATAATTCGCAGGTTCATTGTTGTCCAACAACATAATTGATAAGACAGGATTACCGTACAACTCAGGAGCAGTACGTGATCTTGTCGACCTGCGAGGTCCGATAGGAACTTGATCCAAAGTTTCATGATCATCATCATCAACTTCCTCCTCAACGGCGCCATAGCAACAGGGGTTTCCCCTTGCCCTGCGCCACCATCTAGAGGGATTAGAGGTTCGACAACCTCATCAAGTTCTGTCTTCCTCCCACTCAATTCTTTCTTGAGAAACCGCTTCTGAAGAAAAGCTCTGTTTTTAGCAACAAACACTTTGCCCTCGGATTTGAGATAGAATGTATACCCAACTGTCTCTTTTGGGTAACCTATGAAGACACACTTTTCCGCTTTGGGTTCCAGCTTTTCACGTTGAAGCTTTTTGACATAAGCATCATATCTCCAAACTTTAAGAAACGACAACTTTGGTCTTTTGCCATACCACAGATCGTAAGGTGTCGTCTCAACGGACTTTGATGGTGCCCTATTTAAAGTGAATGCAGCTGTCTCTAATGCATAACCCCAAAACGATAACGACAAATCGGTAAGAGACATCATAGATCGCACCATCTCTAATAAAGTACGATTACGACGTTCGGACACACCATTACGTTGTGGTGTTCCACGTGGTGTCAACAGTGAAACAATTCCACATTGTCTTAAGTGCACACCAAACTCGAAACTCAGATATTCACCCCCACGATCAGACCGTAGGAACTTGATCTTCTTGTTATGATGATTTCAACTTCACTCTGAAATTGCTTGAACTTCTCAAACATTTTAGACTTGTGCTTCATCAAGTAGACATAACCATATCTACTCAAATCTTCAGTGAAGGTGAGAAAATAATGATATCCAATGCGCGCCTCCACACTCATCGGACCACATACATCGGTATATATGATTTCCAACAAGTCACTTGCACACTCCATTGTTCCGGAGAACGGTGTCTTAGTCATCTTGCCCATGAGGCATGGTTCGCACGTGTCAAGTGAATAAAAGTCAAGTGACTCCAAAAGTCCATCGGAATGGAGTTTCTTCATGTGCTTTACACCCTTACGACCTAAGCGGTAGTGCCACAAAAACATGGCGCTATCATTGTTAACTCTTACTCTTTTGGTCTCAATGTTATGTATATGTGTATCATCGCTATCAAGATTCAATATGAATAATCCTCTCACATTGGGTGCATGACCATAAAAGATATTACTCATATAAATATAACAACCTTTATTCTCTGACTTAAACGAGTAACCGTCTCGCAATAAACAAGATCCAGATATAATGTTCATGCTTAACGCAGGCACTAAATAACAATTATTTAAGTTCATAACTAATCATGATGGTAACTGAAGTGAAACTGTGCCGACGGCGATTACATCAACCTTGGAACCATTTCCCACGCGCATCGTCACTTCATCCTTCGCCAGCCTTCACTTATTCCACAGTTCTTGTTTCAAGTTGCAAATATGAGAAACAGAATCGGTATCAAATACCCACGCACTACTACGAGAGCTGGTTAAGTACACATCAATAACATGTATATCGAATATACCTGATTTTTCCTTGGCCGCCTTCTTATCAGCCAAATACTTGAGGCAGTTGCGCTTCTAGTGACAACACTCCGTTTCAGGCTTAGGTCCAACTTTGGGTTTCTTCGTCGGATTGGCAACAGGCTTGCCGCTCTTCTTGGAATTACCCTTCTTTCCTTTGTCGTCTCTCTTGAAACTAGTGGTCTTATTCACCATCAACACTTGATGCTCTTTACGGAGTTCTGACTCTGCAACTTTCAGCATCGCGAATAACTCGCCGGGTGACTCTTTCATCCCTTGCATGTTATTGTTCAACAGAAAGCCCTTGTAGCTTGGTGGAAGTGATTGAAGAATTCTGTCAGAGATAGCCTCTTGCGGGAGTTCAATCCCTAGCTCAGCTAGACGATTTGAGTACCCAGACATTTTGAGCACATGTTCACTGACAGACGAATTCTCCTCCATCTTGCAAGCATAGAATTTATTGGAGGTCTCATACCTCTCGATCCGGGCGTTCTTCTGAAAGGTAAACTTCAACTCCTGGAACATCTCGAATACTCCATGACACTCAAAGCGACGTTGAAGTCCCGGCTCTAATCCATACAAGGTTGCACATGTAACTACTGAGTAGTCCTCCCTACGTGTTAACCAAGCGTTCTTAACATCTTGGTCAGCCGTAGCGGGTGGTTCATCTCCTAGCGCAGCATTAAGGACATAATCCTTCTTCCCAGCTTGCAGGACCAACTTAAGATTAGGAGCCGAGTCTACAAAGTTGCTTCCATCATCTTTCAACTTAGCTTTCTCTTGGAACATATTAAAATTCAGGGTGACTGTCGTGTGAGCCATTCATCTACAATACAAATATTTCAAAGTGGACTTAGACTATGTTCAAGATAATTAGAGTTTAACTAATCAAATTGCTTGCTAAACTCCCACTCAAAAAATACATATCTCTAGTCATTTGAGTGGTATATGATCCAAATTCACTAACTCAAGTCCGATCATCACGTGAGTTGAGAATAGTTTCAGTGGTAAGCATCTCTATGCTAATCATATCAACTATAGGATTCATGCTCGACCTTTCAGTCTCATGTGTTCCGAGGCCATGTCTACACATGTTAGGCTCGTAAAGCTTAACCCGAGTGTTCCGCGTGTGCAACTGTTTTGCACCCGTTGTATGTGAACGTTGAGTCTGTCACACCCGTTCATCACGTGGTGTCTCGTAACGATGAACTATAGCAACGGTGCACAGTCGGGGAGAACACAATTTTGTGTCGCAATTCTTGTGAGAGATCACCTCATAATGCTACCGTCGTTCTAAGCAAAATAAGGTGCATAAAAGGATTAACATCACATGTAATTCGTAAGTGACATGATATGGCCATCATCATGTGCTTCTTGATCTCCATCACTAAAGCACCGACACGATCTTCTTGTCACCGGCGCCACACCATGATCTCCATCATCATAATCTCCATCAATGTGTCGCCATCGAGGTTGTCGTGCTACTTATGCTATTACTACTAAAGCTACGTCCTAGCAATATAGTAAACACATCTGCAAGCACAAACCTTAGTTTAAAGACAACCCTATGGCTCCTGCCGGTTGCCGTAGCATCGACGTGTAAGTCGATATTAACTATTACAACATGATCATCTCATACATCCAATATATCACATCACGTCATTGGCCATATCATATCACAAGCATACCCTACAAAAACAAGTTAGACGTCCTCTAATTTGTTGTTGCATGTTTAACGTGGCTGCTATGGGTATCTATTATGATTGCATCGTACTTACGCAAAAACCACAACGGAGATGCGCAAATTGCTATTTAACCTCTCCAAGGACTGCCTCGGTCAAAACCAATTCAACTAAAGTTGAAGAAACCGACACCCGCCAGTCGTCTTTATGCAACGAGGTTGCATGTTAGTCGATGAAACGAGTCTCCCGTAAGCATACGAGTAGTGTCGGTCCAGGCCGCTTCAATCCAACAATATCGCCGAACCGAGAAAAGACTAAGGAGGGCAGCAAATCAAACATCACCATCCACAAAACCTTTTGTGTTCTACTCGAGATAACATCTACGCATGAACCTAGCTCATGATGCCACTGTTGGGGAACGTTGCATGGGAAACAAAAAATTTCCTACGCACACGAAGACCTATCATGGTGATGTCCATCTACGAGAGGAGATTTGGATCTACGTACCCTTGTAGATCACACAATAGGAAGCGTTAAGAAACGCAGTTGATGTAGTGGAACGTCTTCACGTCCCTCGATCCGCCCCATGAACCATCCCATGAACCGTCCAGCGATCCGTCCCACGATCCATTCCGATCTAGCGCCGAATGGACGACACCTCCGCGTTCAGCACACGTACAACTCAACAATGATCTCGGCCTTCTTGATCCAGCAAGCAAGACGAAGAAGTAGATGAGTTCTCCGGCAGCGTGACGGCGCACCGGTGGTGGTGAAAATCTACTCCTGCACGACTCCGCTCGAGCTCCGCAGAAATCCGATCTAGAGGTAGAACTATGTGGTCTAGGGTTGAGTTGCACTTGGCAAAAGTTGTCTCAAATCAGCCCTAAAACACCACTATATATAGGAGGGAGGGGGAGGAGGCTTGACTTGAGGGACAAGCCCTCAAGGTGTGCGCCGGCCAAGTAGGAGGAGGACTCCTCTTCCAATTCGGTTTGGGGAAGGAGGAGTCCTCCTCTTCCTTCCCACTTCCCAATTTCCCTTTTATTTTTCTTTTCTTTTTGGTATTTCTATAAGTGGCACCATGGGCCCCTTGGGATGACTCCACCTGCCCACTAGGGACTTTTGGCGCCACCCTATGGCCTTGGGCTCACTCCTGGGTGGGTGGGCCCCTCCCGGTGAACTCCCGGAACCCATTCGTCACTCCCGGTACACTGCCGAAATTGCCCGAAACTTTGCGGCAACCAAATGAAACCATCCTATATATCAATCTTCCTTTCCGGACCATTCCAAAAATACTCGTGACGTCCGTGATCTCATCCGGGACTCCAAACATCATTCGGCAACCACACATATAACTCAACTATACTAAAACATCGCCGAACCTTAAGTGTGCAGACCCTACGAGTTCGAGAACTATGTAGACATGCCCCGAGGCACTCCTCGGTCAATATCCAATAGCGGGATCTGGATGCCCATATTGGATCCCACATATTCCCCGAAGATCTTATTGGTTGAACCTCAATGTCAAGGATTCATATAATCCCATATGTCATTCCCTTTGTCCTTTGGTATGTTACTTGCCCGAGATTCGATCGTCGGTATCCGCATACCTATTTCAATCTCGTTACCGGCAAGTCTCTTTACTCGTTCCGTAAGACAAGATCCCGTGACTTACACTTAGTCACATTGCTTGCAAGGCTTGTGTGTGATGTTGTATTACCGAGTGGGCCCTGAGATACCTCTTCGTCACACGGAGTGACAAATCCCAGTCTTGATCCATACTAACTCAACGTACACCTTCGGAGATACCTGTAGATCACCTTTATAGTCACCCAGTTACGTTGTGACGTTTTATGCACACAAGGTATTCCTCCGGTGTCAGTGAGTTAGATGATCTCATGGTGATAGGAACAAATACTTGACACGCAGAAAACAATAGCAATAAAACAACACGATCAATATGCTACGTTCATAGTTTGGGTCTAGTCCATCACATGATTCTCCTAATGATGTGATCTAGTTATCTAGTGACAACACTTGCACATAGCCAAAAAACCTTGACTATCATTGATCAACTGGCTAGCTAACTAGAGGCTTGCTAGGGACATTGTTTTGTCTATGTATCCACACATGTATCTATGTTTTCATCCAATACAATTATAGCATGGATAATAAAGGATTATCTTTAAACAGGAAATATAATAATAACTATTTATCATTGACTCTAGGGCATATTTCCAACAGGAACCAATATCATTTGAAAACTACGATGTCCGGTGGGTTTTCACCATAGAATTGAAGTTCATAAATTGGTTCAACTCTTACATAATATTCGGTACCTCCTTCACTGACAACACAGACACCAATATTTTTAGATTTCTGGTTGGGCATAGATAGCTCTTTGCAAAGGTATGAAAGTAATACCCGTTTATGTTGTATTTCTCAAATGAGCGGACCTTAGATTCAAAACCATTAGCAGCTTGTCTTAATTCGGCGTCCATAGACTCTGAATTAGCCTACAAGTTTTCTACGAAAGGAATGTTGCATTAGCCGCAAGTTAGACCAAGAAATGAAATGGTCCATTATTGATTGTTACCCTTTGTCTGAACAAAGAGATGAAACCGGGATAGCCAACTCCATGCTTTGCATAATCTTCCCGGATAGTTGGGCCCTGGAATTATCAATGTCAGGAGTATGTTCTTTCTTTGCATAATCTGTCTGGGGGGAGATTGAGTGGAATGATAAATATAGGCCAACTACTATATTGGGTTGCCTCCATACCAAAGGGATTGAACCCATCCGTGCCGACACAGACTCGAGGTTGCCTTCGATCTACCGCTTTATCCGGATATAATGCATCGAAGTGCTTCCACGCTTCGGCATCCGATGTGTGTACCAACATCTTATTCCCATATGCATCTAGTTTGGTTCTTTTGCCCAATTTGTACCATGTCATCTCTTTGCCCGTTTCTTCGACCATGAAAAGATGTTGAAGTCTTGGTATGATTGGCATTTACCGAAGAACATTAACTAGTATTTTTGTCTGCCTCTTCTCACCCATACCATTGTCGTCCACAACATACCTGGAAGACTTGCAAATGGGACAATAATTCAAGTCCGCATACTCAGGCCTAAATAAGGCACATCTATTCTCACATGCATCTATCTTCTCACAGGGCATCTTAAGTAAATGGAGTATTTTGTCTGACTGGTACAGGTTTGCAGCCATGATGTGTCCTTTGGGTAGAAAGCGTCCAAATAGTGTCATCATCACGAAGTAGCATTCTCTGCCCAAGTTTAATTGAGCCTTTAGAGACATTACTTGTGTGATGGCATCCAGCTGACAATGCTCAGTGTGCTCGTGGAGAGGATGTTTTGAAGACCCCATCATTTCATAGAAGGGCTTTGCAGATTTCTCCATCTCATCATCCGAATCTCGAGCATCATCGATTTCTTGCACCATGTTTTCGATCCCCGTGCCAAGCTCATCGGTGCGACGACAAACCACCTCAACTCTGGTACGTTGGGCAGACTCACCATGAAATGTCCAACCGTATAATCAGACGTAAAACCCCTCTTCTGCAGGTGTTTACCCATTTCATCATGTGTCCTCTTTTTAAAGTTGTCGGACCTAGGATAGGGGCACCATGTTTTTCTCTGGCCATTGGCAAATGCAGCTTTTACAAACTCCTTGGTTTTGGTTAACCATTATTTGGTTATCTCTTTGTGACTAGTGTGACCGGTGTACATCCACGCACGATCATTCATCTTTCCTAGCTACTAAACACACATGAAATATATATATATATATGATTCAACATATATTCTCATCAGTTAATCAAGTTTGTCAGTTTTATTACGTCCATGCAACCTCCACGCTATTAGGTAAAGATAGGTCATAATTCCACTAGAGTATGTGTAGATTGGGTTCGTTTTCCAATGCTCTGCTCTGGATCTGACGCAACATTTTGGTAGCACCTCTCTGCTATTCTCCTGATACATGTCTCGACAATAAACAAAGACGATGTTTACCCAGAGAACAACAAGGAAGCAGTGATGAAATTATGCATCGGATCTAGAGCAGAGCATATGGGAAAACGAACGCAATCTACACATACCCGGGCTGTCCATCTATAAAGTTGGGCAATTCGAAAGAATCATGGTTATAAATATATGCAAAGGAATGCATATTTATAACTGTAACGCTTTCAAACGAGAGACACATACTGATGATTTAATGTACCTATACGTGGCAAGTTTCATCGGCACGAAGACCGTAACAGAGAAAATGAAGGGGGGAGGAGGAGATGTCATTTGTGCTCACCCACGAACACATGGGCAAAGCTCGTCGAAAACACGAGGAGGTCATTGAACACCATAACCTTGCAGTGACGAAACAACTACACATTTAAATCCACCCGATTAACACAAATATGATCTTTCTATAACAAAATCAGAAAATAAATGACCAAACTCATAGTATACAAAACTATGACCCCGTCGGCCTCTCGAAGGCCGGAGAGCACCTTTTTGGTCAATAAGAGGCCGAAGTGGTGTCAGGGCGGCGTATTAACAGCTGTGATCTATCAGTGACATCTTCTCGTCGCCACACGCATATGCACGTGCCTCGCGTCGTTCCAGGGTGTCGCCGGGGTGTGCCATAGGGGGCTCACGAGAGGATTGGACTAATCAGTGTTTTCCCTCTTCTTCTATTTTTCTTGTTCTCCTCCTCTTCTTATTCTTCTTATTCTTATTCCTCTTATTATTATTATTTTCTTCTCCTCCTCCTCTTCTCCTTCTTCTTCTTCTTCTTCTTCTTCTTCTTCTTCTTCTCCCTTCTTTCCCTTTTTCCTATTATTCTCCTCTTCTTCTTCTCCTCTTCTCCTCTTCTCTTCTTCTTCTTCTTCTTCTTCTTCTTCTTCTTCTTCTTCTTCTTCTTCTTCTTCGTCTTCTTATTCTTATTCTTCTTTTTCTCCTCTTCTTCTTCTCCTCTTCTCCTCATGTCTTCTTTTTCTTCTTCTTCTTATTATTATTATTCTTCTTTTCTTCTCCTCCTCCTCTTTTTCTTCTTCTCCTCCCCTTTTTGTTCTTCTTCTTCTTCCTTCTTTTCCATATTCCTATTCTTGTCCTCTTCTCTTCTTTTTCTTCGTCTTCGCCTTCTCCTTCTCCTCCTCCTCCTCTTCTTCTTTTCTTCTTCTCTTCTTCTTCTTCTTCTTCTTCTTCTTCTTCTTCCTCTTCTTCTTCTTCTTCTTCTTCTTCTTCTTCTTCTTCTTTTTCCTCTTCTTCCTTTTTTGCACTAACCTAATAAACCTAAACTAATAGTAACCTAACTAATACTAACCTAATAAACACTAACAACAACCTAAACTAATAAATGCTATGAAATGAAAAAAAGAAGAAAAGAAAAAAAATCCTTTGAAACTCATCGGAGGAGGGCCGACGCAGGGGAGGGGGCTCATTGCAGTGGGAGGGAGGAGGTGGGGCACCGCGGGGAGGGGGCTCGCCACACGGGAGGGGAAGGCTCCAACGGTGGGGCGCCGCTGCAGAAAGGCCGGTGAGTGGGGGCGGTGGGCAGTGTGCGTCAGGGAGATGCCAGAGGGAGGGAGAGGGAGGGAGTCATGGGAGGAAGAGAGAGGGAGAGAGGGGTGGGGTGGGCTAACGGGGGGGGGGGGGTATTGGTTGTGTGCTTGGCAATTTTCTAGCAGACGAGAAAGAAAGTTTGTCGTCATCGAACGGCCAGAAAAGAAGGCACCCATTTGACCTAATCATGTCCACGGCCAAGTGGGCTTATCTGAGTCCTTCGCCATCTACTGTTGACCTTGTTGTCGTGTGCTAGCGGACGACAAAGAACTGACACTTGGCAAATACCTTATTTGCCATCTATCACTTCTTTACCATCTGTTTTCTTCAAGCTCGCGGCAAAGACCTCCTTTGTCGTCAGCCAGCAGACGACAAAGAACTGGACATGGCAAATTCTCTGATTCCACTAGGGGTGGCTCCTTTGTATTCCTCCTGGTTGTCTGCGTAGACCCTAGAATATGATTTATCACTTCTCTGAAAAATACTTTTGTGTGCACAAGAAACAATCTCCTTTATAATAAATATTTAACTTTGTGCAAATTGAAGAAGAGAATCTCCCTCAAGCTTGGGGGAGGCTTCTACAGCTACTAAGAGCTTTTCGTAATCATTCTTTTAAGAAAAATGATATACTTGATATCTTTTGTAATGGACTAACCGATGCTTCTATGTACTACCTAGATAGGTGTGCTAGTTGTGTTCTCAGGGAAAGAACAGTTGAACAAGCTGAAGAATCATTAAACAATATATTACAAAATGCTGATAATTGGACACTTCCTCAGCCACCGTCGGAAGCTATTCAAAAGAATAGGGGTATTCTATTCTTCAGTCCTGAAGATATTCAAACCAAAATATCTATTAAAGAGAAAGTTACTAAAGCTAAAGATGTTAAGAAATTACCACCTATCAAAGAAATACATGGACTTCGTATCCCCAATACAGATAGTAGAGGTAAATTCTCTCCGTACCTTTAATGAAAGTGATATACCTTATACTAAGACTCCTAGTGAGTGCATGGATGAATTTGATAATTACATTGTTAAGCAAGAACATTTCAATAAGTATGTCAAAGATTAATTAAGAAGTAATGCTATGATGATAGACCTCTTGGGTGACTTGATGTTTACAATTCATAAAAATGTTAAGGGTCTAGATAAATATGCTTCTATGGTTCATACTCAAATAGATCAAGTTGCTAATTCACTAAATGATTTTCTTGCTAAAATTAATGAGAATATGAATGATCATGTTGTTAGAGTAATGAATAGAGGGGGACGAATGACCGAGGAACCCCTTTATCCCGAAGGTCATCCTAAAAGAATTGAACAAGTTTCCCACAGAATTAATGATAGTGCAGCTAGCCCATCTAATAAGAAAAATAAAAATAAAAATGGTAGGACTTTACATGCTTCTAGTGAACATGTTATCGAAAGCCGTGTTGAGCGTCATAATGATGTTTCTATTTGTGATGCTGAGACACAGTCTAATAGTTAACATTCTCCTAGTGCTAATGAAAACAATAATGATAATCATGGTGTTCACGTAGATGCTCAACCAGACATCAATAAATAAAATGATAATTATGTGGAATTAGAACCTGTTGAAGATCTTGATAACCCACATCCCAAAAATGAACGATACGAGAAGAAAGACTTTGTTGCTAGGAAACATGGTAACGTGATAACCCACAAGTATAGGGGATCATTTGTAGCCCTTTTTGATAAATAAGAGTGTTGAACGCAACGAGGACCTAAAGGTAGAATTAATATTTTCTAAAGTTCTATCGACCACCGATACAACTCTACACGCGCAAATGCTTACTTTACTTAGAACAAGTATGAAACTATTTTGTAGAAAAATAAATAGCAAGTAAATAAAATTTTGGGGTTCTTTAGTAGAAAGCTTTTTGTGTAACGCAGGAAAAATATTGTCCATAGATAATTGAATATAAGATTATAGATGCTTATCATGTGCAATGAGGGACATGCATACGCTAACACACTTTTCGTACTTGGATCATATGCACTTATGATTGGACCTCTAGCAAGCATCCGCAACTTATATAAACCATTAAGGTAAACCCAACCATAGCATTAAACATCAAGTCCTCTATACTCCCATATGCGCATAACTCCCTTGCACGGGTGTAAGTTTCCGTCATTGTCACCACCCACTATAAACGAATCATAAACATATTGCAAACCCTCCAGCACGCATCCTTCACGTGTGCGCCTCACAGAAGGCACCTTAGGACAACACCATATCAACACACAACTCATATCAATAACATCATATCACAATTAACACGTAGGACAAAATGGATCTACTCAAACATCATAGGATAGCCAAATATTATTGGGAAATAATACGGAGCATTGATCACCATGTTTAAGTAGAGAGTTACAACGGGAAAAGAGGTGTTACACCATTTCATAGAGGGGGAGAGAGTTGGCATTGACGGTGGCAAGATTGTTGATGTAGATCTTCATCATGCTCCTTGCCCCGGCGACACTCCGGTGCCACCGAGGGGGACGGGGAGATATCCCCCCTCCTTCTACTTCTTTGTATTGGAAATATGCCCTAGAGGCAATAATAAATAACTTAATATTATATTTCCTTGTTCATGATAATCGTTTATTATCCATGCTAGAATTATATTGATTGGAAACTCAAATACATGAGTGGCTACATAGACAACACACTGTCCCTAGTGAGGCTCTAGTTGACTAGCTCGTTGATCAAAGATGGTCCAGGTTTCCTAGCCATAGACAAGTGTTGTCACTTGATAACGGGATCAAATCATTAGGAGAATGATGTGGTGGACAAGACCCAAACTATGAACATAGAATATGATTGTGTCAGTTTATTGCTATTGTTTTCCGCATGTCAATGTATCTCATCCTATGACCATGAGATCATGCAACTCCCGGACACCGGAGGAATACCTTGTGTGTATAAAATGTCACAACGTAACTGGGTGACTATGAAGGTGCTCTACAGGTATATGTGAAGGTGTCTGTTGGGTTGGCGTGAATCAAGACTGGGATTTGTCACTCCGTGTGACGGAGAGGTATCTCAGGGCCCACTCGGTAATACAACATCACAATAAGCCTAGCAAGCAATGTGACTAAGGTGTTAGTCACGGGATCTTGTATTATGGAATGAGTAAGGAGACTTACCGGTAATGAGATTGAACTAGGTATAGATATACCGATGATCGAATCTCGGGCATGTAACATACCGAAGGACAAAGGGAACAACATACATGATTAACTAAATCGTTGACATAGAGGTTCAACCGATAAAGATCTTTGTAGAATATGTAGGAGTCAATATGGGTATCTAGGTCCCTCTATTGGTTATTGACCGGAGAGTGTATGAGGTCATGTCTGCATAGTTCTCGAACCCGAAGGGTCGGCACACTTAAGGTCGGTGACGTTTTGGTATTATTGAGTTATGTATGTTGGTTACCAAAAGTTTTTCGGAGTCCCGATTGAGATCCCGGACATCACGAGGAGCTCCAGAATGGTCTGGAGGTAAAGATTGATATATAGGAAGTCCCGTTTTGGTCACCGAAAAAGTTTCGGGTATTTTCGGTAGTATACTGGGAATGTCGGGAGGTCCATCGGGAGGGGTCACCCACATCGGGGTGGCACATCAGCCCTTAGTGGGATGGCCGAGCCATCCCCAAAGGGCACATGCGGCCAAGTGGTGGGGAAAGGAAAAAACCCCAAAGGAATGGAAGGATTCCAAGTAGGAGAGGAATCTTACTTGGAATAGGATTGGAGGTGGACTCTTCCACCTCCTCCAAGTTCGACCGAACCCCTAGAGGGTTTTTTGGCTCCCTCCTCCCTCCCACCCTCCTATATATACTAGATGATTTGAGGGAAACCCTAACCCTAATTAGCCACGTGCTCCCTCTCTCTCTCTCTCTCTCTCTCGGTCGTTTTCTCCTCTAGATTAGTTTAGCACAGCTTGGCGAAGCCCTCCTGGATTAGTTCACCACCACCACCTCCACACCGCTGTGCTGGATAACTCATCTACCTCTCCTCCCCTCTTGCTCGATCAAGAAGGTGGAATTCCTCATCGATCTATACATGTGCTGAACAAGGAGGTGCCGTTCGTTCGGCACTAAATTGGGATGGATCGAGGTGGGATCGCTGGACGGATCGTGATGAGATTGCGGAAGGGCTGCGATTTGGATCGTGAATATGTTCCACTACATCAACGGGCTGCGGGACGGGCTTCCTCTTAGCGATCTACAAGGGTATGTAGATGTACTCTCCCCTCTCGTAGATGGTCATCACCATGGATAGATCTTGTGTGCGCGTAGGAATTTTTTGGTTTCCCATGCGATGTTCCCCAACAGTGGCATCATGAGCTAGGTCTATGCGTATATGACATCTCGAGTAGAACAAACAGGAGTTTGTCGGCGCTGATATTCAGATTGCTGCCCTCCTTAGACTTATCTTGATTCGGCGATATTGTTGGACGAATCGGCCCGGACCAATATTACTCGTACGCTTACGAGAGACTGGTTTCATCGAGTAACATGCAACTTATTGCATAAAGATGACTGGCGGGTGTCTGTTTATCCTACTTTAGTTGAATCAAATTTGATAGAGGCGGTCCATGTAGAAGAATAAATATCACCGTTGTGGTTTTACGTAAGTAAGATGCGATCATACTAGATACCCATAGCAGCCACGTAAAACATGCAACAACAAATTAGAGGACGTCTAACTTGTTTATGCAGGGTATGCATGTGATGTGATATGGCCAAAGACATGATATGATATATTTGATGTATGATATGATCATGTTGTAATAGTTGAATATCGACTTGCACATCGATGCTACGACAACCGGCAGAAGCCATAGGGTTGTCTTTAATTATTTTGTGCTTGGTGATGCTTTGCATTATCACTAGTCAGTAGCTTTAGTAGTAACATCATAGTTAATGCGACAACCTCGATGGCAGTACAATGATGGAGATCATGATGTGGCATCGGTGATCGTGAAGATCATGGTGTGGCATCGGTGATGATGAAGATCATGCCGGTGCTTTGGTGATGGAGATCAAGAAGCACAATGTTCATGGCCATATCATGTCACTTATGATTTGCATGTGATGTTAATCCTTTTATGCACCTTATTTTTCTTAGGATGACGGTAGCATTCTGAGGTGATCCCTCACTAAAAATTTAAGATAAAATTGTGTTCTCTCCGAGTGTGCACCGTTGCGACAGTTCGTCGTTTCGAGACACCACGTGATGATCGGGTGTGATAGTCTCTATGTTCACATACAACGGGTGCAAAATAGTTGCACACGCGGAACACTCGGGTTAAACTTTACAAGCCTAGCATGTACATACATGGCCTCGGAACATAAGAGAACGAAAGGTCGAACATGAGTCATATAGTAGATATGATCAACATAGAGATGTTCACCATTGAAGCTAACTCAACTCATGTGATGATCGGTCTTGAGTTAGTGAATTCGGATCATGTGTCACTCGAATGACTAGAGGGATGTCAATTTGAGTGGGAGTTCTTAAGTAATATGATTAATTGAACTTATTATCATGAACATATTCAATATTTCTTTGCAAATTATGTTGTAGATTGCGTTGTAGTCCACGGTTTTTGATATGTTCCTAGAGAAAACTTAGTTGAAAGATGATAGTAGTAATTATGCGGACTAGGTTTGTAAACTCAGGACTGTCCTCATTGCTGCACAGAAGGCTTATGTCCTTAATGCACTGCTCGGTGTGCTAACCCTGAGCGTCGTCTGTGGATGTTGCGAACATGTGACATACACGTTTTGATGGCTACGTGATAGTTCAGTGCGTAATGATGAACAACTTAGAATTGAGGCGTCCATGAAATTTTTGAACGTCACGGAACATATAAGTTGTTCCAAGCTGAGATTTGGATTTTAGGCTCGTTCCCGTGTTGAGAGGTGTGAGGCCTCTGAAAAGATTCTTTGTCTGCAAAGTAAGGGAGAAAATCTCAATCGTTGAGCATGTATTCAGATTGTCTGGGTACTACAATCGATTGAATCGAGTGGGAGTTGATCTTCCAGAAAAGATAGTGATTGACATAGTTCTCTAAACACACTGCCACCAAGCTATTGGAGCTTTGTGATGAACTATAACATATCAGGGATATAGATTATCTTGAGATATTTGCGATGTTTGACACCGCAAAAGTAGAAATGAAATAGGATTATCAATTGTTGATGGTTATTAAAACCACTAGTTTTGAGAAAGGCAAGGGCAAGAAGGGATACTTCATGAGTGGCAAACCAGTGACCGCTCTAGTGAAGAAACCCAAGGTTGAACCCAAACCCGAGACTAAGTGCTTCTATTATGAGGGAACGATCACTGAAGCGGAACTACCCTAGATACTTGGTAGATAAGAAGGCTGGCAAAGTCGACAAAAGTATATTGGATATACGTGATAATTATGTGTACCTTACAAATGATGAGATGAGTATATACTTCTCGCTCCTCGTTGGTTACCCCAAGTGGAAGGTTGAGATGTAGTCAGCAACAAGTTTTCCCTCACACTAATACAGTAAGGTTTATCGAACCAGGAGGACTCCTAGGATCAACAAGTAGGTGTCCGCTGCCCCTGTCTAGCAGAAGACGTGGACCTGCACACACAACAAATAACTTTGCTCCCAACGAGTACAGAGAGGTTGTCAATCTCTCCGGCCTTGTAGTTTGCAAAGGATCAAAACATAAGCCGGAAAAGTATTAGTGATTGCAACATAAAAGTAAATGAAAACGGTAAATGATGGAGGTGTAAGCAATGATGGTGATATGGACCGGCGTCACATGATGTTCACTAGTGTTGTGTCTCTCCCAAAAGACGATAAACATCTATGCTTGGGTAAACAAATTACAGTTGGGCAATTGACACAATTATGAACACACCGCAGTGCTAATTATGCTACTTGATAGTTAGAGGTTCAATAGTAATGGGTAGTACGCCAAGACAAGTAGACTGTTTATTCATCAACATCTACTTACTAATCATCCACCTTGAGATATCTATCCATAACATCTCCCCGGTATTAAGATGCGAGCCCCACCCAAAGTGTAAACTCAAAGCAAGGGACAACTTCATTAACGAACTATGCATAAAGTAAACAATCCTTGCAACCATGGTCACAAGCACCGTTATTTTTTACCTCGTGGCAACAACACATCCCCTAGTCTCATGTTTCTATCACTCAAGCTAGACACCGATGGGCATGAACCCACAATCAAGCCTAACGCTCCCTCTTGGAGTTACAATCTACTACCCGGCCAAAGCAATAAATATAAAAGGATAATCAAATATATAACTCATAATAATCTGAACATAATCTCATAAACCATCGGATCCCAATAAACCAAGCATAGCAATAGCAAGAGAATTACATAGATGCCTTGATCATGTAGGGCGGCTCCCAAGGACTAACCATTGAAGCACAAGATTGGAGGGAAGACATCACATAGCTACTGGTCATGGACCTATGGTCCAAGGAGGACTACTCACGGCACGTCCGAGATGCGTCCATGGCGGAGGAGAAGCTCCCGGAGGTCAATCCTCCCTCCGGCAGGGTGCTGGGAAGAGGTCTCTTGACGCTCCCGATATCGGAAGCGCTACGACGGCGGAACAACGGAGAAATTCATGATTCTGGAAGTTGTGGAAGGGTTTCCTCTCGGAGGACTAAATATAGGCCAAAGGAGGGCACTGGAGGAGGTGGGGCCCACCCAGGCAGCCTCCTGGCGTGGCCAAGGGGTAGGTGCTACTTCTCAAACAACAGCGCCAGAAATTGACACATTGACGGAGACTTGCTTGCGTTGGTTTTTCCCTTGAAGAGGAAAGGGTGATGCGTCACAAGAGGAGTAAGTATTTCCCTCAGTTTGAGAACCAAGGTATCAATCCAGTAGGAGAATCGCGTCAAGTCCAGAGTACCTGCGCAAACACAAAAGAGCTTGCACCCAACGCTATAAAGGGGTTGTCAATCCCTTCAAGATTGATTGCAAAGTGAGATCTGAAGGCGGTAAGTGCAACGAAGTAAAAGTGTAAGGCTGAAAATATGATGTGAAGTAGAGCCGGGGGCCATAGTGTTCACTAGAGGCTTCTCTCAAAAATAACAAATATCACGGTGGGTGAACAAATTACTGTCGAGCAATTGGTAGAACCGCGCACAGTCATGACGATATCTAAGCAAGTGATCATACATATAGGCATCACGTCCGAGACAAGTAGACCGATACTTTCTGCATCTACTACTATTACTCCACACATCGACCGCTATCCAGCATGCATCTAGTGTATTGAGGTCATGACGAACAGAGTAACGCCTTAAGCAAGATGACATGATGTAGAGGGATAAAGTCAAACCAATTGTGAAAACCCCATCTTTTTACGCTTGATGGCAACAACACGATGCGTGCCTCGCTACCCCTTCTGTCACTGGGTGAGGTCACCGCACGGTATGAACTCAAAACCAAGCACTTCTCCCATTGCAAGAATCATAGATCAAGCTGGCCAAACAAAACCCACAACTCGAAGAGAATTACAAGGATATGAAATCATGCATATAAGAGATCAGAAGAAACTCAAATAAGATACATAGATAATATGATAATAAATCTACAATTCACCGGATCTCGACAAACACACCGCAAAGAAGATTACATCTGATAGATCTCAATGAAGATCTTGGAGAACTTTGTATTGAAGATCCAAGAGAGAGAAGAAGCCATCTAGCTACTAGCTATGGACCCGTAGGTCTATGGTGAACTACTCACGCATCATCGGAGTGGTCATGGTGTTGATGAACAAGCCCTCCGTATCCGAATTCCCCCTTCCACAGGGCACCAGAACATGCCTAGATGGGAACTTGCGGAGACAGAAGCTTGTGGCGGCGGAAAAGTATTTTCGTGACTCTCCTGATTTTTTCTGGGACTTTAGGGAATATATAGGCGAAAGACCTAGGGCAGAGGAGGCCCAGGGAGCCCACAAGCTTGGGAGGCGCGGGCCCCCCTGGCCGCGGCTAGGGGGCTTGTGGGGTCCCTGGTGACCCTCTGCCTTGGTTCTGAAGTCTCCGGATCGTCTTCTGTGTCGGAAAAAAATCGTTTTGGAAGTTTCATTCCGTTTGAACTCCGTTTAAAATCCTCCTCTGAAAAGGGTCAAAAACACGGAAAAAACAGGAACTGGCACTTGGCACTGAGTTAATAAGTTAGTCCCAAAAAACATATAAAAGGCATACAAAACATCCAAAGTTTGACAAGATAATAGCACGAAACCATCAAAAATTATAGATACGTTGGAGACGTATCAAGCATCCCGAAGCTTAACTCCTGCTCGTCCTCGAGTAGGGAAGTGATAAAGACTGAATTTTCTATGTGGAATGCTACTTAGCATAGTTGTCCTTTGTAACTTCTTTCATGTGACATGATGTTCAGATTTGTAAGATTGAAAACAATAGTTTGCTATTGACATGAAAACAATAATACTTCAAGCAAACTAGCAAGGTAATCATGAACTTTCAAAATAACAAGGCCAAAGAAAGTTATCCCTACGAAATTACATAGTCTGGCTATGCTCCATCATCCCCACACAACTAATTTAAATCATGCACAACCCCGATATTGGCCAGGTAATTGTTTTCGCACTCTTACTTTCTCAAACCTTTTACAACTATCATGCAATACATGAGCGTGAGCCATGTATATAGCACTATAGGTGGAATAGAGTGTGGTGGTGGTTGTGAGACAAAAAAGGAGGAGATGGTCACATTGACTCGGTGTATCAAAGGGTTATGGAGATGCCCGTTAATAGATATCAATGTTAATGAGTAGGGATTGTCATACAAAGGATGCACGAGAGCTATAAGTATGTGAAAGCTCAAAAGGAGAACTAGTGGGTGTGCATCCAACTTGCTTGCTCACGAAGACCTAGGATAATTTTGAGGAAGCCCATCATTGGAATATACAAGCCAAGTTATATAATAAAGATTCCCACTAGCATATGGTCGTGACGAAATGAGAGGCTCTCAATCATGAAGAACATGGTGCTATTATGAAGCACAAGTGTGGAAAAAGATAGTAGCATTGTCCCTTCTGTCTTTTTCTCTTTTTTTTATTTGGGATCTTTGGCCTCTTTTTTTTATTTGGGATCTTTGTCCTCTCTTTTTTCCTCACATGGGACAATAATCTAATAATGATGATCATCACACTTTTATTTACTCACAACTCAATACTTAGAGCAATGATGACTCTATAGGACATGCCTCCGGCAGTGTACCGGGATGTGCAACGATCTAGCTTGGCGTATGACGTTGAAACATCTCGCTAGCTATCTTACGATCATGTAATGGCAATATGAGAGTGACGGCACAAGTCTTGAGACAGAACGGTGGGAGTTGCATGGCAATATATCTCGGAATGGCTATGAAAATGCCATAGTAGGTAGGTGTGGTGGCTGTTTTGAGGAAGGCATATGGTGGGTTTCTGCATTGGCGAAAGTTGCGCGGCGCTAGAGAGGCTAGCAATGGTGGAAGGTGAAAGTGTATCTATACCATGGACTCACATTAGTCATGAAGAACTCACATACTTGTTGCGAAAGTTTTTATTAGTAATCAAAACAAAGTGCTAAACGCATACTCCTAGGGGAAGGGTTGGGAGGTGTTAATCATCGCGCAATCCCGACCGCAACACAAAGGATGACAATCAATAGATCAATTATGCTCCGACTTCCTAACATAGCGGTTCACCATACATGCATGTTACGGGAATCACTAACTTCAACACAAGTATTTCTAGATTCACAACACCCTACTAACATAACTCTTAATATTACCAAATCCATGTCTCAAAACTAATTGAGAGGAATCAAAACTTCTCTTTCTACTCAATGCACATGAAGATGGAGGTTTTTGTATCCTCTTTGGGTACCTATCACCTTTGGGACTACTTTCATATCATAAGCCAACAACCCAGTCACGCACCGCCGTGCTCTAAAAGATCTAAGTGAAGCACATAGAGCAAAATTATCTAGCTCAAAAGATATAAGTGAAGCACGATGAGCATTCTAGCAAAATCATGATGAGTGCATGTCTCTCTCAAAAGGTGTGAAGCAAGGATGATTGTGGCAAAACAAAAAGAAAAGACTCCTACGATACACGACGCTCCAATTAAAACACATATCATGTGGTGAATAAAAATATAGCTCCAAGTAATGTTACCGATGGATTGAAGAAGAAAGAGGGGATGCCTTCCCGGGGCATCCCAAAGCTTAGGCTTTTTGGTGTCCTTGAATTTCGCTTGGGATGCCTTGGGAATACCCAAGCTTGAGCTCTTTCCACTCTATCCATTTGTCCATGAGAACATCACCCAAAACTTGAAAACTTCACAACAGAAAAACTTAAACAGAAACTCGTGATATCATTAGCACAAGAAAACAAACTACCACCTCCTTAGGTACTGTAGCAATCTTGATTTCTATTTATATTGGTGTTAGATTACTGTATTCTCACTTTTCCATGGCTAGTACCCCTCGATACTATCCATAGTTTCATCAAAACAAGCAACCAACTCACCAAAAAACAGAATCTATCAAAAAAGAGACCAGTATGTAGAAATCTGTATACTTCGTATACTTCTGGTACCTCAAAAATTCTGAAAAATTACGACTTCCTGGGAAAAAGGCAGATAAACTAGTAGAAAAAAGAATCAACTCAAAAGCTAATTCTGAATAAAAACGAAAAATAATTTCGTGAGCGAAAAGTTTCTATCTTTTCCAGCAGGATAAAAAAACCATCACCAAAACTAGTCATAAAGGTTTTGCTTGGCTCAAACACAAAAAAAACACAAAAAAACACAATCATAACATAATTATGATGGTTTGGACACAACATAACAGAAATAAGAAAGATAAATCAATTGGGTTGCCTCCCAACAAGCGCTATTGTTTAACGCCCTTAGCTAGGCATTGATAATTAAATGATGCTCACAGAAAAGACAAGAACTGAAGAACAACGAGAGCATCACAAAGCATGTGAAAATCACATCTAAGTATAACATACTTCCTATCCGGAATTTCATAGGAAAACAAATTGGCAAGACAACCAATAGTTACCAAATGCAAGGAAGAAGAAAGAGACAATAGCCATCTCAACATAACGAGAGGTAATTTGGTAACATGAAAGTTTCTACCACAATATTTCCCTCTCTCATAGCAATTGCATGTGGGATCATAATCAAATTCAACAATATAGCTATCACATAGGATATTATTTTCATGACCCACATGCATGCAAAGTTGACACTCTTCAAAAATAGTGGGATTATCATCAACTAAAGTCATGACTTCTCCAAACCCACTTTCAATATTATTGCAAATATCATATTCATAATGAGGCTTAAACAAATTTTCAAGATCACAAGAAAAATCATTACCCCAATCATGATCATTGTAACAAGTAGAGGACAAAGCAAAACTAGCATCCCCAAGCTTAGGGTTTTGCATATTTTTGGCATGATTGTGACTAATAGAATTCATAGTGAAACCATTGCAATCATGATTTTCATTCAAGGAGCCCTGGTGAATCACTTCATAAATTTCTTCATCACGATTTTCAGATTCACGCATCTCAAGCAAAACTCCATAGAGAAAGTCAAGTGCACTCAACTCACTAGCAATTGGATCAACATAATTGGATCTCTTAAAGAGATTAGCAAGTGGATGAGGATCCATATCAATAGATTTTTAGCAAGCGAAGATGCAAGCATATTGAAGGCACATAGCACACAAGCGAACAGAAGGCAAGCGAAAGAAAGGGCGAACAAAAAAAGGCAAATAGTTTTGTAAATTTTTGTTTTTCAGAAGTGGATGAGAGGAAAACGAGAGGCAAAAAAGTAAATGCAAGAGATGAGTTTGTGACACTTAATTGGATGAGTTCTTGACTTGATCCTCCCCGGCAACGGCCCCAGAAATCCTTCTGCTATTTCTCAAACAACAGTGCCAGAAATTGACACGTTGACGGAGACTTGCTTGCGTTGGTTTTTTCCTTGAAGAGGAAAGGGTGATGCAGCACAAGAGCAGTAAGTATTTCCCTCAGTTTGAGAACCAAGGTATCAATCCAGTAGGAGAATCGCGTCAAGTCCAGAGTACCTGCGCAAACACAAAAGAGCTTGCACCAAACGCTATAAAGGGGTTGCCAATCCCTTCAAGATTGATTGCAAAGTGAGATCTGAAGGCTGAAAGTGCAAAGAAGTAAAAGTGTAAGGCTGAAAATATGATGTGAAGTAGATCCGGGGGCCATAGTGTTCACTAGAGGCTTCTCTCAAAATAGCAAATATCACGGTGGGTGAACAAATTACTGTCGAGCAATTGATAGAACCGCGCAAAGTCATGACGATATCTAAGGCAATGATCATACATATAGGCATCACGTCCGAGACAAGTACACCGATACTTTCTGCATCTACTACTATTACTCCACACATCGACTACTATCCAGCATGCATCTAGTGTATTGACTTCATGACGAAAAGAGTAACACCTTAAGCAAGATGACATGATGTAGAGGGATAAACTCAAACCAATGATGAAAACCCCATCTTTTTACCCTTGATGGCAACAACACGATGCGTGCCTCGCTACCCCTTGTGTCACTGGGTGAGGTCACCCATGGTATGTACCAAAAACAAAGCACTTCTCCCATTCCAAGAATCATAGATCAAGCTGGCCAAACAAAACCCACAACTCGAAAAGAATTACAAGGATATGAAATCATGCATATAAGAGATCAGAAGAAACTCAAATAAGATTCATAGTTAATCTGATCATAAATCCACAATTCATCGGATCTCGACAAACACACCGCAAAGAAGATTACATCTGATAGACCTCCATGAAGATCATGGAGAACTATGTATTGAAGATCCAAGCGAAAGATGAAGCCATCTAGCTACTAGCTATGGACCCGTAGGTCTATGGTGAACTACTCATGCATCATCGGAGAGGTCATGGTGTTGATCAAGAAACCCTCCGTATCCGAATCCCACCTCCGGCAGGGCACCAGAACGTGCCCCAGTTGGGATCTTGCGGAGACAGAAGCTTGCGGCGGTGGAAAAGTATTTTCGTGGCTCTCCTGATTTTTTCTCGGATTTTAGGGAATATATAGGCGAAAGACCTAGGGCAGAGGAGGCCCAGGGAGCCCACAAACCTGGGAGGCGCGGGCCCCCCTGGCCGTGGCTAGGGGTCTTGTGGGGTCCCTGGTGACCCTCTGCCTTGGTTCTGAAGTCTCCAGATCATCTTCTGTTTCGGAAAAAATATTTTTGAAAGTTTCATTCTGTTTGGACTCCGTTTAAAACCCTCCTCTGAAAAGGGTCAAAACACGGAAAAAACAGGAACTGACACTTGGCACTGAGTTAATAAGTTAGTCCCAAAAAAGATATAAAAGGCATACAAAACATCCAAAGTTTGACAAGATAATAGCATGAAACCATCCAAAATTATAGATACGTTGGAGATGTATCAGTAGGCCACGCCAGCAGGTCGCCAGGACGGCCCGTGGCCCCCCTGTGGCCCATCTTCGGTGATATGGAAGCTTCCGTCTCGCTGATTTTTATATATGTTTCCTGGATTTTTTCGGGCTTCGGAAAATAGGGTAAGAGCCCGTGCAAAATAGACATGAGTAGACAGAAACTGGCACTGGGTGCACTGAGTTAGTAGGTTAGTCCAAATATGTGTAAAATGATATAAAACTGTAGCAAAACATATAACAATGTCACCCAAAAGATCATGGAACAAGCAGAAGTAATAGACACGTTTGGGACGTATCACTTACTAATACTCCTAGTAGCACCGGGGTATAAGATACCGGTTCAGTTGCTAAATGTTAGTAACTCGAAGTTATAGCTACGGAATAAAGGATACTAGCAAGGGTGAGGTGACAATGTGTGTTGGAAGTAATTCCAAGGTTGATGTGATCAAACATCACATGCTCCCTCTACCATTGCGATTAGTGTTGAACCTAAATAAATGTTATTTGGTATTTTGCGCTCAACATGGACATGATTAGATTGTGTTTATTTCAATACGATTATTCATTTAAAGAGAATAATGGTTACTCTGTTTACTTGAATAATACCTTGAATGGTCATGCGCCTAATATGAATGGTTTATTAAATCCCGATCGTAGTGATACACATGCTCATAATATGGATGCCAAAAGATACAAAATAGTAATGGTAGTACCACTTACTTGTGGCACTGCCGCTTGAGTCATATTGGTATAAAACGCATGAAGAAGCTCCATGCTAATGGATCTTTGGACTCACTCATTTTTGAATCGTTTGAGACATACGAACCATGCCTATTGGTGTAAACACATGAAGAAACTCCATGTAGATGGATCGTTTGGACTCACTTTATTTTGAATAACTTGAGGCATGCAAATCATGCCACATGGGCAAGATGATTGTAGACCTCGTTTTGCTGTGATGGAACAAGCAGGAAACTTATTGGAAATAATACATTTTGATTTATCTATTGCAATGAGTGGTGAGGCATGTAGTAGATATCATTATGTTCTTACTTCACTGATGATTTGAGTAGATACGGGTGTATTTGCTTGATGAATGAGAAATCTGAAATATTGAAAAGTTCAAACAATTTCAGAGTGGAGTTGAAGATCGTCATGACAAGAGGATAATATGTCTACAATGTGATTTTGGAGGTAAAGATATATCTGAGTTGCGAGTTTGGTGTACATTTAAGACAATATGAAAATTGTTTCACAACTCATGCCACCTGGAACACCATAGTGTGATGGTGTGCTCAAACATCATGGCCGCGCCCTATTGGATATGGTGCATACTGTGATATGTCTTATCGAAATACCACTATCATTTTGGGGTTAGGCAGTAGAAACAACCACATTTACTTTAAAATAGGGCACACCGTAATTCTGTTGAGATGACACCGTATGAACTATGGTTTGGAGAAACCAAAGTTGTCGTTTCTTAAAGTTTGGGGCTATGAAGCTTATGTCAAGAGGCTTCAGCCTGATAAGCTCGAACCCAAAGTGGATAAATGCATCTTCATAGGATACGCAAAACAGTTGGGTATACCTCCTATCTCATATCCGAAAGCAAAGAGTTTGTTTCTAGAAACAAGTCCTTTCTCGAGAAAGAGTTTCTCTCGAAAGAATAGAGTGGGAGGATGGTGGAACTTGATGAGGTCATTGAACCATCACTTCAACCAGAGAGTAGAAGGGCATAGTAAATTGTTCCTATGGCGCCTACACCAATCGAAGTGGAAGCCGATGATGGTGATCATGAATATTCGGATCAAGTTACTACCAAACCTCGTAGGTCGACAAGGACATGTACTACTCCAGAGTGGTACTGTAATCTTGTCTTGGAGGTCATCTTCCTAGAAATTAATGAACCTACGAGCTATGGATAAGAAATGGTGGCCCCGAATTCCGACGAATGGGTGAAGGCCATGAAATTAGAGATAGGATCCATGTATGAAAACAACTTGTAGACTTTGGAAGAACTACTTAATGGTCGCATGGCTGTTAGGTACAGATGGATCTTTAAAAGGAAGACGGATGATGTTGCTAGATGTAACCATTAAGAAAGCTCGACTTGTCGCAAATATGTTTCAGTCAAGTTCAAAGAGTTGACTATGATGAGACTTTCTCATTCGTAGTGATGCTAAAACTCTGTTGGAATTATGTTAGCACTTGCTGCATTATTTCTGAAATCTTGCAGATAGGATGTCAAAACATTGTTTCCACGACGGTTTGCTTAAGGAAAGGTTGTATGTGATGCAACCAGAAGATTTCGTCGATCCTAAGGATGCTAACAAGTATGCAAGCTCCACCGATCCTTCTATGGACTCGAGCAAGCATCTCGGAGTTGAAATATACGCTTTGATAAGATGATCAAAGTTTTTGGGTTTATACTATGTTTATGAGAAACTTGTATTTCCAAGAGCGTGGGTGGGAGCACTATAGAATTTCTTATTAGTATATGTCATCGACATATTGTTGATCGGAAATAATGTAGAATTTCTGGAAAGCATAAAGGGTTGTTTGAAAGGGGTTTTTCAAGAGAAAACCTTGATTAAGCTACTTGAACACTAAGCATGAAGATCTATAGAGATAAATCAAAATGCTTGATAAAACTTTCAATGAATACATAACGTGACAATATTTTGAAGGAGTTCAAAATAGATCAATCAAAGAAGGAGTTATTGGCTATGTTGTAAGGTATGAATTTGAGTAAGACTCAAAGATTGGCCACGACAGAAGAAAGAGAAAGGACCATGGTCGTCCCCTATGCCTTAGCCATAGGCTCTATAGTATGCTATGTTGTGTACCGCACCTGATGTGTGCTTTGCCATGAATCTATCAAAGGGTACAAGAGTGATCCAGGAACGGATTACTGGACAATGGTCAAATTATCCTTAGTAACTTCAGGACTAAGGAAATGTTTCTCTATAATGGAGGTGATAAAACAGTTCGTCGTAAAGGGTTACATCGATGCAATCTTTGACACCAATCCGGTTGACTCTCAGTAGCAAACCGGATTCGTATAATGGAGCAGAGGTTTGGAATTGTTCAAAATGGCGTGTGGTAGAAGCACCTACAGGATGACATAGAGATTTGTGAAGCACACTTGGATTTGAAAAGTTCAGATTCGTTGACTAAAACCTCTCTCACAAGCAAAACATGATAAACCCCAGAACTTATTGGGTGTGAATCACATAGTGATGTGAACTAGATTATTGACTCCAGTGCAAGTGCGAGACTGTTGGAAATATGCCCTAGAGGAAGTAATAAATAAGTTATTATTATATTTCCTTGTTCATCATAATCGTTTATTATCCATGCTAGAATTGTGTTGATTGGAAGCTCAAATACATGTGTGGATACATAGACAACACACTATCCCTAGTGAGTCTCTAGTTGACTAGCTCGTTGATAAAAGATGGCCAAGGTTTCCTGGCCATAGACAAGTGTTGTCACTTGATAACGGGATCATATCATTCGGACAAGACCCAAACTATGAACTTAGCATATGATCGTGTCAGTTTATTGCTACTATTTTCTGCATGTCAATGTAACTGTTCCCATGACCACGAGATCGTGCAACTCCTATACACCAGAGGAATACTTTGTGTGTATCAAATGTCATAACGTAACTGGGTGACTATAAAGGTGCTCTACAGGTATCTCCGAAGGTGTCTGTTGGGTTGTCATGAATCAAGACTATGATTTCTCACTTCGTGTGACCGAGTGGTATCTCACGGCCCACTCAGTAATACAACATCACAATAAGCCTTGCAAAAATGTGACTAAGGAGTTAGTCACGGGATCTTGTATTATGGAACGAGTAAAGAGACTTGCCAATAACGAGATTAAACTAGGTATAGAGATACCGACGATCGAATCTCCGACAAGTAACATATCGAAGGACAAAGGGAACAACATACGGGATTAACTCAATCCTTGACATAGAGTTTCAACCGATAAAGATCTTTGTAGAATATGTAGGAGCCAATATGGGCATCCAGGTCCCGCTATTGGTTATTGACCGGAGAGTGGATCAGGTCATGTCCGCATGGTTCTCGAACCCACAGGGTCTGCACACTTAAGGTTTGATGACGTTTCGGTATTATTGAGTTATATATCTTGGTGACCGAAAGTTGTTTGGAGTCTCGGATGAGATCTAGGACGTCACGAGGAGCTCCGGAATGGTCCGGAGTTAAAGACTGATATATAGGAAGTCCTATTTTGGTCACCGGAAAAGTTTCGGGTATTTTCGGTAGTGTACTGGGAATGCCGGGAGGGCCATCGAGAGGGGTCACCCACACCGGGAGGACATATGGGCCTTAGGGGTGGCACGCCAGCCCTTAGTAGGCTGGCCGAGCCAGCCCCAAGGGGGCCATGCATCGAAGAGGTGGGCAAAGGAAAAAAAACCCAAAAGGAAGGGAAGGATTCCAAGTAGGAGAGGAATCCTACTTGGAGTAGGATTGGAGGTGGACTCTTCCACCTCCTCCTAGTTTGGCCGGATACCTAGAGGGTTTTTTTGGATGCCTCCTCCCCTCTCTCCCTCCTACATATATTAGAGGATTTGAGGGCAGCGCTAACCCTAAGTAGCTACATGCTTGGCGAAGCCCTCCTAGATTAGTTCACAACCACTACCACCATGCCGTCGTGCTGGAAAACTCATCTACCTCTCCCCCCTCTTGCTGGATCAAGAAGGCGGAGATCGTCATCGAGCTGTATGTGTGCTGAACGCGGAGGTGTCATCCATTCGGCACTAGATCGAGATGGATCGTGATGGGATCGCGGGACGGATCGTGATGAGATCGCAGGACAGGCTATGATTTGGATCGTGAAGACGTTCCACTACATCAACCACATTATATATGCTTCCGCTTAGCGATCTACAAGGGTATGTAGATGCACTCTCCCCTCTCATAGATGCTCATCGCCACGGGTAGATATTGTGTGCGCGTAGGATTTTTTTTGTTTCCCATGCGATATTCCCCAACACTTCCTTAGCCTCCCCCATAGATGGGAGGAGAATTTACCCTCTGGTCCTTGGCCTCCATGTCGGCGGAGGGGCAAGAGCCCCTCCAAGATTGGATATCCCTCTCTGTTCTCTTCGATTTCACGTTCCTGATTTTTGGCCCTTCACCATTTCTTAAATTCTCACAGATCCTTAAATCCGATTGTGCAGAAATTTTGAGGGGATTTTTATCCATAAATTAGCTTTCTTGCACCAGATGAAGGGTGCCAACCGACTTACGAGGTGTCCAATAGGCACCACCCCGCGCCAGGGGGTATGGGCCCAACCCTCGTACATAGTGGAGGTCGTGGGCCTCCATTTGCGTTGATTCCACCTCCCAAAAATCACATATATTCCAAAATAATTCTCCATAAATTTTTATTATGTTTGAACTTTGTTTGATATGGATATTCTGCGAAACAAAAACATGCAACAAACAGGTGTTAGCACTTGGCACTGGATCAATAAGTTAGTCCAATAAATCATATAAATTGTTGCGAAAATTTGTGAAAGTTGTATAATATTGGCATGGAACAATAAAAAATTATACATATGACGGAGACGTATCAGCATACCCAAGATTAATTCCGGCTCATCCTTAAGTAGGTAAATCATAAGAAGATAATTGTTGTTCTGCAATGCAACCTAGCATAATCTTGATCATATATATAATCATGGCATGAATATTAAGATAGAGGTGATTCAAGACAATAGTCTATCATTTGACTAGAAGACATCTATACTCAGGTTTACTAGCAAACTATCATGTCCTTTCAAAATAACAATGCTAAATAAAGCTATCCCTGCAAAATCATATAGCCTGTCATATTGGTCTTCCTAGCATAAGGTATAAATCACGAGCACCCCGGTGTCAAATTAAGCAATTGGATCATACTTTTTAACACGCTTCAGCTTTTTATTATTCAGTCAATGCATGAGCGTGAACCATGGATATAGCATGAAGGTGGAATAGAATATGGTGGTAGGTTTCAAAGGGGTAAAAGTGAAGAAGCAAGTCTTGCATCAACTAGCCATATCAATGGGCTATAGAGATGCCCATAAATAGATAGTAATGCGCGGAGTAGGGATTGCCATGCAATGGATACACTAAGAGTTGTAAGTGTATGAATGCTCAACATGAAAAATAAATGGGTGTGCATAAAACTCTATAATGAAAAATTCCAACTAGTGTATGAAAGTGACAAGATAGGAGACTCTCCATATGGAAAACATGGTGCTACTTTGAAGCACAAGTGTGGAATTAGCATGCCCCTTCTCTATTTTCTCAAATTTTTTTCTTCCTCTTTTTTTCCTTTTTTTGTGGTGGGCTCATTTGGCCTCCCCCATTTCTCATTCTTCGTCCAGAGTCTCATCCCCACTTGTGAGGGAATCATAGTCTCCATCATCTTTTCTTCACTAGGACAATGCTCTAATAATGATGATCATCACACTTGTATTTACTTACAACTCGATACCTAGAACAAAGTATGACTCTACATGAATGCCTCTAGCACTGCACCAGGATGTGAAATTTTCTAGCGTATCACAAAAAAAATGTACAAGCCATGGAAATATCATGCTAGCTATCTAACGATCATGCAAAGCAATATGACAATGAATGCTCGAGCCATCGAAACGGAAGTGGTGGAAGTTGCATGGCAATATATCTCGGAATGGCTATGGAAATGCCATAATAGGTAGGTATGGTGTGATGTTTTGAGGAACATATAATAAGGCTTATGTGAAAAAGAGCATATCATGTCACAGGGTTTGGATGGACCTGCGAAGTTTGTACCGAGTCTCGAGGTGAGAAAGGGCAATGCACGGTACCGTAGAGGTTAGAAAATTGCGAAAAGGTAAGAGTGTGTATAATCCATGGCCTCACATTAGTCACAAAGAACTCATATATTTATTGCAAGATTTTATTATCTCTCCCAAAGCAAAGCACTAGTCGCATGCCCCTAGGGAGAAGCTTGGGAGGAGTTAACCATCGCACGACTCCGATTATAACATCACAAATGATTTCAATAAAGGATAAGTTATGCTCCAACTTCATCGCATAACGAGAGACTATATGTGCATGCTTCAGGAATCACAAACCGTAAATTCAATATTCTTACTAATCCACAATCATCAACTAGTTCACCCACATACTACTACCTTAAAGTTGTAAAACTATTGTAGGGAATCAAACTTATCATACTCAGTGATCTACAAGTTTCATGTAGGATTTTATGAATAACCATGTAAATGATAAATTCCTTTTTAACTCTCTGAATATGTATAAGTGAAGCATGAGACTTTAAATCTTTCTACAAAACACCATGCTCTCATAAATATAAGTGAAGCAAAAGAGCATTCTTCAAATAACGGTTTTCTGTGTGAGGAGAAATAGGCAATCCAAACTTCAAATGATATAAGTGAAGCACATGAAGCAATCTATAAAGCCGTACTCAAAAGATATAAGTGAAGTGCAATGAGAATTCTATAAATCAAACATGGACTATATCATACCAACATGGTTCATAAAATAAAAGTGAAAACTAAACACAAAATACCCTCCAAGATTTATGCGTATCATGTGAACGAAACGAAGACGAAAACATACTATTAATTGTTGAAGAAAGATGGGATGCCTTCTGGGGCATTCCCAAGCTTAGATACCTGAGTCTCCTTGAATATTTACTAGCAAAAGGACCCATGCGTTGCAACGGGAGAAAGAAATACCACAGCTCTTAATTTATAAAAAATGTTCTATAATCCGAGAATTTACAGTTACGACACAAACAAAGATGGTCTTATCCTACAAAAATGCAGTTCAAAATTTCAGAGGTCTTCTATTTTAACACGGCTTGCATGTAGATTTAATACGTACAAAGAATCAGTCAAGTGACCTTCAGTTTCATCTCCAATCCTGATTTTGTTGACGTGTTCATCCCCAACCCGGATGAGTACTGGTATGAAAGAAAGACGAATAATGACTTATGTATTAAGATTGCACCCTAGATAGTATTTTTATTGAACGTTTAACAGATAAAATAACATCATATTTAGATTCTACATATTTTTCTAATCAAATTCCATATATAATATGTTAAATTTGGAGTTACGGTTTAAAAGATATGAGTATTTTAAAAAACATTTAATATATACTACGAGTTTAATATCATAAGCAGCAAGGGCCTTTTTGTAAAATCACCTTGGTGGTTTTTCCGACAGAAGCAATAGCCTCTTTATTATTAGGTAAAGACTTGGGACGCCTTGGGCATCCCCAAGCTTTAAATCTTGCCTCTCTTCCATCTCCTCATATTGAGACCTCCTCGAACTTCGAACACTTCATTCACACAAAACTTAACAGAAAACTCGTGAGATCCATTAGTATAACAGTGCAAACTACTACCTTAGGTACTATTGAAAACCCATTAATATTTTGTTTTTGCATTATATATATTGTAATATAACTTCTCCATGGCTTATACCATCGATACAATCGATAGTGTCATCAAAACGAGCAAAACAATGCATCACAAACAGAATCTATCAAAAACAAGACAATTTGTAGTAACATGAACATTGACCATACTAATGTTACTTAAATTCTGAAGAATTAGGATGAAATAAAATAATTGCATAACATTAGTGTGTAAAATTTTCAAAAACTTTTGACATACCAATATAAAATGTAAATTCAAGCACTACAATCAAAGTTTCCGTTTTTGCACCGCACATACCAACAAGCAATCTAATCATCCTAAAGGCAAGTCTTCGCACTGTATTTTTATAATAAAATGTTATTTATACAAGGGGATAATTATTTTTGTGAAAAGTTTCTGTAATCAAGATTCACAATGTTTCCATGGGATGAACAAAGTTCAAGGCTAGCCCCACTTCAATGGTGCTCGTCCTTCTCACTTTCACTTTTCTTTGTGAAAAAGTTTTAAGTTACCCACTTTATTTTTTTGTCTTATAATATTTTAAAAGCACACAAGAGAACTAAATGACTCTCTAAAACTTACGGGTTGTCTCCGTGGCAACGCTTTCTTTAAATCCATTAAGCTAGGCATAAAGTGCTCAAGTAACGGATCCACCCAGATCCCAACGTATATCAAAGCCAATTCTAATTAACAATGATTTGTAATTTAGTAGTGAGCAGAAAGGAACATATGTCATGCAATGATGCAGTCTAACTGTCTTCCTATGTATCGGCATGTCATAAAATAACAATTCATGCACATCAAGTAAAGGCCAATACATACCATAAGCAGTTTCTTGCAATTTTATCGTGTTGGAAACATAAAGAGGCGGAGATGTAGTTCGTCTCTCATAATAATTGAAAGTAGGAGAAGAAAACAAATGCATATTTTATCCATCAAAATCATCATGTGAAGTGGTAAAATGCAACCCATCAATATAATCCTTAATAAGAGCATACTTCTCCGAAATAGTATAGTTGGGAGAATTCAAAAAGATAACAGGACTATCATGTGTGGGTGCAATAGCAACAGCTTCATTCTTAACATAAGGTACTATAGCAAGTTCATTTTCACAAGCATAATTAATATTGGCATCTTGGTCACAAGCATAGCAAGCATCAATTTCATCAAAAAGGGATATTTCAAAAGAATCAACGGGATCATAGCAGTTATCATCGCATTCATCCTTCGATAAGCACGAAGGGAAATTAAACAATGTATGAGTTGAAAAGTTACTCTCATTAGAAGGTGGGAATGGGTAGCTAATCCGCTCTTCCTCCTTTGTTCTTCACTCTCCTCATCATCTATTTCATCCAATGAACTCACGGTTTCATAAATTTCTTCTTCCATAGATTCCTGAAAAATATTAGTCTCTTCTTGGACAGCGGAGACTTTCTGAAGAAATGCATCAATATCGTAATTGTATTATAATTCTCTTTCCTTGGGTATACCCGGGGGTAGTATCCGTTTCAGTAGCCCCTGAAACCGCTGGGATCCACAGGCCTTCAGACAATGGAGGCTAACAGTTCCCCTGCCCCCCCCCCCCCCCCCCGCGCCCAAAGTTCTTTTCGATGTTGATATGATTACCAGAGCGGCGGACAGTGACACATGTCTTTAGCCAGCTGGGGCGACAGTCGGCCGCGGTCCAGCTGGACATAGTGGCGCCTCGGGCCCCGCAACGATGCTTCGAGCTTGGCGCCGGCTGGCGTGCGCCATGTTTGGGTCGGTGGTAGATGGCGGGGCCGCCACTAATCGTGTGACGGGCTTGGTGTCAGTTGGGGTTCCCCGCGTGGGATCGTGGGATAGTGGGGGGCGTGGATGTAACCAATCCCACGCCCCTACGGCTCCCTTGGGCTTTAAAAGGGGGAGGTAGGGAAGCCGGTTCTCCATTGCCTTCCCGTGCTCCCACTTCCATCGCCGAGCAAGGTCTTCATTTCCACTTCCCATGGGCGAGAGCCACGAGCCGGTCGGTCTGTCACCGCTCCTAGGCGATGATGAGGAACTCGTCCAGCTTGGACCCGGCCACAGCGCACTCGGATGATTTCTTGTAGTTGCCTGTGATGGTGATGATTCCGTGCGGCCCCAACAGGTTCATCTTCAGGTAGGCGCAGTGCGGGACCGCCATGAATTTTACCAAGGCAGGTTGGCCCAAGATGGCCTGGTAGGAGCTGGAGAGCTTGACGACCTCAAACCAGATCGGCTCACGGCGGAAGTTCTTCAACAATCCGAACATCACGTCCATCCAGACCTGGCCGATCGGGGAGCAAGACTGGCCAGGAACGATGTCATGGAACACTTCCAAGTCGGCTGGAGCTCGGACTCCAGAATACCAAGCTTCTCCTTGGTGTCGCGGTAGAGGATGTTGATGCTGCTACCGCCATCAACGAGCACCCGCATAAAGCGGCATGTGCACCGTTGGGAGATGAAGGTGGAGTCAAGGACCAGCATGTAGCTACCTAGTGTCGGCATCACAATCGGTTGATCCTCGCGGACCCATGTGATGGGCTTGTCCGACCAATGCATGTACTGGGGGACCGGTGGGACGATGGCGTTGACCTCCAGCGCATGCTTGCGCTGGCTATGCTTGTCGTCGTCCTCAATGGTGAAGATGACGTAGGTCGCGTCCTACTAGGGGTAGTCGTCACGAGCACCGCCGACTCCCGACGCAGGAGGTGATGGCGGCAGTTGTGGCGCAGGCGACCGAGCGTCTCCCCGCACGATCTTGGTGAACCAGCTGCATTAGCGGGTTGTGTGCGTTGCTGGCTTTACCCACAGTGGAATATACAGGGCCTGTTGAGCATGGCCTCGAAGGAATACTTGGCTTGCCACGACTTTTGCCGTCATTGGTGCGCTAGTGCCGACTAGAGCCTTGACCACCGGCCATCCGGCCATCCTCGACGGCCGCAACCTGCCGGGCGCCCTGGCGGGCGTCCTGCTGGTCAGTCTTGCTCTTACCGTGATCCTGCTGGGATCGTCCGGCTGCATGGGCGGTAGCCGGCTTTGCCACGGTTGGCTTGTCGGCCGCGTCGACGAGTATCGGGAGCTTCATAGAAGACTCGGCCATGGCGTAGTCATCGACGAGGGTCGTCAGTTGGGCCAGGGTTGATGGCTCCCAGTGCATGAGCTTGAGCTTGAGGAGGGTGTCATCTCGGAACCCGTCGATGAAGTACGGAATACCATGCACTTAATCGCCGCCCTCGCAGGAGTTGCGAAGGTCGATTCATCGCGCGAGGTAGTCGCGGAGTAACTTGGTCGGGACCTATACGCATAGGGCGAGTTGTCGGGGCCAACCAGGGCGCTTGTATGTGTCGGAGAAGTTGCGCACGAAAGCCACCTGGAAGTCCAGCCAACCATTGATGCTGCCAGCCGGCAAGCTGTTAAGCTAGGTACGGGCCGAGCAGAGCAGCATGAGGGGCGTGTAGCGCACTGCTACGCCCTTGTTTCCACTGGCGTTGCCGACGATGGTGTTGTAGTCGGTTCGGGCTTGGTTGAGCCGTTGTACTTGGGGGTGTCGCACGCCAAGGTGAATCCATTGGGGAACAGCTCCTTGAGGATGCGCGGCCCGAAGCATGGTGGGCCGACAATGCTCTCTTCGTTGGTGGTTAGGTATTTCGCGAGGCGCTCCAAGCGAAAATGGGTGTCCTGGTCGTTGAGCTGACGCATGTCGATGTGCTCGGACACTGGTTGACTGGGTGGCTGCGGCGCAGCCGTCTGGTCACGCTCCTCACGATAGTTGCTTGATACCTCTCCATCGTATCTACGTTTCCAAACTCTTTTGCCCTTATATTTTGGACTCTAATTTGCATGATTTGAATGGAACTAACCCGGACAAATGTTGTTTTCAGCAGAATTTCCATGGTGTTGTTTTTGCACAGAAATAGAAGTTCTCGAATGACCTGGAAATTTACGGAGAATTTTTGTGAAATATATAAAAAATACTGGCGCAAGAATCAACGGAGGAAGTGGAGCGTGGAGCCCACAAGCCCACCAGGCACGAGCCCCCCTGGCCGCGCTTGGCACGCTTGTAGGGCCCACAAAGTTCCACCGCCTCCAATCTCAGCTCTATTTAGCCTCTTTCATCCGGAAAAAATCAAGGAGAAGAGTTCATCGCGTTTTACGATACGGAGGTGCCGCCACCTCCTGTTCTTCCTCCGGAGGACAGGTCTGGAGTCCATTCTGGGCTCCGGAGAGGGGATATCATCGCCATCGTCATCACCATCCTTCCTTCATTGCCAATTCCAGGATGCTCTTCACCGTTCGTGAGTAATCTCATCGTAGGCTTGCTGGACGGTGATGGGTTGGATGAGATATATCATGTAATCGAGTTAGTTTTGACGGGGATTGATCCCTAGTATCCACTATGTTCTGAGATTGATGTTGCTACTACTTTGCCATGCTTAATGCTTGTCACTAGGGCCCGAGTGCCATGATTTCAGATCTGAACCTATTATGTTGTCGCCAATATATGTGTGTTCTTGATCCTATCTTGCAAGTTGTAGTCACCTATTTGTGTTATGACCCGACAACCCCGGAGTGACGATAGCCAGAACCACTCCCGGAGATGACCATAGTATGAGGAGTTCATGTATTCACCATGTGTTAATGCGTTGGTCCAGTTCTTTATTAAAAGGAGAACCTTAATATCCCGTAGTTTCCTTTAGGCCCCACTGCCACGGGAGGGATGGACAATAGATGTCATGCAAGTTCTTTTCCCTAAGCATGTATGACTACATACGGAATACATGCCTACATTACATTGACGAACTGGAGCTAGTTACATATCTCTCCGTGTTATAACTGGTGCATGATGAATACCATCCGGCATAATCATCCATCACCGATCCAATGCTTACGAGTTTTTCCTACTGGTCCTTGCGACGTTACTTTCCTGCTACTGCTGTCACTACTGCTACTGGTTACTGTTGCTACTGTTGCTATCACACTACTTTGCTACTGATACTTTGTTGTAGATACTAAATCTTTCAGGTGTGGTTGAATTGACAACTCAACTGCTAATACTTGAGAATATTCTTTGGCTTCCCATTGTGTTGAAACAATAAATTTGGGTTGAATACTCTACCCTCGAAAACTGTTGCGATCCCCTATACTTGTGGGTTATCACTGCTTCGCGCCGGCTGACCCCTCGAGTCACTCCAGCTCGTTGAGGGCGGCATGCATAGCTCGCATGTTCTTTACGAGTGTGTCGTAGACGGGACGACCGATAGCCAGCTCCTGGCCGACGGCGCCGCCACGACGCCGCACGTGTACTAGGCGGCTGGGCTCGGGTCCCAGGGCAGCCGACATGAGGCCGTGGGCCGCGTTGAACTCACGTCGAGTGACCTCGAACTAGTGTTGGGTTGCCTCAAACGCCTCCAACTCGTGGAATAGCTGTTGGTGGTGGCTGTTGAGCTCTTCGGTGGCGACCGCAGGGTCGGCCACCATAGGGATGGGGGAGCATAGCGTGTCCACCGCCGCATGAAGGGGGTCCGATATCCGGACGCACCGCCTAGCGAGATGGCTGTCAGCACATACACGTGGTTTCAAAGGTCGTCGATGTCACCAGAGAGGTCGCTGTTGTCAGATGGCGGCAGCTCGTCGCAAATGAGCACCTCGGCAGGGTACTTGTTGGCGACGACTGTGCCATAGACGTGGTGCGAGCCAAAGGTGGCGATGGATCCATCGATGGGGAAGTCAGCATCCTTGATACGGCGGGCTTTGTCGTTGACGCAATCGAGTGCGCCGTAGAACACGACCAAGTCGTGTGCCATGCGTTCGCCAAAAGGTTGATGGGTCCCGCCCGGAAAGTTACTCCGACCGACGTCGCTGCCCGCCCCATGGTGAGCGCCAACTACCATGGTATATCCACGGCAGATGCCAAGGGGTCGCTTAGATCGTGATTTGGGACCGACGGGTGCCGGCGACGTGTGGGAACAGGTGTAGGCGCAACACACATGATGCCGATCTACCCAGGTTCACGACCCTCCGATGCGGTAAAACCCCTAGTCCTGCATGTCTGACTATATGAGATAATAGTACAAATGGTGCTCCTTGAGCTGTTTGTGAGGAGGGCCGGAGCTCTTATTGCCATCCTCTCTACCTCAGTGGTGTGTGGATCTTTCTCTACGTGTATTGCCTGTGAATCTATTAAGCCTCCTCCCTCTCTAGGGGCTGATGTGGGGATTTATAGTGCAGCCTCATATTTACAATGGTGGGGGTAAGATAGGAGGTGGGACCCGACTACCAGCATCTTTGCCTGGCCGTGGGGCCCGCCGGCTGTCGGGTCTTGTCCGGCGTGGGGCCCACCGGCTGTGTGTCTCAGCGGATAACGCGTTGGTCGTAAGGGAGTAGGTAGGGGTGAGCGTGGCTACCGGGTCATCTTGCCCGGTCAGCCTCGGCGGCGACCGGGGTCGTGTAGCCACGCTGACCCCTACATAATTGCGCCCGTGGCCACGCCGAGCTTGACAGCGCGTACTGCTGCCACGAGCGCTTGTGTGTCATGCATCGGGTCTTGTCAACGTACGGGCGTACGATCAGATGGGACGAGAGCCGGCCGTCCGGCTGGCGACGGGCCAACCGGCCAAGCCAAATGCCGCCATTCGGCCTCGTCGCATCTACGAGACGGGCCGGCTGCCACCAACCGGCCCGGGGGGCCAGTCGGCCCCAAATGTGTTGGAGATGGATTCTCTCCGCTTGAGTATACCCAGGGGTAGTATCCTCGTCAGGGGGAGAGAGTTGGCGCTGACGGTGGCAAGTTTTTTTATGTAGATCGTCCTCACGCTCCATGCCCCGATGGCACTCCTGCGCCACCGGGAGAGAGGGGGAGAGATCCCCCTCCTTCTTCTTCCTTGGCCTCTCCCTAGATGGGACGCGAGTCCCCCTCGGGAGCATGGCCTACATGGTGGCAGAGGGGAGGAGCCCCTCTGATATTGGATATCCCTCTGTGTTCTCCTCTGTTTCACGTTCTTGTTTACTAGCCCTTCATTGTTTCTTAAAATCCAGGAGATCCGTTACTCCAATTGCAGTGAAATTTTGATGGGATTTTAATCCATAAATTAGCTTTCTTGTTCCCAAAGAAGAGCCCCAACCGAATTACAACGTGGACACTAGGTACCACCCCATGCCTGGGCGTATGGGTCACGCCCTGGTACCTAGTAGAGATCGTGGGCCTTAGTTTGCATTAAATCCACTTCCCAAAAGTAACATATATACCAAAATAATTTTCCATCATTTTTTCGCGTTTGGACTTCGTTTGATATGGATATTCTGTGAAATAAAAAACATGCAACAAACATGAACTGGCACTTCGCACTGGATCAATATGTTAGTCCAATAAATCATATAAAATGTTGCCAAAGATATGTGAAAGTTGTATAATATTGGCATGGAACAATGAAAAATGATAAATATGACGGAAACGTATCACAAGCAAAGGGAGTCATGGGTTCAAAATCCCAAGACATTCCCTCGTAAGCCTTTTAAGAGTATGGATGAGGAAGATTTTGAATGCTTTGCTAAAATGATTAAACCTGTCTTTCTGTGCACTCACTTGACTAAAATTTTGAAAATGCATCTCTATGCTAAGTATATGAAAGATATTATTACCAACAAAAGAAAGATACCTGAAACTGAAATTGCTACTATGGTTGCTAATTATTATTTTGATGGTGGAACGCCTAAAAAGTTGGGAGATCCGGGTATACCCACAATACCTTGTTCCATTAAAATAAATTATTTTAAAATTGTGTTGTGTGATTTAGGAGCTGGTGTTAGTGTTATGCCCATATCTCTATAAAAGAGACTTGATTTGAGTAAGCTTACACCTTCTGAGATATCCTTGCAAATGGCTCATAAATCCACTTCTTTACTTATTTCAATTGGCGAGCATGTTCCCATTGTGGTTGCAAATGTTACTGTCTTAACAGACTTTTTTATTCTTGATATGCCCGAGCATGACAACATGTCCATCATCCTTGGTAGACCTTTTTAAAACACTTTAGGGGCTGTTATTGATTGCAACAAATGCAAAGTCACTTTTCATATCAATGGCAAACAACATACCATGCATTTTCCAAAGAAGAAAACTTTGGTTAATAATATTAATGTCATTGAGCCAACTTCCACAGTCACCATTGGATGTTTTAAAATCCTCTTCCGACTGCCAAGAAGAAATATTATACCTATACCCTTATTGTCGGAGATATGCAAATTCCCATCGAGCTAACCTAGTGCCATATGAAAATTCTTCGGTTTCATGTCAATCAAAAACGATTATTAATAAGACTTGATCAACCTTATTAATGTATCCTTTTTGAAAGACCGGCGGTTGATGAATTTATTAAGCACAACTCTATAATATTAGCTTCCTCTTCGTCATTCTTAGTTAGATAAAATAAAAAGGCATGATTGTTCTATTTTCCGAGTTTCCTGTGCAATAAAAATGACCAAAAAATAAAAAATCTTAGATTGCCACAAAACTTTAACATGATTTTTTTGGAATATTTAAGAATTTTTTGTATTGAAAACACATGAGTAAGGAGCACGTGTGGGCCACAAGCCAACAGGGCGCACCCACGGGGGGTGGGCACGACCTATTAGCTTGTGGGGCCCACAGGGCCCCTGACTTATTTGTTTAGACCATGTCACCCACTATCTCCAGCAAAAATTCAAGCATATTCTCTCTCTCTCTCTCGTTTCTTGCTCCTGAGACTGAAAATTTATATCTCTTTTCTCGGAACTCCGCTTCTGAAACTGTTTTGAGGAATTGCTCCTTGGTATGTGACTCTCCCATTCCTCCAATTAGTTGTTACTCCAGTGGTTTATATTTTGCATATTTTGCGGCACTTTGGGCTATAGAAAATGAGCATGCATGTTTAAATTATTTGGCTTCCAAGTAGTATGAATGTTTTATATGGATTCTAGGCATCTATATGAGTTGTTGATGCCAATATCGCAAAGTTATATAAACATAATCTTGTGGTACAAATATTTCAGAAATTTGTTCGCGGGAAGATGAATTTATTTATGAGAGTTTTGATGACCCACAAGTATAGGGGATCAATCATAGTCCTTTCAATAAGTAAGAGTGTCGAACCCAATGAGGAGCAAAAGGAAATGATGAGTAGTTTTCAGCAAGGAATTCTCTTCAAGTGATGTAAATAACAGTGATAGATAGTTTTGTAACAAGATAATTCATGACAAGTGAAAAGTAACAATATTAGAAAAGGTGCAAGAAGGTAGCCCAGTCCTTTTTATACAAAAAGACAGACATGAGAGTTCTCTTATATAAAACAAGTTCTCCCGAGGACAGATGTGAATTTATGTCTAATCATGTTCATCATATTCAGTTGATTCACGTTCGCTAACTTGATCATTTGATATGTGGGTGGACTAGTTCTTAGGTGTTTTTCTTACTTGAACTAAAATCCTACTTATGATTACCCCCTCTCGCAACCATCTGCAACTACGAAAGAAGAATTAAGAATAATCTAACCATAGCATGAAACATGTGGATCCAAATCAACCCCTTATGAAGGAATGCATAAACTCGGGTTTAGGCTTCTATCACACCCGCAACGCATTATCTATTTGTTACTCCACAATGACTTACCTTAGGCCCATAACATGCTGAAGTGTCATGTAGTCGATGTTCACATGACACCACTAAGAGAGGTAACAACATCCATATCATCAAAATAGGGAACGAATGCCAACATTGCATGATTACTTGTAGCAAGACTTCTCCCATGTCCCCAGGAACAATAATTACTACTCACACAACATCAACATGTTCAAGATTAGAGGTATAATAATAATAATTAAGAATCTGAACATAATGTCTTCCACCAAGTAATCCAACAATCATCAACTACAAGATGTAATCAACGAAACTAGCAACCCACACATACCAATCTGAGGTTTTGAGAGGAAGATTGAATACACGTGACGAACTAGGGTTGGAAATGAGATGGTGCTGGTGAAGATGTTGATGAGAATTGGTCCTCCCACGAAGGAGGAAGTGTTGGTGTTGACGATGGCTTTGCTTTCCCCCTCCCGGAGGGGAATTCCCCCGGTACAATCTCTCAGTCTGAAAACAAAACGGCGTGTGCCCAGGTTTCTGCTTCGAGATGGCGGCGCATCATCCTAAAAGATAAATTATGATTTTCTAGTGTAAAAGACACCGAATAGGAGAAGATGGATGCTAGAAGGCCATCTGGGGCCCCTGGCCGTGCCCTGATGGCTTGTGCCTAGATGGTGGCCCAACTCCTATATATATTTGGCCTAGAAATTCTTAAATATTCTAGAAAATATCTCCATAAAATTTTAGGTCGTTTGTAGGAAGTTGATTTTTCTGCCTTTTCTCGGTTTCTCGGTCGAGAATTCTAGTTTCCATATATTTCCCTCTTAGTGATGTACCTTGCGTATTCACAGAAAAAAGGCGTAAGAATTGTATGATAATAATGGATAATGGAAAAGATCAACACAAATATCAATAATAATTCATGATGCAAAATGAGTGTATCAACTCCCCCAAGTTTAGACCTTGCTTCTCCTCAAGTGAAAGCCGAGCTCGAAAATAATGACCACATGATTTGAGAGAGAAGTGTAGATAAAACATAATACGAGCATGAGAGCATCTTTAATATTAACATAGCAGCAAGTATTTTATCATATAACCTCTCATAAATAAGTAGCAATCCTTTCACAACTCTTGGAGTATGAAGCATAAACTTTATTGAAAATCAAGAAACTATGTTCTCAGTTGTTGGGGCAATCATAATTCATCACAATCCAGAGGAGAGTCTATGTAGGATATTTATTTTTGGCAAGTTCACATAGTGAACTATCATTTAATCTTCTATGATTGCTCACACTCAAGGCATATTTTCGAAGATCACGTTTCTATAGGACACATAGGAAGATCACGTTTCTATGATAGGGTCTTAAATGATTACCCACCCAACTTATTTATATGAAGGATAATCTCAATAATAATAAATCTTGATCATCTACATCCACTTGGATATATAAATCTGAATCTTTCCCCAATACATGATGTTTGCCACTATAGAATTATTAGGTTGGAAAAGGAACAAAGTTTAATTCCTCAAGCACAAAGTTAAAATCATGAAAGTAAAACATAAGCCCTTCCTAGAGGGAAGCACAAGTTGTCATGCACTTTTAATTTATTGGATGTACGAACTCTTAATGCAAGGGAACATCACTTTATATTGCCCCTTATGATAGCAAACTTTATTATGCAACCTGTCGCTTTTATTTCATTGACATCGCAAGCTTGTATAAAGCTTATTTTCCTTTGCAATAATAGATCATACATATTAGGAGCAATTTTTCTTGCTTGGTGCACCGATGACAAATTACTTGAGGGATCTTTCTCAATCCATATGTAGATATTGTGGACTCTCTTGGGGAGAAACTAGGTTTCGGGGTTATGCTTGCAGAAGTAGTTTCTTTGCTTGGTGAGGAATTTTTCGCTAGCAAAGTATCTAAGGCAAGCATCACATGTTGAAGGATCCAAGACCATATAACTTCTATGTGAATATAAACTACCATGATCATTATGCTCTCTTCCATGTCCAACATCATCACTTGATCATTATATAATATTTGATGATGGATCACAATCATAAAACGTATCCATGATAGTGTATTTATATGTGAGTCTCCTCTCCTCTATCATAATCTTTCTTAGATTGCAACAATGTCAAATACTGTGTTTGTTTACTATCAACAACTTTTATCATTTATACCCTTTTTGTGTGATGTCATTACTTCTCATGGGATGAGAATATGATCTCTACCTTTCCTTTTAGGTTTTTTTATTCCTGTGCGCGTGGTTCCTCGATTGTCCTCATTCATCCCCACGCTGTTAACCTTTGCTCACTTTTCCCCACTCCCTTCTCCGAAACCCTCAGAAACGGTCAGAATGGAGGATGTCGTCGGGTCAATGGTTTGACCATTAACTGCTGACGAGTGGGCCCCTGCTGTACTGTGTCGCCCGTTGGACCTACCAAGTCGGGTCGTGTTGGACGGTGGCACTGGTTGGACTGTTGGGCCGTGGTTTCATTGGACTGTTGGGTCGTTGCAATCCATGCGCTGATACACGCCGCCACGATACAGAAGCCCATCATTCATGGATGACATGAGCCAGCTAGACTACCTACATGTTTCGATGCGCATCTACGATGCCCCACGGACCTAGCCTTCCTGGATGTGAGCCTCCTCATACGTAGTGACGGTCGATGTCGTTGGTTCTTATATTCTCGCAAGCCACGTCGTTTCAGCTATTTTTGTCCACTCACATCGATTCAACGTGGCAATTAAAGTCGAGGGCATACTGATCGACGCACCTCGTTTGAACGTTGAAAACATGTGGCCGATGCCCACCCTTATTTAAACCACCCACCCCTCCACATATTCTCCACACATCCATTTTCACCGTCCCCCTTCTTTTCTTCACCCAAATCCATACTTCCATAGAACTCTCGAAGTGAGGGGAAGATGGAGTACTATGGGCCCACCTTCTAGCTGCCATCGACCGTGCAGGAGAGGCGGTACCCCGCCAGCTTCGTCGTGGAGAAAATGCTCCATGTGTGGACGATCTCACGCTGGAGGTCTGCTAGGGATTTGGCCGAGTGTTTCCTCCGTGCGGGCTTTGCCCACCTCCCGGCGAGCTCGCCTGTGTGGTTCCAAGTGGAGGCACTACGTCCAAACTCCAGCTCTTGGGAGACAGGGCTCATCGCCAACTTCGCCAACATATTTGATGCGTACCACCCGGTGCGCAAGGTGTTCTGGTGTGGGTGCAAGTTCATCGCATTCACAACCTACAACAACTTCACATATCTCGATATAATCTTCTCCTCCCTTAATGTCATCTACAACCTCCCATACTACCTCGGCGATAACGACATGGAGGAGGAGAAGTGAAGAGGAGGTGAACATCGTGAAGCTTGTCTTGCGCTGGGGTGTTAGGGTTTTATATATATATTTGTATATTATGTCGTTTGTTGTACTATGAGCCTTTTATATATGTCGTGTTTTATGTAAGACTATATTATGCTTTGTACTATTTGTATTATGGGTACCCTTTGCTATGCGTGTGCACTATATTCTAGGCTTGAGCACTATTAAGTTATAAAAGCTACGCTTTGCCTCAAAATAAAACTGATTTTGGGGTAATATATTTGTTGACTTATTTTAGCAACAATTGTTGACGTTGTAGGTGCAAACAGGGCATCCAAACATGTTTTGTTTCTAAGATCTAGGAGTTCTAGATGTGCTAAAAGTATCAAATACATATTACAATGCAGGTTTTAAAAAGGAAACAGTGCCACCACTCAGCGACTGCAAAACTAGCTTAAAGGGAAGCAGATAACGGCAGTCTTGACGTCTGGACAAGGCTTTGTAGGTTTTTTTTGAGAAATACAAGGCTTTGTAGGTGCAATCAAGTTAATAAAGAACAAAAAAATAGAATCAATGTGTACACTACATTCTAGGCCTCTTTTATCTTTGTGGGCATTCGACAATCAACGCCTTGCGCAGGCCCAACCAGGATTGGTTTCATTTTGGGCAGACGAGTGGGCGAGCATAACCAACCTCCCACGGATCGCCCTATGATCTAACGGTGTGGAGCCTTCCATGTGATCCAACGACACGGAGACAGCATGCACTCTGCCCCGAAATTTCTTGTAGAAGACCGTATCTAAGGGTGTCACTCATGACCATGCCATATTTCTCATGACTATGCAGATACATCCGATTGATCATCTAACATGTGTAATAATTCAAAATCATTGCAACATCACATCACAGAGCAATGGATTTTGAATGTTTCTTATAATTCAAAGGTTAGTTCAAATTCAAATTTCATGCCTAAGCATGTCATAGTTATTCAAAATGATCTCATATTAGGCATGGACCCTATATTTAACATGAATATGCCTAACATTTGAGAAGGATCTAATTTGTTTTTCATTTTTCAAATTTTAAACGATTCTTATCATGATTTTTATTAAAAATGGTCTGCGATTGGATTACATCAACAATAAGTGCTTGTATTTCTATCACATCACATCACACTCAAACATCACATCACCCTGCATTAACTTTAATTAAACATTAATGCCGGCCACAGAGGCCGACGATAGCTCACAAGTCTGTCACGCATTAACTAAAAGGATATCTAACTAAAAAAGAAAAACTAAAATGAAAACAAGGAGGCGCGCTGCCCTCGGTGTCCTCGTCATCGTTTTGGGGGCCGGTGAGGTCGACGAGGGAGCCGGCCAGCCCAAGGGAACATCGTATCCTAGGCGGTGGCGACATGATCCGCTAGTCGCTGCACCGCTGCTGCCTGGGCTTCGACACGGTGCTCCTCCTCCTCTGCCTCGGCGTCCTTCTCCCACTCCGCGAGCCGCTTACCCTCTTCACGCTCCACCCGTAGGTGCTGCTGTCGCCGGTGCTCCAGGTAGATTTACTCGTGCTCCGGTGTCGCCCCCATCCAGATGGGTGGTGCACTCAGCCACTCGGTCGGCGCCGGTTCAAGCCTAGTGGGGAACGGCGAGGCCAGCGGATGCAGGACGCAGTCGCCGGCAATGGAAAGCGCAATGGCCTCCGCCATCCACGCTTGGTAAGCCGCCTCCTTCTCGTCCTCATTGCGCTGCTCTTCCTCCTCTCTTTCACGGAGAGCAGTTGCCAGTGCCTACTGGTCCGCGACCTCTGCCTCTTGGTCCTCATCGTGCACGTCGAGGGGCGGTAGGGTGCCAGGCCACACGTCGCAGACGCCACGCCGGCGCTGCTCCTCGTGGTCAAACGGAAACCAGACCTCCCAAATGGGAGAGTCTTCAGCGTAAGCGGGGTTGAGCCGCTGGTTAGGCATGAGGTGCTGTCGTTGAGGCCTCACCTCCTTTGCATGTGCCCTAGCCGATCGTAGCACCACCGGCACTAGGATCCTCTCCGGACATAATTGCGAGCCATGTGGAAGGACCACGTCGGGGTAGGGGAAATGGATGTGGTGCTCCCAATGCCTCCTCGTGTGGTGCACTAGGACGCTAATCCACTGCCGAGGCAGACGGGAAGACGATGGCGGGGGTAGCGTGCGCCAAGGCGAGGCGGGGGCCTTGCCCTTGTTCTTGCCGGAGCTCGAGTCGACCCCTGAGAAGATGCCCATGGTGGCTACTAGCTAGGTTTGTCGCCGGCGGGCTATGGTTTGCAGATCCTACCATGGGTGGAAGGGACGACAAGCCAAACATGGGTGGCCCACGACTGGGGCCCGCCGCGCGTGCGCATTTACTTTGGGACGTGGGGTAGTTGGAAGGCCGCCACGTGTCCACGAAGCAGACGAGGAGGAAGCGTGTGCGCGTCCGTTCGGCTACCTTGTGGCCAAATATGGGGCAGGCTAGACTCGTTCGTCACGTCCAACGGGCAACATAGTCCAGCATGGCCCCACTCGTCATTAGTTAACGGTGAAACCATTGATCTGACGAAATGCCCGGTGTGACCATTTGTGAGGGTTTCACACAAGGGAGTGGGTAAAAGTGAGCAAATGTTAAGAGCGTGGGGATGAGTGAGCAGAATTAAGGAACCAGGGGCACAGATGTAAAAATCCTTCTTTTTTTTTGACATGCTATGATGATGGGTGTCCATGAGTAAACCACAAAAACTCAACTCATCTTTATTATATATCTCACATACTCCATTAGAAGGGTATATGGAACTCAAAGAAAAAGTCCTAAGCAATGCAAATCTCAATTTTATTTCTCTAACTCATGAAACAACTAAGGATCTAACTAAAATTAGATAGTAATGATGGAAGTGATGGTGATATGATATCGGGGAACCTCCCCCAAGCTTGGAACAAGCCGAGGGTGGTGCCGATACCCAAGTACTCAAGCGTGCTTCTCAGGCAATGGTGATGGTGTAGAAGCATTCTTCTTCTCCAACTTACGACAGAGGATAAAATTCTCCTCACTCAAGTAATCATTATCTTTATCTAGATTCAATATCTTTTTGCGTAATGCCATCTTGATATCCTGCAAAAAACGTGACGGGATAAATTGATCCTTAGATTTCATTACCATGTTTGAGAGACTGGACTTCTTAAATTCCACATGCATATCTTTGGGTTGAGGTAGTGGAACTTCATCTTCATCTGAGTTGGCTTCCTTTGTTTCCTCCAAATCATTCTCCTCTTCCTCATAAGTGGAACAAAGGTAGGGATAGATGTCCCCAAAGATCATTGGGTCTAAAATATAGTCGGAGATGTAGTTGTGTCCATCCGAATCTTGAGACGACATATTCTTAGGCCTGCGAGAAAAATAGCTCAAAACAAGAACAGAGGAGAAACTCGCGATGCGGTGATGAAAACACATGGGAATATATATAATTAATTTTTCCACCTAATAATACGTGATCAGGAAGAACTCGGAGTTCGATAGGCGCAAGGGGCCCCACAAGCTATCTAGGCGTAGCCCGGGGGCACCTTGTTAGCTTGTGCTCCCTCATGGGTCCCCAAGACTCTGTTTTATTTTTGTATTTTTTCTAAAATACTAAAACCAGCAAAAAAATTGGAATTTTTGGAGTCGGTTTACTTACCGTACCACGTACCTGCCCCTTTTTAGGTTTCTGGTGTGTTCCGCAAGACTTCCTTTATGTGTTCCTCCGGTGTTATGACTTGGATTACATTAGTTTCCTCATTAATGGGTGTACCTGATATATAATGCTTGATTCTTTGCCCATTCACCACTCTTGGGTTTTTACCTTCGAAGATATTGATTTTTATAGCACCGGAGTGATAGACCTCCTCGACAACATAGGGTCCTTCCCATTTGGAGAGGATTTTCCCTTCAAAAAATGTAAAACGACAATTCTAGAAAAGCACCAAGTGTCCTATATTGATTTCTCGTTTAACCTTTTCCTTAAACAACTTAGCATTTTCATAAGCTTGTGTCCTCCATTCATCCAATGAGATAATACCAAATAACCTTTTCTCATCGCCAAGTCTAAAATCATAGTTAAGTTCTTTAATTGCCAAATAAGCATTATGTTCTTACTCAATAGGTAAATGACAAGCTTTCCCATAGACCATTTTATATGGGGACATCCCCATGGGATTCTTAGACCAATTCTTTCTGGACCTATTGATAGACTTTTGCAAAATTAATTTTTTTTCATGATTTCTTACTTCAACTTGACCGCTAGACTGAGGATGATAAGGTGATGAAAATCTATGGTTAACATCATACTTAGCTAGTAGTTTTTGGAAAGCATCATGAATAAAATGTGAACCACCATCAGTCATTAAATACTAGGGACACCAAACCTTAAAAAGATAATATCTTTAAGCATTTTAATACAAGTGTTATGATTATATCTACTAGTTGGAATAGCTAGAATGTGAGTATATCCATTTGAGGAAGGAAAAGGTCCCATAAAGTCAAAACCACACACATCAAATGGTTCGATAGCAAGTTAATAGTTCATAGGCATTTCGTGATGTTTACCAATGTTACCTACTCTTTGGCATTCATCACAACAAAGGAATACTTACAAGGATCTTTAAAAAGAGTAGGCCAATAGAAGCAGGATTCTAATACCTTGTGTGCAGTTCTGTCACCAGCATGATGTCCTCCGTAGGCCTCAGAATGACACTTCCTTGGAATTTGTTCCAACTCATGCTCAGGTATACAACACCTAATAACACCATCTAATCCTTCTTTATATAGATGTGGGTCATCCCAAAAGTAATTTCGTAAATCATAGAAGAATTTTTTTCCTTTTGTTGATAGGTGAAACTTGGTAGAATAGAGTTAGCAACAATGCAATTGGCATAATCTTCATACCAAGGAGTACTACGTGAAGTGCTTATAACAGGAAGTTGCTCATTAGGAAAATTATCATCAATATGCACTAGGTCATCAAGAACATTTTTCATCCTAGAAAAGTTATGTGCTACACGGTTATCATCTCCCTTCCTATCAACGAAATGTAAATAAAATTCTTGGAGTAGTAACACCCGTCTAATAAGTCTAGGTTTGGCATCTTTCTTTTCTATAAGGTAATTTATAGCAGCATGATGAGTGCGAAGAGTTACTTTATAATCAACAATATAAGGTCTAAACTTATCACATGCAAACACAACTGCTAAAAATTCTTTTTCAATAGTAGCATAATTTCTTTGAGCGGTTGATACTCGTTATCTACGTTGGTTTCCCGTGAAGAGGAACGGGTTATCGCAACACAATGTGGGTAAGTATTGCCCTTAGTTATGAAACCAAGGTTTATCGAACCAATAGGAATATCAACCACAACCGTCTTCAGCGGGTGCACACGAAAGAACAAACAGCTTGCACCCAATGCAGGCAAGAGGGTTGTCAATACCCTTGGTCTCGTTATTTGCAAGCACATGAGGTGTAGATAGTTGTAGATAATTGTAAAATGCAAAATAAAATAAAAGCTAATAAATGGCAGCGAGGTATTGGAGGTTTTAGAAAAATGTTGTGAATACACCCGGGGGGCCATAGCTTTCCCTAGTGGCATCTCTCATGAAAAGCGCGCACGATGGATAAACAAATTACCGTTGGGCAATTCATAGAAGAGAGAATATTTATGCGATTTTCACGGCAATGACCGTGTAAATATAGGCGTCACGTCTAAAATAATAGGCCGACTCCAGCCTTCACCTATTACGATTACTTCACTTCAAGACTGCTTCTATGTTTGCATCTCTACGTATGAAGTTTATGACGAATGAAGTAATGCTTGGAGTAACATGACATGATGTAGACAAAGTATAATCAATCAATATGAATAAACTTGTCCCCTTATATAACTCGGATATACAAAGTTGCGAGGTTGAACCTACTAAAATGCACCTCTCTCATTGAAGAATTGTCAATCTAGTTGGACAAAATATTTCAATAGATCGGAAACAATTATGAAGCTATCATAATCATGCACGTAAGGATATTATTATATATCATAGGAGACTCAAATATTTATCATGAATATCTCAACATAAACCCACCATTTATCGGATTCCAACAAACGCACCATACAAAAGAGTTACATCATATCGATTAAGGCGAAGATGCGATGATCATTGTATTGAAGATCAAAGAGAGAGTCAGGAGAGCCACGAGGGGGCAACAAGACGTCACACCCGCCAGGTCACGCCCTATTTTCTTGTAGGGGCCTTGTGTGCCATCTGACCTTATTTCGATGCTCCAAGGTTTTGTGTTGGTTCAGAAAAAATCACAAAAAGTTTCAGGTCAATTGGACTTCGTTTGGTACTCGAACCTAAAAAGTGGAAAGCATGCAGAAAACAACAACTGACACTGGGCAGTGGGTTGAACGGTTAGTGCTAAAAAATAATAGAAATTGGTAGATAAGTGCATAAAAAGTGTTCTAAAATGATAACATAATAGCGTGGAATAATAAAAAATTATAGATACATTGGAGACGTATCAAGCATCCCCAAGCTTAATCCCTACTCGTCCTCGATTAGGTAAATGATAAAAAAGAATTTTTTATGCGACATGCTATCCATCATGTATTCGTATGCATGTATGCTCATTGAGAAATGGTGAATTAACAAATATTAACACATCAATATTTATAAGTAAAAGGAGCAAAATAATTAATTTTTCAAAGTGTGCGATCTTCAAAGATTGTTTCAAGTCTATCCATCTTTATTATATTAGCAAGGCATGGCTCCATAGTCACCACATAACTACGAATGTTAAGCACCACGGTGCCCAAGTCGGCAAAATGGATCGTACCTTTTCAATATGCGTCAACTTTTTATTCTTCAAGCAATACATGAGCATGATCCATTGGACATAGCATATAGGTGAAATAGAGTAAGGTGGTAGGTTTCAAAGGGGTTGAAAAGTGTAGAAGATAGGCTCATGTCAACTAGGCGTACCAACAGGCTATGGTGATGCCCATCGATAGATATTGAGACAAGGAGTAGGGATTACCATGCAAATCTTGCACTAGAGCTATAAGCGTATGTAAGCTCCATTGAAGCTAGGTGGGGTGTGCATCCAACTTGCTTGCTCATGAAGACCTCAGATATTTGAGGAAGCCCGTTATCGGAATATACAAACCAAGTTTATAAACCTTTTGATTCCCACTAGCATATGAATGATATAACATGAGAGTATCTACATGATGAACGTGGTGCCATTTTCAGGCACAAGTGTGGTAAAGGATGGTAGCAAAGTCCCTTATCTCCTTTGGCTCATTTGGCCTACCCCATCTTTCTTTCCTCACTGGGACGATGCTCTAATAATGATGATCATCACACTTCTATTTACTTACAACTCATGGATAACTCGATATGATGAATGAAGCAACATGGCTCCAATATGAATGCCTCTAGAGTGTACCAGGTTTTGCAATGATCTAGCATGACATGTATTTAGCATATGATATTTGGTTGCTTCGCCACAAACGCTATTATGAAGGGTGGCTTTTCCACAAATACAATGTCAGCTCTATATGGTCATGCAAAGCAATATGATGATGAACGAACTAGTCATGTGAAGTGATGATGGAATTTGCATGGCAATATATCTCGCAATTGCAATGGAAATGCCATAATAGGTTTATGTGCAACATAGCGTGTCATGTCATGGGGTTTGAATGCACCAACGAAAATTGCACCAATCCTCAAGGTGGGAACGGGCTATGCGCGGTACTTGGAGAGGCTAGCAAATATGAGCAGGTGAGATTGCCTATGTCCATGGTGTGACATTAGTTATAAAGAAATCATATACTTATGGCAAATTTTTATTAGTCTTATCACAAATCAAAGTACTACTCACATGTCCCGAGGGCGAGGGTTTGTAGGAATTAACCATCGCGCGACTCCGACTAAAAACAACACTAGGTTTTCAATGAGGAATAGAAATGCCCCCACATCATCACCATGCCCTTTTGATTTTTCAGCTGTTCAAGAAGTTTTAACATCTCTTAATATCAAAACCAGAGTTTATTTATATATGCTACATGATGGTTTTCATTATCACTTATTGAACACTCATTATTTTTATCTAGTATTATGACCCAGGCAAATTGCCATCACTATTTGTCCAGATCTCAAAAAGTATAAGTGAGGAACGAGAGCATATTATTTCTTTAAAATCTACACGCCACCATGCTCAAAAAGATATAAGTGAAGTACTAGAGCAACTACTAAGCTCTAAATATATAAGTGAAGCACATAGAGTATTCTAACAAATTGTGATGATGGTGTCTCTCTCAAATAGGTGTGTCCGGCGAACAATGATTGTGGCAAACTGAAAGTAAATGTAACCAAGGAAACCGACGCTCCAAGCAAAACGCATATCATGTGATGAATAAAAAAGTACCTCCAAGTAACATACCAATGGATTGAGACGAAAGAGGGGATGCTTTCCCAGGGCATTCACAAGGTTAGACGCTTGAGTATTCCTAAAATATTACCTTCGGGTTCCTTGGGAATCCCCAAGATTAGGCTCATGCCGCTTCTCATTCCTCTGTCCGTCAAGATAATACTTGAAAACTTCAATCACACAAAACTCAACAAAACCTCATGAGATCTATTAGCATAACACTAGTAGAAAACAGGGCTATAGTTCCCATTGGTAAGGGCCTATAGTCCCGGTTCTCCAACCGGTACTATTAACTTGGTACTAAAGACCCCCACCTTTAGTCCCGGTTTGCCACGAACCGGGACTAATACCCTTCGACATGGCTGGTAGCGTGCGAGGTGAGGCCAGGACCTTTAGTCCCGGTTGGTCACACCAACCGGGACTAGAGGCTTTGGTGCTTTGGGGTTTTGGGATTTGGGGTTTTATTGTTTATTTTTTCTTTTAATTTTCTATTTTCCATTTAATTCTTTTTCATATAGAACTTATCTTACACTACGTACTACATATTGTACACGTTATGCATATATAAAAATATAATTTCTCGAACTGATCATATATATATATCATCGAATTTCTCGCACGGCAATTCACATATACATATATATATATATATATATACATTTTTTCCTACCATTTGCAGTTCATTACATGGAGTCATTACAGCTTGTAATGGTATTCTACTTTGGGATCTATGACCTGGTCGAGCAAAAATCCCGCTATTTCCTCTTGAATATTGCTCGTACACGATCCGTTGGTAGGAGCCGATCCTGCATGCCTTTCATCTTTATTAAAAAAGAAGATCAATATGAATATATTAGTTGTGTGTATATATATATTATATCATGATAAAAAAAATTTGTGAATGATAAAAATACTTGGATTGTGATTTCTTATATACGAGGAACCTTTAGTACCTGGCTAGGAAGAGGATTCAGAATCATAACGGATTCTCTTAATCTTTACCGGATTTAACAAAATAGGGACATTCTGGATGTGCAGAAAATGGTCCATATTTTTCCTAATATCATCTACCGTTCCATATGTCACGTTGTCTACTGTCAAAGGATTCAAGAAAACCATGACTTCGTCATTAGCTGGAAGTAATAGGCGCATGCTGATATGAAGCTCTCCAAAGTTGTTTTGGAACGGAGTCCCGAATAGGATAATTAGCTTTTTGGTACGATGTTCAACAAGAGCCATACTAATATCGGTATTTGGAAGTACTTTGCTGAACTTCGTATCAAAAAGCGAATTATCCTATCAGGAACTCCGTTCCAAGACAAATTTCGAGAGCTGCATAGCATCATGCGACCTTTCTTTCTCCATCAACTTTCAGATTTTATCATTCTATAAAAATTACATATAATTCATCTAACTTAAGAAAATGTATGTGTTCATGCATGTGTGTGTGTGGCCTCGAGGAGGGGTGGCACCATGGCGCCATAGGGGCGAGGGAGAGGAGGAGAGAGGGAGCTCACAGCGGGGCGACGGCAAGGCGAGGTCAGTCGGGGGTGGCGACGACGTCGGTGGCACGACGAGGAGCTCGATCGGGGCCGAAGGACCGGGCGTGGGCCGCGGCGTCCGAGGCGGCTTGTTGGGACGGGCTTGGGGAGGAGCGGGCACGGGCGGCATCGGGGATCATCGTAAGGAGCGCGCACTACAAGAAATATGCTCATATGTGATGTTTTTTAAAATGTCGTTGATGAATTCGTCATAAATCTATGACGATTTCATCCGAGATCGTCGTAAACCGTTTGAGGGGATCAAATCTACATATAAATTACGACGATGAGAGTCAAAAACATCGTAACCGCATAAGATGAGATCGTCATAACTTTTACGACGATAATAAAAATGTCGTAACATGTTCTAACTATGTTGACATGTCACTCGTGGGTCCATTTTATCCCACCTCATCCTAGTTTGTGAAGCAACCTACTATTATATCATTCCAAAAATTCTCGAAAAATTATCATAAATACTTTGGATCATATATTCCTCAAATATGTGAAAACACTTCCTTCCATAGTTCAAAAATAATTCTGCAATATTCATTTTCCTATTCTGTTCAAAATAGCACTTTGTGAAGGAAGTGCTATTCTATTTCTTTGATTACCCTCATATTTTTTGGGCACTCTTTCCTATCCAAATCTTTGCCTCATGAAAACTTTCGTAACGATTTTCCTAGTAAATCTTTCTCAGCAAATTTTCAAAGTTTGTGTTCAGCTAATAGCTTTGTGAAGGAAGTACTAGATAGGAATATCCTGATGAGTTGAATTTTTTCCACATCTTCTACGTGCCCAAAACATAGCTCTCCGCAAAATTTTAGCCTCGTCAAACAATGCATGTGAGCTCATCATCCAATCTTTGTTTCTGGTAATATTTTCATTTTGTGAAGCAACTACATTTTATATTGCTTATAAGTTGATTAAAATTTACAGCGGGATGAAATTGACCAAATAACCTCACTCCACCAAATTTTAGCTCATTTAATTCAGCCAGTTTCCCTCAATATTTTCCCCAATATTCTGTTCAGTAGAGAGCATTGTGAAGTAAGTACAGTTTTTGTTTATCCAAATTTTATGATTTTTTTACAGTGCCTTAATGTGCCCAAATTATCATCCTCCTCCAAATTTCACGTCAATCCAATCATCTATGTGAGCCCAGTTTCAATTACCATTTTCTGTCCAGATTGGTATATTGTGAAGGAAGTGTCACTTTAACATGTCCAAATGGTATAATTTTTTTAGAGTGCCTTCATATTCCCAAATTAACATCATACACCAAATTTGTGCTCAATCTATTCATTCATTTGATCTCAGCTTCAACATCCATATTTCTATACGGTGTGTTACTTTGCAAAGCAAGTGCCACCTAGGTTCATCCATTTGAGCTAAAAATTTGTCAAGAGAGTCTCCTTAGTAGATGATCATCCTCAGCCAGAATTTAGGCCCATTGTCTATGTGCATTACCCGCACCGCTAATCAAACACTTGGCTGCTAATTAATGTTTGCGCTTAGTTCATTCTCCTCGTGGGATTCTTCTTTTGTATTCTTCTTCCTAACACATACCAAGGGATTGTCCAACCCACCAGACATGCCTATTCCCCCGGAACGCGTGGCAACGCAACGGTCAGGCGGTGACCATGCGGCTGACATGCAAGTTCACGCGCTCTAGAGTTGGGGCGTCAAGCCACCACACCATGTATTTCTGATTAAATAGATACTTATGTACCTATAAATTATTTTTGAGAAAAATAAAAAGCAAATTATAATGCAGCTGCAGTTCAAAATTAATCGCTTCTAGCTGAATTGACATAATTTTGTCTTTTTCACGAGAGGTGGATAAAAGCTTTTAACACCCAACCATTTTGTCAGTTGTACATTAAATATGACCTAGTATTTTAGAAAATGATTTGGTCCAATTTTGAAACAAATATATAGTAGGTCTTTCACAAAAAAAATCATTTTGATCACTTGGAAAATGGAAAATGATTTTTACATACAAGGAAAATGAAAACTTTCTTAATCAACATTGTTTTCCATTCCAATATGAACCCTTTTGCATAATATTATATCATTTCAACAAACTATGTCATGAATGTGGCCATAAGATTGATCATTTGGCTTGAAAGCCATGAATCTTCACACATGATAGCCCATTTCTAAGAAAACTTTTTAAAAATAATTGTCATATTTCAAGTTTATTATTTTTCATGGTAACTTTGTCACATATAATGACACAATGCAAAGGTTTTCCATTTTTTTGATTTTTTTTGAATTTTTCATGGCCATTTCAAAATGCAGTCAAAACAACGGGTATGACCGTTCCTATCTAGTGGTTGAATCTTGGAAATATTTTGGTGTTTATCTGATTAAGTAGATGCTTGTGTACCTAGAAATGATTTTTGAGAAAAATAAAGAGGAAACTATAATGTAGCTACAGTTCAAATTTGACCCGCTTCGAGCTAATTCAACGAAAATTTGTCTTTTTCACGAGAGGTGGATCAAAGCTTTTGACACCCAACCATTTGGTGAATTGTATATTAAATATGTCCTAGTATGTTAGAAAAATGATTTGGTATAATTTTGCAACAAATATATGGTAGATCCTTCACAGAAAAACTCATTTTGGGTACTCGAAAAATGGAATATGAATTTTCCGTCCAAAGAAAATGAAAACTTCCTTAGGAAACATTGTTTGCCGTTCCAATACGCAACCTTGTGCATAATATGAGACCATCTTCACAAACTATGCCATGAATGTGGCCATAAGATTGATCATTTGGCCTGCTGCAGCTGAATCTGGCAAATAATCTGACTACAATGTTGCATAAGGGAAGTCCATTTCGACCACGTTTATACCAAAAATCATAAGGTGAATAATCTTGCCTCGTTTAAAATCATTTATAATAAATGTTTGGAATTTTCAGAGCACAATGTCTTGATGGTGATACTGTAACCCGACAAAAGAAGAAGAAGCATATATCTATCTATTTTGAAGTAGAATATAAACATGTGTGCGTCAATCTCGTTCGAGCAAGCCTCCGACCCGACCTACTCTCTACACCCAATCAATAAACATAGATTTTGTACTATTTATCACCCCTAGTCACAAAATATGTTCCCCGATATTAGATTTCCACATATTAAGGTAGACGACTCATGTAGTCATGTGATTATTGAAGACCTACAAGGTTTTCGTCTAGCAATTTTAGGTCTGCTCACCTTCAATTTCAGCACCAGAGGCCTGAAACAATATCTAGTTGCAAAATGATGGCACATTAGGCGATGACAACTTCAAATAACCTTGATGAAATATTTGTGACAATTTTGTTTATGGTTAAAAAAACGTTTGTAAGATGGAGAGCAAGATTCCTCTGAGAAAGAAGGCCGTGGTGCTGGTGCTGTGTGTGGCCCAGAGAAAGCTCGGCCCAGCCGCCCAACAGAGAGCCCAGCCTATAAACACACAACCCTTAGTCCGCACCCCACCCTCCCTCTCCCCAAACCCTCCTCACCTCCCCTCCCCTCCGCGCCGCCGCCGCCGCAGAACCACCCCCTCACCGACAAAGATGAAGACCATCCTGGCATCGAAGACAATGGAGATCCTGGAGGAGGTGACGGTGAAGGTATCCCCTCCCCTCCCCCCTCCGTCTTAACCCCAAGGAGGTAGCGACGCTAACGCCGACGACCATCGACCGACCTCCCTCGCCCCCACGACCATGCGGCTCCCCGGTAGCACCAGCCTCGCGCTCCTCCTCGCCCGCCGCTCTCTCTCCTCCTCCCCCGCCGCCTCTTCACGCTCCTCCTCCATCCACGCCACCCGCGCGAACAGAGGTGAGTCGCCCTCTCCTAATTTCCCGGAGCCCCGTCGGCCGCTCCGACTTCCCCGTGACTAACCGATCCTTGGTTCTTGCGCGCAGCTAGGTGTGGCGACGCGGGCCGCGCGGCGCCCTCCTGGAGGCATCCCTTCTCCTCGCCGAGCGTACATGCCAGGTTCTTCCACGGTGAGGGCGATGGGAGAGAGGAAACTGGGAGGATTGCGGTCCTCGTTTGTGAGCTTTCCCTGAGGTATGTGTCTGCATGTCTGTACAGGGACCAGGCCAGTGGTGGCGAGGGACTACTACGACGTTCTCGACGTGAAGAAGGACGCCGGCCAGGGCGAGATCAAGAAGGCGTATTACGCGGTATGGCTTGGTACCATTGGGGTCTCGCACTTGTACGTTGTAATCTTTGGCTTGTCCTCCAACTTCTCAAGGCTCAACTTGAAGGATGCATGTGGTTAGTAGTTTTAGTTGGTAGATGCTTAGTGCACGGGATCGGGATGAGTTATAGCACCGGATCCCTCTCTCACAGCTTCTCTATATATACGAGTCAAGCATATGTTGGGTGCTGCCAAGATACGATTGTAGAACAAATATTTCTCGTCGATAGACAGCCAAAGTGATTGAGTTCCTGCATAGTTAGTGCTCTATCGGGATCGGTATATGGACAAGTACAGTCCTTGCACTAGCCCTACTGTCTCTACATCTCGTATGCTTTTATACTGTTGCTCAATGTAAACACAGCAATGAGGTTTCATTTTTTTCACTTCTCCTGGAAGTATATAATATAACTAATGAAGGCCTTTTCCTTTTATTTCTTGCCTGATCTATTGCGTGATTATCTATTCGACTCTACAATAATTGGATAACAATTGTTGGTTTCATATTCTATAGGCCGAAATTATTTTTAATACGGTAATCACTAATGTGGTAATTGCATCATGTGTGATTTCTTAAATGCTGACATGTGCTAATACCATAATGATTACCACATTAGTGATTACCGAAAGTATATACATACTGAAGTCTAGCACCAGCAATTTCATAGTGACCAGCGCAATATTGCGATTTTTTTCCATTGGTAGTTGTCGTGGGTATAAGCCTGATAGTAGATGTGTAGGGTACGAAAAGGATGGGCAGAGGCTTAGCTACGGCGAGGTTGTATGAGTTCAGGCCCCTCTGCGGTGGAGGTAATAGCCCTACGTCTCAGCGCTCAGGGAGCTTGTTGTCGAGTGTAAATATGGAATACAATGAGTTGCTAACCCCTCTACCAGCGGGGGAGGGTGGCTTATATAGAGTGCGCTGCCCTCCACAACGGTTCCGGTACAGGGGTGGAGTAGTGGCGATTGAATGCGTACGTTACAGGTAACGTACGCCCTAAATGCTAATAAATGCACCTGGAAATGTACGACCGTTTCCCTCCAGGGGGGTTACGATGTACCGAGTGGTATCCAGTCGGTTAGCTTGATATCCTCCGAATGCTAGTCTCCGACTGGATGATCGAGGACCTGTTACCGACTGGATGATGGGGACTCCTTAATTCAGTCGGAGTTGACTAAGGGCCTTGTCCTTTGTGAGGAGTAGTCCTTGAGTAGGACCTACAGGGAAGGCCTATGACCCTACCCTAGGACTATAACCCCATCATTAGTCCCCGAATGGATTGGGGTTGGAACGACGAAGCGATGTTTGAAGTTTGGATCCGACTGGAGCGGACTTGGCTTGGGTGTTGCTTGCCTCGATCCATTTTATCTTTTTTGGCCAACGATCCGAGTGGAAATCTCCGTGGAAGAAACTGTCGGAAACCGAGTGTATTCAGGGTATCTCTTGACGTGACCCGTCAACTGACAGCAGCGGATTTTCCGGGATCTTCAAATTTCGGTTTCCGCACGCTCAGCGGGGATGACGCCAGGGCGCTCGATTAGCGTGTGACGCCTCGATTCTCGCGCCTTCAACTCCTCCACTGATATCGCCGCAGCCGGTCGGGGGATAAGGTTTCGGGGCCACCTGCCAGCGACCCAGTCGGAACCTTACTTAAATCCCGGCGGCAAGGGTTTTTCGTTATACCCGCCGGATCTTTTGCCGTTGCTTCGTCCTCCTCGCCTCCTCCAGCGCACCTAACCTCCCCACTCCTCCTCTCTCTCCACGAACTCTCAACTTCCGCCATGACCAAGGGTCAAACTAGCAAGATGGAGGCGAGGAAGAAGAAGGGGAAGGCGGCGGCTCCTGCTCAGCGACGGCAGCGGCCGTTGCCGGCGGGGTGGATTCAAGGTGACTTCCTCCCCTCTACGGTGACGGAGGGGGATCTGCTGCAGCTGGTGGAGGACGGGATGATCGTCCACAAGTCTTGGAGGCTGCCGGCTGAGAGCGAGGTCGAGCCGGCACCCCGGGAGGGGGAGCGCGTCTTGCTGCTCAGCCATGTCTACCGAGGTTTCTCACTGCCCCCGCATCCTTTCTTTAAGCGCATCATGAACCACTTCGGGGCACAGCTTCACCACTTTCCTCTGAATGCTATTGCCCATCTCTCTGCTTTCATCGTTATGTGCGAGTGTTTCATCGGCTGGCCCCCCCCCCATTGGGGGGTGTTCAAACATATATTATCTACTAGATCTCAGACTATCAAACGACTCAGCCAGTCGGATGATAAAACGCATCTTCTCCAACTCTGCGGAGGTTTAGGTTTCCAGAAAAAGAGTCGGAGTAGTTATCCTGCTCTTCAGCTGAGCGAGTCGGTCAGGAACTGGCAGTCGACGTGGTTCTACTGCCAAGACGTTGCATGTCTGAACGCCTCTTCAGGGTTGCCCCCTTTTAGCCTTGATCGTCCCGCTCCACCTAAGCAGCTCGCGCTCACGAAGGCGGAGAAGCTCGACATCCAGCCCTTGGTCGACGCACTCGTAGACGTCGTCAGGAGGGGAGTCACCGGCATGGATTTGTTGGAGACTTTCCTTGGTCGGCGCATACAACCACTACAGGCTCGCGACCACGCCATGTGGCACTACTCAGGGACCGAGGACTCCACTCGGACTAACGTCTTGAGCGTGACCAAGGACAAAGAGGCGTCGTGGGTGCTCCAGATCACAGGCGCCTGCGAGAACCCCAGAGGGTCTCGGCGAGTGAGGGCTTTCAGCGCGGACAATCCTCCTCCGAATCAGGTGAGTACCATGTGTCGAGTGCACGTATCTGTTTTAGTTTTATCGCTTTCTTGAATCTCTCCTTGTCGCTTGATGTCGCCGACTGTATTTCACACAGAAGTGGACCAACTGGTTTTCTCCTGTCTCGAACGGGAACCCGGACGAGGAGGAGGAAGAAGGCAGCCAAGAGGGCAGCGTGGAGAGCGCTGAGTATGTCTCCGACAACGGGGAGTCGGAGGAAGAGACTAGCGAGGAAGAGGAGGAAGACGAAGAGCAGGACTCGCCGCCTCCGCAATTAGAGCATCGGAGCAAGCGCCAACACGAGCCTGCCGTTCCCTCGGTCCCTCCGGCATCTTCGAGTGCTCGGCACACTGCCCCAGTGGTCCCGAGTGCTCGGAGCACCAAGAGGGCCAGGGATGCTGCCGCTGAGCCTCCGGGTCAGTCTTCCAAGGCGGCCAAACTGAGTGGGCCCAAACCTCGGAAGGCTCTGCCGCGGATGAGGGTTGCTGTCCCCGTCACCTCCACGTAAGTGTATCGATCTTCTAATTTCTTCTTATATCCGAGTGAACTCCTGTTTATTGGTCGAATGGATTTCACTCGATAGAGTCGCTACTTCTGCCACCTCTCCGGCGCGCCAGGAGGATGACTCATGGACACGGACAACGTCGTCTCGTCCCAGCCAGGTGCGTTGTAGTGACTCCGAGTGTTTTATACTATCATGTCTCGAATTCTATCATAGGTTCTGCCTCTTTCTTTTTATGAGATCTCGCGCCGTTCGGTCTATCAGGGGCGATTTGCATGGACGAGGGTGATCAGGGGAGAGCTGAACAAGTTGCGGAGCCTGTTCTTGAGGCTGCTCCGCCTGTTGCTGCTCTCGCCATCGACGTCCTGCCGACTGAGGTGCTGCCGCCGACTGAACCGGCGCTGGTGGTTGAAGAGCCGACTAGAGCGGACCTTGGGATGCCTCAGGAACTTTCGACGATGCCAGTCTCGTCGAATTTCGAGTTCAACATCCAGTGTCTCCCGGAGGAGTAGGTGGGAGCGGCCAAGGGAGCCATGGTGCAGGCAGAGCTGATGGCTGGGGAAGCCAAGAGGGCCTACGACTCCGTCGCATCCTTGTACCAGCGGAGTTTGGAGCTGCGGGAAGATATCCGAGTAAGTGGGCTAGTAAGTATTTACTTTTCTCTTGTAACCCACTGGGTGTTCTCGAATATCGGATGATGTTTGCAATGGGTTCACTCTGAGTGAACCCAGTGGGTGTAGTCCCCGAGACTTCTGTCGAGTGCTTGCACCGGCAGTTGTCTTTATACATATTGTTTTTTGCCTTGGTCAGATGTTGAAATAGCATGCTCGACTGCAAACAGTTGTGGTAGTGGGCCCAAACCTCGGAAGGCTCTGCCGCGGATGAGGGTTGCTGTCCCTGTCACCTCCACGTAAGTGTATCGATCTTCTAATTTCTTCTTATATCCGAGTGAACTCCTGTTTATTGGTCGAATGGATTTCACTCGATAGAGTCGCTACTTCTGCCACCTCTCCGGCGCGCCAGGAGGATGACTCATGGACACGGACAACTTCATCTCGTCCCAGCCAGGTGCGTTGTAGTGACTCCGAGTGTTTTATACTATCGCGTCTCGAATTCTATCATAGGTTCTGCCTCTTTCTTTTTCTTAGATCTCGCGCCGTTCGGTCTATCAGGGGCGATTTGCGTGGACGAGGGTGATCAGGGGAGAGCTGAACAAGCTGCGGAGCCTATTCTTGAGGCTTCTCCGCCTATTGCTGCTCTCGCCACCGACATGCTGCCGACTGAGGCGCTGCCGCCGGCTGAACCGGCGCTGGTGGTTGAAGAGCCGACTGGTGCGGACCTTGGGATGCCTCAGGAACTTCCGACGATGCCAGGCTCGTCGAATGTCGAGTTCAACATCCAGTGTCTCCCGGAGGAGCAGGTGGGAGCGGCCAAGGGAGCCATGGTGCAGGCGGAGCTGATGGCTGGGGAAGCCAAGAGGGCCTACGACTCCGTCGCATCCTTGTACCAGCGGAGTTTGGAGCTCCGGGAAGATATCCGAGTAAGTGGGCTAGTAAGTATTTACTTTTCTCTTGTAACCCACTGGGTGTTCTCGGATATCAGATGATGTTTGCAATGGGTTCACTCTGAGTGAACCCAGTGGGTGTAGTCCCCGAGACTTCTGTCGAGTGCTTGCACCGGCAGTTGTCTTTATACATATTGTTTTTTGCCTTGGTCAGATGTTGAAATAGTATGGTCGACTGCAAACAGTTGTGGCAGTCGGGGTGCACTTACTGTAAGAGTCCTCGAGAGTAATTTTACTCATGTCGGGTAGTATTAGCCTCGTAGGCGTGGGTGGTAACATGTATCTCAATAGGGCGGGCCTGCTTGAGTTGCATGCCAGTGGGGTCACTCTCAATGAACCCACTGGGTGTAGTCCCCGAGACCGCTGTCGACTGCTTGCGTCGGCAGGGGTCTGAAGAACTTTGACTTTTATTGTTGCATTATCTGATTGTCTCTTGGTGCTGGCTCGCAGAAAACTTTTGAAATGGGGACATCATATGAGACTCTGAGGGCGGAGAAGATTCAGTTTGCTGGTGAGCGGGATGCGGCATAGCTTGCAATGGATGGTATGAAGGTGGTTCTGGCGGAGCGAGAGAAGTCATTGGAGGAGGCTCGTGAAGCGAACAAAGTGCTGACTGAGGAAGTTGAGAAGATGGGGAAACAAAGGACTGCTCTGATGGGACAAATGGACGTGCTGAACAAACGGTGCAGAGCACAGGAGAAATACGTCAGCGACTGGGCTCGGCAGAAGATGACGCGTCTGGCTAGTAAGTCCTGTTTTTTGCCGAGTGCTTGTCCTATGTGCGTCACACTCGGCGCTTATTGTTTGCTTGTCCTTCTGTTGCAGATTTTTGCATTGATGCTGAAGTTGAAGGAGCTGACGTGGAGCGGTCGATTCGCGATAACGTGCCACTCGGCGAGGACGCCAATCGGGATCTGCTCCGGGCGCACATCCGCGTGGGCAAAGTTGGCCCTTTCATCGGTCGACTGAGAGAAGTCGTCGGCCGAATCGACAAGGAGCTTTGGCCAGAAGATGAGTCGCGGCAGGAGATAGAGAACCTGATGGCTCGAGGAGGAGATTCCGAACCGAGTGCATTCGTGGAAGAAATCTGCAGCTCGTTGTGGTGCAAATGTTGCTCTGTCCCTGGTCCGAGTCCACTGCAAGGAGGTGAGCGAGGAGAAGCTGAAGACATTGAAGGTGGCCAACATTAAGAAACTTCGATTCGAAGACTTCATGGAAACTTTCCTTGAGAGTGCCACCCGCATCGCCGACGGAATCGACCTGGACACCTTCGTAGAGCCCTCTAGTCCTGGCACTACTCCAGACGACGCGTAAGAAAACTTGATCCTCGGTATGCCGAGTGTTGATTTGTAAGAAACTTTGGCCACTGCTGTTGGCCGTCACATTCTTGTTTCGGTGTGGGTAAGCTTGATCCACACCGAGGCACTATGTTTGGTTGAACTTTGAATCGAAGCTTTTGCTCTTCTGTTGCAATTTTGACTCGAGTTTTTGTTTGGTGTTTCTTGGTGAAGACAAAGGCAAAAATTCGGAACATGTCAGTTGTCTTGACATCTGCATGAGCCTCATTGAGGGTCCGTGGAATTTCTGATTGGATCTGTATTGTCACCGAGTGGATCGGTAGGATCGCCGCTAGGTTGTCGAGTGCGACTATCAGGTCGCACTCGGGGCGAGTTGGTACTGATGTAGTTGTCAGTTGTTTTGACATGCACATGAACCTCAATGAGGGTCTGCAACTCATGTAGATGTGAGTTGTTTTGACCTCCACATGAGCCTCAATGAGGGTCTGCAACTCATGTAGTTGCCAGTAGTTTTGACATCCATATGAGCCTCAATGAGGGTCTGCAACTCATGTAGATGTCAGTTGTTTTGACCTCCACATGAGCCTCAATGAGGGTCTGCAACTCATGTAGTTGTCAGTTGTTTTGACATCCACATGAGCTTTAATGAGGGTGTGCAACTCATGTAGATGTCAGTTGTTTACCCGAGTGTACCTATAGGATACAGTCGAAGGCATGTGGGTGCTTAGGCGATTCTGCATCGCATCTAAGTCCCCGAGTGTGGCGTTAAGTGCACACTCGAAGAAAGTTAATACTTAGGCAATTCGTGATCGCAGCTAAGTCCCCGAGTGTGACGTTAAGTGCGCACTCGGAGAAAGTTCATACTTAGGCGATTCTGGATCGCATCTAAGTTATCGAGTGTTATGCTAAGTGCACACTCGGAGGAAGTTCATACTGAGACGATTCTGGATCGCAACTAAGTCTCCGAGTGTGGCGTGAAGTGCACACTCGGAGGAAGTGAAAACTTAGGCGATTCTGGATCGCAGCTAAGTCCTCGAGTGTGGCGCTAAGTGCACACTCGGAGGAAATTCATACTTAGGCGATTCTGGATCGCAACGAAGTCCCCGAGTGTGACGTTAAGTGCACACTCGGAGAAAGTTCATACTTAGGCGATTCTGGATCGCAGCTAGGTCCCCGAGTGTGACGTTAAGTGCACACTCGGAGAAAGTTCATACTTAGGCGATTCTGGATCGCAACTAAGTCTCCGAGTGTGACGTTAAGTGCACACTCGGAGAAATTTCATACTAAGGTGATTCTGGATCGCAGCTAAGTCCCCGAGTGTGGCGTTAAGTGCACACTCGGAGAAAGTTCATACTTAGGCGATTCTGGATCGCAGCTAAGTCCCCGAGTGGGACGTTAAGGGCACACTCGGAGAAAGTTCATACTTAGGCGATTCTGGATCGCAGCTAAGTCCCCGAGTGTGGCGTTAAGTGCACACTCGGAGAAAGTTCATACTTAGGCGATTCTGGATCGCACCTAAGTCTCCGAGTGTGGCGTGAAGTGCACACTCGGAGGAAGTTCATACTTAGGCGATTCTGGATCGCAGCTAAGTCCCCGAGTGTGACGTTAAGTGCACACTCGGAGAAAGTTCATACTTAGGAGATTCTGGATCGCAGCTAAGTCCCCGAGTGGGACGTTAAGGGCACACTCGGAGAAAGTTCATACTTAGGCGATTCTGGATCGCAGCTAAGTCTCCGAGTGTGACGTTAAGTGCACACTCGGAGAAAGTTCATTCTTAGGCGATTCTGGATCGCAGCTAAGTCCCTGAGTGTGACGTTAAGTGCACACTCGGAGAAAGTTCATACTTAGGCGATTCTGGATCGCAGCTAAGTCCCCGAGTGTGACGTTAAGTGCACACTCGGAGAAAGTTCATACTTAGACAATTCTGGATCGCAGCTAAGTCCCCGAGTGTGACGTTAAGTGCACACTCAGAGAAAGTTCATACTTAGGCGATTCTGGATCGCAGCTAAGTCCCCGAGTGTGACGTTAAGTGCACACTCGGAGAAAGTTCATACTTAGGTGATTCTGGATCGCAGCTAAGTCCCCGAGTGTGACGTTAAGTGCACACTCGGAGAAAGTTCATACTTAGGCGATTCTGGATCGCAGCTAAGTCCCCCATGCGAAGATGTCTCAGTTCTCACGGAGGAATTGGGTGAGCTCGGCTTCCTATTTAGGATCGAGGGTGGTGGAGATGTTCGTCGGGGCAGCAGTGTCGTCCGTCGGGTGAATGCTGATCTTCTTCGTCACTCCCACCGACTGGAATGCGGATTCAGAAGCTGGCTTCTTTGAGCGCATGAGGTCGGCGAGGTCGACTGTTTTCTTGTACTCGTCGAGCTCGAGGACGGCCATCTGCTGGTCGGCGATTCTTGATCCCTGCTGCAGGCACTCTTCGGCTCGCTGTCGATTGCCCGTGATGGTGATCACACCTTTCGGACCTGGCATCTTCAGCTTCAGGTATACGTAACATGGACGGGCCATGAAACGTGCGTACGCCGAGCGGCCCAGAATTGTGTGGTAAGCACTCTGAAAGTCCACCACTTCGAACGTCAGCTTTTCCTTGCGCAAGTTCTTGTCGGAGCCGAAAACGACGTCCAACGCGATCTGGCCTAGTGACTTGGCCTTCCGTCCAGGGACGACTCCATGGAACTGCATGCTGCTCTCGCTGAGTTTGGACATCGGAATGCCCATCCCCTTGAGAGTGTCGGCGTACATGATGTTCAAGCCGCTGCCGCCGTCCATGAGGACTTTGCGCAGTCGGACTCCTTCCACCACCAGGTCGACGACCAGAGCCTGCCTCCCTGGGATGGGCAGGTGTGCTGGATGATTCGACTGGCCAAAGATGATCGTAGTCTCGGACCATTTGAGGAACTTGGGGCTGGCAGGGGTGGCCATGTTCACCTCCCTGTTCACGAGCTTCAGTCGACTCTTGCTCTCGACGTCAGCAAAAATCATGAGTGTCGCATGGACTTGGGGGAACGGATCCTCCTTATCCTCCTCATCTTGTTCATTGACCTTCTCACTCGGTTGCCCTTCACCGAACCCCTGGATCAGGAGGCGACACTGTCGAGTGGTATGCTTCGCATATATGGTGTTCCCCTCTTCATCCATCTTCGTATGAACCAGACATGGCTGGTCCAGGATGGGGTTATTGAACTGCTTCTTCTTGGGGGTGAACTGAGCCTTCTCTTTTCCCTTGAACTTGGCATTGGTTACGGCTGCAGCTTCTGCTTGCGGAGCAGTCGGAGCTTTCTGCTTCTGCTTCCGAGTGTTGCCTCCATCTCCATCAGCGACTGTTTTGTGCTTGCCGCTTCGGATGTGGTCTTCTTCTTCGCCATTTGCATAGCGAGCCGCTATCTCCATCATCTTGCTCATGGAGATGTCGCCTGTTCGGCCAAACTTCAGGTATAGATCCCTGTACCGCACGCCTGCCTTGAAGGCGCAGACTGCTTGATGTTCGGTGACGTTCTCCACCGTGTGGTAGAAAGTCGTCCAACACTGGATGAAGTCGCGCAGGGGCTCATTCTGCTTCTGGACGCAGTGCTGGAGCTCCACGAGGCCTGCAGGGCGCTTGCACGTCCCTTCGAAGGTCTTGATGAACACTCGGGCCAGATCTGCCCAACTGTAGATGCTTGAGGGGGCCAAATGGTTCAGCCACGTTCGAGCCGAGCCATCGAGCATCAGAGAGAGGTGCTTCATGGCGACATGGTCGTCCCCTCCTCCGATCTGGACTGCCACTCGGTAGTCATCCAACCACGTTTGTGGCTTGGACTCTCCTGTAAACTTGCTGATTCCCGTCGCCAATCTGAAGTTTGGCGGGATGTCAGCCGAACAGATGGCTCGACTGAAACACTCGGGACCAGACACGATGGTCCTGCTTCCGCTCGGACGGTCCATATCATAATCCTCGCGGTGGGCTCGGCCCCTGTCGACCCTTCGCTGAGCGATACGCCCTCTTGCGTCAGGCCTTGGGTCGTAAGTGTCACCGACTGAACGCCGACCATCATGATGTCGGGGCCCGTAGGGCCCACCCCGCGGAGGGGTGCGTGAACGGCGGCGATCTTCGTGATTTATGGAGCGGCTGTCTCCTCTGTGCCACTGATGGGAACCAGGGCTGTGAACCGACCGATGAATATTCGCATGAACGGAACTATTATGGATCCGGTTATGCCACTGGGAGACTGCCGAATTCTGTTGCTGCGCCGTGTGCAACAGGGCTCGGATCTGCTCGATTCCCCTACCAGCCTCTGAATTAGTCGGCTGGAGGGAATCCGCTATCTTGGCAGCTGCAGCCAAGTTGATGAGGGGTGTGCGGAACAACTCCACGTTGCTCCGCCGAGTGTGTCGACTGGCAGAACGGCGAGGCGGACGACGCGCACCGGACGTTTCACCGATCTCGTGCTCGTTCCGGCCAGCTTGACGGCGATCTTCATGGGAGTTGGCCATGTGTACTTCTGCTGCAGGCCCGCGACCCGCGTATTCGGAGGGAAACTCAGTCGGAATCGAGCCCGAGTGCTGGGACTGCGGGGCAACCACAACAGGCTCTAGAACTGCCACTTGTGAAGACGCGTTCTGGCGCGCCTGGGCGTGTTGCACCCAACGCTGAAGTCGCGGACGGCGAGACCGCTTGCTGGGGTGCGTCACGGCGGTGCAGGTCGACACCGGAGCCGACTGTTGGAGAAGAAGAATGCCGCGGGCGCCAGCAAGGAAGTCCGTAGCCCCACGACGGGGAAGCACCTCGACGTCGAGAGGAGCATCCCGAAGCCACGCCGAATCGTCGATGATGAAGGAGAGAGCGCCGAAGAAGATCTGGTGACCCATGCTCGAACCCTCACCGGACGACATGACGAAAGTAAGTAGTCGCAAACTCGCCGGAAGTCGCTTAGACGCCTGCCCCACGGTGGGCGCCAACTGTCGTGGGTATAAGCCTGACAGTAGATGTGTAGGGTACGAAAAGGATGGGCAGAGCCTTAGCTACGGCGAGGTTGTATGAGTTCATGCGCCTCTGCGGTGGAGGTAATAGCCCTACGTCTCAGCGCTCAGGGAGCTTGTTGTCGAGTGGAAATATGGAATACAATGAGTTGCTAACCCCTCTACCAGCGGGGGAGGGTGGCTTATATAGAGTGCGCTGCCCTCTACAACGGTTCCGGTACAGGGGTGGAGTAGTGGCGATTGAATGCGTACGTTACAGGTAACGTACGCCCTAAATGCTAATAAATGCACCTGGAAACGTACGACCGTTTCCCTCCAGGGGGGTTACGATGTACCGAGTGGTATCCAGTCGGTTAGCTTGATATCCTCCGAATGCTAGTCTCCGACTGGATGATCGAGGACCTGTTACCGACTGGATGATGGGGACTCCTTAATTCAGTCGGAGCTGACTAAGGGCCTTGTCCTTTGTGAGGGGTAGTCCTTGGGTAGGAGCTACAGGGCAGGCCTATGACCCTACCCTAGGACTATAACCCCATCAGTAGCCATCACAGATGCTAGTTATGTATGTATATTTCTTAAATGCTGACATGTTCATAGACGAAACCCCATTTCTCTGCTCTCATCTCGATGTTGCTGAACACAGACCCTCGATGACACTCACAAAATCAGTTTTTTGTGCACTTTTCTCCGATCTGGTTGTGTGAAGGATTCAAGCCATGGAGAAGTTGTTACGGGGTTGAAGTGTCATTTGAGATGCTTGCAAAGCAGCTCAACATCATCACCATAAGTCCAACTTACCTGCACCAAAGGTAACTTGTCCTAACATCCCTCTCCTTCTATTTATTTTGATACAATAGTCATGTTTCGATAGCCAAAAATTTACAACAGAGACTCTGCAAGTTGATGAAATTTTGAGATGCCCCCGTGTGTAAAAATGGCTGTTTGGGTTATCGACTTTTCCTAGTTTTCCTTGAAGCTTCTTTGAAATGGAACTTCCGACCCCTTCTTGTCTTCTAGAAAATGGAAGATGTGCCTCACGCCTCTGTGTCATGGATGGACACTGCCCTTCTATGAATCAGAGTTCCGTTTGCTAATGTGTAGATAGGTTAGCTATACTGTGAATTATATGAATAGAGAATAGAGAATTAGATGAACCCTCGTAGACAGGCATGTTTTCCTAGCATTATTGACATCAATAGTACGTCGGTACATATTTATTTTGTGAAAAAAAAAATCTTTTGGGATAATATACACAATGTATATACTTTATTACCTCAACTTTATCTGTGTATCTGTAATGTGTATGCTATTATTATTTTTCCTATACACAGCATATGACATGTATATTGTTTGAATGAGTCGTCATGCATTATTTAGCTATTCATGTATGCTTACCATCATTCAATAATCTGCAGCTTGTTTACCACTACTTGTCGAAAACTGAGAACCATGAGAGGCTCTAATGCTGCTGGAATGTGTATGTATGTTCACGCACATACTATCATGTCTCTAATATTTCTCCATTTTCTGGGTTTGAAGATTTTGCTAGAAAATAAATAAATAGTCGTTCATCTGAAATATGTGGCTCCATTATTTGTCATGTGTGCTTTGTAGTATTTCTGATTACTAAACCAATCCTTATTGTGGACCTGTGGTGCTTTCACGTGAGAATTTGTCCACTTGAAGTGAGAATTTGTCCACTTGAAGTCTACACTGAGCGTGCATGCGTGCTTCTAGAAGCAAGCAAGAGAGGCAACGTGACTTTGTTTGCATACCTTCCCTCGTCCATCCATGCTTAGCTTAGCTTAGCTTAAAAGAAGCAAGCATAGAGATAGATATCTGTTGCTAGCTATGGTAACCAAGTCGGGCAGCCGGTTGGGTCGGTCGGCCCTGTTCCACTTCACCTTTTTGACTTTGGGAAATGAATGACCTTCTAGTCTTTGTCTAGTTACGGATTCACAAGATGGTTCTACTTTCTCTTGGATTTGCATGGTTTGTGGTTACTGCTCATGTTCCATTTTCTTCTCCTTCCCTTTTCATAGATAAATATATGCATTCAAGATCGTTTGCTATAGTAGTAATATATGTAAGTGGGCTGTTTACAACTCTTGGGTGTAGATATAACATATAAGAGCTGCTTGGATGCGACATCATGTTGTTTTGCGCTTCGAATTCCATCCCTTTTGACCATTAGATAAAATGGGACATATAATTTTCTCTATATAATGGCATGGTGCTGATTTAGCGTTGATATGACCTTACAACAGTATTACATTGTAGTGTTTTCTGCATGGTTTCGTATCACTAGTTTGATGTTGCCTTCACATTTGAGTCTATTACTTGTTTTTGTTTTTATCTTTGATTAGTATCAATTGTTGTATTGTAGACTTAAAATTGAGTTGGTTCCTCTTTTACAGAAGCTCAAGTGTGAAGTGTGAAGCCGTGAAGTGTGAACCCAAGTGTGAAGCTGTGAAGTCTTACTCAATTTAGAGTAGCATATTGTAGCACATCTGTGTTGTAAAGATTGTAATAGATTTATTTAGTCATATATTTGATCTATTTTATTTGTTCTTGTTCTATTTGAAATTCATTCTTGGATTGGAAGTGGTCAAAAAGACAATAAATTTGTATTAAATTTAGGTTGATTCTAAGTTTGTGATGTCACCTCTATTGGATCACATATATTTGTGCCTTCATAATGCTACAGATCAAAATGTAAAATTCTTGAGGCCTAAAATTTGACAAAATTTTGAGATCAGCATGACATGTGTCACATCCCTGACACCTTAAGCAAGTTAGTCTTGTGCTCATGTCTTCTTTGCATTGCATCTAAGAAATCTTCAACAAGAACAAAGAAAGAGGTGAAGGAAAAACTCAAACCCTAGCCACTTCTTCAAATAAAGGAAATCTCAAAACTAGTTAAAATCAATGAACCCAAAATGGCCTCAAGAAAAGTTCAAACTTTCTGATAAATCATGAAAGTAAATGAGCAATGAAGAACACCATTTTCTTCACACTTTAAGCATTTTAAGTAAATGCAAAAAGCTACTGGTTTCAAGTTTTAAATTTGAAATCAGAAACTTTAAATTTTCAAAAATGTTGAAAACTTTGGAAATGGTTGGAAATATTCCAACAAATATTCTAGGGTGCTCAACATAGTTTTTTCAATTTAATTGGGAGTTGAAATAAATAGAAAATCAGTGAAATAGCAAAACAAAAACAAAAACAGAAAGAAAATGAAAAATCCTTACCTTTCGCCTAACCTGGCCCGGCCCAGCAATTCCTGTCGTCTTCCTCCCCCGCCAGTGGGCAGCAGGAGGTGGCCGCCGCGTACTCTGGCGCGACCACGCACCTGTGCGCCTACCTGGCCGCCGTCTCGCGCTGGCAAGCCCGGGGATAAGCTCCCCGAGCCCATGGCTATCCATTCCCAGCGCCAGATCCCCCCTCCTCTCGGATCTCTCCTCCCTCCTTCTGCCGCCATTGGAGCTCGAGCAGAGCTCGAGCTCGCCGTCGATCTAGCCGACCCTTCTCCCTCCTGAGCCACGCAGTAGGTCCGCCGCACCTCCCTGAAGCTTCCTAGCCCCGAGCCCGACGCTGAGGTGCAGTGAAATGACGAGCAGCTGTCGTCTTCTTCCTCGGGTTACCGAAGATCGCCGCCGACGTTCTCCGTCTCCAGGCCGTCCCCGAGCAAACTAGCGCCACCACTGCACTCCCCGTGAGCATGCGGTCATTTCCCCTAAGCTCTCCCTGTCGATTCCCTCCTCTAGGCTTAGTTCCATCCGAGCCCGACGAGGACCGCCGCTGTAGCTCGTCGCCGGTAGCCCTCCGGTGACGGGTTGGTCCGTCTGAGGCCACCAACAGCCTCAGGACATCATGTAGATGCGCTAGGTGCCCAGCCCCGCGCGTTTTGACCCCGTATTCGATGGCTTCGACGATGGCCGAACCTGGTCGCCGCCAAGTTCGTCGCCGGTGTTGATTCCGGCCACCCCAGCCCCTGGGGCTTGTCCCATCGTGCGCGCCATCGAGTGACCATTCCTCTGGTGCTCTCCGCGCCGAGTTTGGCCTTCTGTGCGCCATTTCCGATGCCCCCCGACGTTTTGGTGCTCGCCGGAGGCTCCCCGCCGGCGAGGACGACCTCACCGCCGGTGGATCTCAGCTGGCCTGAGCCACTGACGGGTGGGGCCAGCCTCTGGATAGTTTAGAAATATTAAAAATAAATGAGATAAATTAATAAGACACTGACATGTGGGTCCAGTAAGATTAATCAGCTAATTAAGTTTAATCTTAATCTAAAACTGACCAGAGACACTGACCAGTGGGTCCCACTGGTCAGGTTTGACTTTCAACGGCCAGTTGGACCTGCTGATGTCATGCTGATGCAGTAAAAGTATTTTCGAGTATAAAAATAATTCCAGAAATGTTTAAAACTTCAAAAATTCATAGAAATTAATCTGTAACTCCAATGAAAATAATTTATATATGAAAAAGTATCAGAAAAATTCAACGAATCTGAATATGCTAATTTCAATCATGTTTGAAAAAGTTACAGAACCCAAACATGTAGATTAATGAATAAGTCAATTCTTATAATTACTTTATAAATGGAATATGAGAAGTATTTAAATTTCTTTTTGTTTGACATGATCAAACATTGTTCCAATAACAAACCAGTACCTTAACATGACATCTCATGCATGCTAACATCAAGTTGAGCTGAGCATCAGGTCGAATCAATTAAATCGGTATCCGAGAATACCTCGTTTGAATTGATATTTGAATGTGATTCAAATCAACTTCAAACCTAATACATGTTGATTATATTAGTTTATCACCTTGCATTCTCATGCCATGCTCATGCATCATCTTGTTTGCATATGATTGTTATTGATTGTTGCCATTCATTTCGGTAGGCTCCGCACCCCTGGATTCCACCGAATATCCGTATGACGGATATTCTCCCCCCTCTGAGCAACAAGGCAAGCAACCATCTTGATCATCCCGATAAATCCCATGTTCTTGCTCCTGCACTTGTTTATTGCATTAGGATAAAATGCTTCAACTGCTTTTGCCACGTTAGTTGAACCCACTTCCTTTGCATGACCTATCCTTGTCACAGTAAATAGCCGAACCTTGCAACCTAGCATACCTGGTAGTTGCTTGAGCCATGATGTGCCTTATCCTGCTATGCATGCTATGCTTAGAGTTGTGTATGGTCTGTCATCTGGGAGATGAACAGAATTGTGAGAATGCGTTCGGTAAGCAAAGGTTGTGTGTTGAATCTGATTTGGTAAAGGTACCGGTGAAAGGCTGTGTAGGAGTACATGGCGGGTTGTTTCATTGGAACCGTCCTTAGGAACTGAGTTCTGTGTATGTAATCCAAGACTAGATACTACCACATGCTGGGCCCTGAAATATGACCCCTCTCGACTTATTAATCGCTTAATACTCGGTCCAGGAGATGCAAGTAGTTTCTGGTGTTTATAGTAATGCTGGAGGCCGTGCATGGTGCTGACCTAAGAGGTGGGCCGTGATGCGGTAGGCAGTTGCACGGTGTACCAAGTGGCACCCGGATGGTGGGATTGGGAACCCTGCGCACATCGTTTGAGGCCGTGGCAGAAACCTCGGCCGGACTTCCGTACGGGTTACTCTCAGATAGGCGATAAACCTGGACTAGGTACTAGTGTGGTTAACGGTCGTGGCCGACTCCCTCGCTGGGCTTCTGCTTGAAGGTTGCCGAGGTGCATGACGTGCACATGGCGATAAGTGGCGAGAGCGTGTGTGACGAAGTACACCCCTGCAGGGTTACGATCTACTCGAATAGCCGCGTCCGCGGATATGGACTACTTGGAGACATATGTTGTTCATAGATAACTTCAATGGCTGCTCATAAAATTGCCAATATAAGCGTGAGTGTCGTGGACGGCATTTCCGTATGGAGACGGAATGATTCCACGATGGTGTATTGTTGTGGTGTTAGTGGACTCGTGTGCGAGAAATCAAGTTTTCAAAATTATTTAAAAATGCAAGATGTCTAGCCACGAGTCAAATGCTGGCTTTCCGCATGAAACCCCACAATACCTTCTTGATACTTTGCATGAGTAGATAGTTATCCTAAAGTCTTGCTGAGTACCTTCGTACTCATGTTTGCTTAATAAATGCTGCAGAGGTAGCTAATGACCCAAATGGAGGGTTCCTCGTAGACATCGACAACGACGAGTAGCTGGTGTCCCAGCTACGATCTGGCCGTACGTTGGGTCTGTAGTATAGTCAGGCCATGTGCTTTCTAGTTGCCGTGTCTGTACTCAGACAGTTTCAAACTCTTCCGCTGGCTTGTAACTGAATGACTGCTATTATGGGTCGTGAGACCCTTAATGTGTAATATTATGTGTGTGGCTCTTCCGAGCCTCTTAAATAAAGCTTGTATGTTATGGTTATGTTGTGATACCATCGATGTATCTATACATATCGGTACGCCATACGTACGTGTGTCCTACTTGGTATGTATGGGGTTCGATTACCTAGTCGTGAACTTTAGTAGCACCCCTTACAAGGAAATGCCCCTTTGTGATCCAACGAGCCCTGGTAGTTCGCTACTGCTCCGGACACATTGGTTGACCGGCATGTGTCCTTCTTAGCTGCTGTGTCTGTCCCCTTTGGGGAAATGTCACGCGATGTAATGGAGTCCTTGTAGCTTGCTACGACTCGTCTACACTCGCTGGTGACCGACACCTGCTTTGCTGGGTCATGTATGCCTGTCCTTGTGCGGTACTGCCACTTTGGTTTGTGACTAGACTTGTCGATCCGGGTTCTTTGACATTGGAATGCTAGCGACACTATTGCATACGTGAGTCAAAAGACGCAGACGGTCCCGGCTAAGGTAAGGTTGCAGCCATGGAGTTAACCATGCGTGAGACTGCAAAGAGATGCAATGTGTTACAGGCTGGAGTCCTATGACTTAGGATCGGGGTCCCGACAACATTTGGGACTAGTACAAAAATAAAATGGCCAAAAAAGAAAACCAATAGGAAGTAAAAGGCCACAAATCAAAATTCAAAAAAAATAAAATTATAAGTGGCTATAAATAGGCTAAGGCCCAAAAAAAGCCCAATAAGAAAAAGCCCAAAAAATAAAATCAGCCCATGTGACCAATTGAAATGGGTTGGGCTGATTTCAGCCATGACGTTTTGATTTCGTCATAATTTTGCCACATAGGACTGCCACGTAGGACTGGGTTTGATTGCCAACGACGATTTAGGATCGTCGTAAAGGTTACGACAATCCAGGAATCGTCGTAAAGTTACGACGATTTTGATCAAAACGTCGTTGCTGTTCATTTCTGACGCTCCGTTTTTGACGCTTGGTTTTTCGTCGTGCGATCGTCGTAAATTAAAAACCGTGACGATGTAGCGACAAAAAAATAGCGTCGTGTACTAGCATATTCCTTGTAGTGGCGGCCAGCCGGCGTTGGGGGCGGAGACGAGCTCCGGCACCGGGGAGAGGCGAGACTGCATCGACGCGGTCAGAGGTTGAAGGAAGCAGAAAACTGAAAATGCAGGATCATTTGGGTGAGTATATATAGGAATAGACCTTTAGTCCCGGTTGGTGTCTCCAACCGGGACTAAAGGTCTATTTTCGCAAGGCGAAACGGCGGGAAGCGAATGCCTTTAGTCCTGGTTGGAGGCACCAACCGGGACTAAAGGTATATTTTTGCCGGCCCAAATTCTGCGCGGGAAGGGACCTTTAGTCCCGGATGGTGCCTCCAGACGGGACTAAAGGTCAATTTTCTCTTTTTTGTATTTCTAAAGAAGAGAGTTTCTGTTTTTAAATTTGAAATAATTGTTAGACTATTTATAGTTTTTGAATGAATCTTTTTGGCTTATGTCAAAAAACTACCAAATTTCTATTAGTGCTAGTAATTTTCAAATTTACATAGCTTAAATTTGATATGTTTTGAAATTTGTGTGAATCACTAGTTTGTGAATAACTTTACTTTCAAAATATATATTTTAGTCATTCTTTTTATGATGTTTAATATTAGTATGTTTTATCATTACATCAAATTTGGTAATTTTTAGGTTATTAAAAAATGAAATGTCTTTGTAAGAGATGAGTATTCGTCTAGAACCGTGATACTTCGAAAGAGATAGTCCAGTTTGTACATGAAGTGCATCCTGTTTTTGCCGTAATCCTTCCAACTTTTTAGCACATGCCATGTGGGTGAAATGATGATACCTTGCCAAGTTTCAGCCTTTTCTGAGTTGTTTTGTAGCGCTTTTCAATTTCAGGGCCATTTAGCTCAAAAAAATCATTTAATGCATGGAAAATAGCAAATGTGGTGAGAAATGGTTGAAACTTTATGAGTGTCTTTGAATGATTCATATTGAGGGCACAAAAAGTCTGGAGTTGAAATAAGATTAAAAAAATGAAATGTCTTTGTAAGAGATGAGTATTCGTCCGAAACCCTAATGCTTCGAAAGAGATAGTCCAGTTTGTACACAAAGTACATCCTGTTTTTGTCGTAACCCTTCCAACTTTTTAGCACATGCAATGTGGGTGAAATTATGATACCATGCCAAGTTTTAGTCTTTTCTGCGTTGATTTGTAGCGCTTTTCAATTTCAGGGTCATTTAGCTCAAAAAAATCATTTAATGCATGGAAAATAGCAAATGAGGCGAAAAAGGGTTGAAAATTTATGAGGGGTCTTTGAATGATGCATATTGAGGGCTCAAAAAGTCTGGAGTTGAAATAAGATTAAAAAATGAAATGGCTTTGTAAGAGATGAGTATTCGTCCGGAACCCTGATACATCGAAAGAGCTAGTCCCATTTGTACGCGAAGTGCATCTGTTTCTGCCGTAACCCTTCCAACTTTTTAGCACATGCCATGTGGGTGAAATGATGATACCATGCCAAGTTTCAGCCTTTTCCGAGTTGATTTGTATCGCTTTTCAATCATGGTCATTTAGCTAAAAAATAATCATTTAATGCATGGAAAATAGCAAATGAGGTAAGAATACAAAATACTAAATGAGGTGAGAATACAAAAAAACCTAATATTTACACGGGGACATAAATACAAGATACTCACATCATATTTACACACGGACATAAATACAAAATACTCGACCAAGCAGTACTTAATAATAGCTAGAGATAGAATTGTTCATAATACACATTGCGAACACTACTCGTCTGAATCACAATATCCCCAAATTGGTGGTGGTGGTGGTGCTTGATGTACGAGGTGACGCTGGCCATAGTTCATGATTCAAGTCATGCGGAACAACTCGTATGAAACGTATGCATCTTTTTCTGCATACTCAATATTGATACCGTCAAGTGGGGTCCTCTCCCACTTTTTGTGCTGACCGAGGGGAATTTGGTCTTCATATCAGCGTACTCCTCTTCGATCAGGGCGACTGCTATATGAGCCATCGAAGTACTCTCATGTTCAATCCTGAATATGTCTTGGATATCAATGTGGTAGTCAGCTGGTATCTCAATACAAAAGCTGTGCCTCATCTTGAGCTTGTCGTTCCTTATATCAACGCTAGCAAAACGTATGCCGCTATGAAGGAAGTCCATTTGTATTGGACAGTTACATACTAATGCAACAAGGATAACTGTTTCACTACAACTAAAGAGAAATTGATCTTTAGGATTTAAATGGAACATATTGCTATCCTATGCAATTTTCATATATTGTGAATTGATGAAGAAACCCTAAATTAACTATGACATATATATGTATATATATATGTATGTTCTCCCACAGTTTTGCCAATATGCAACAGGGAAAATTGTTTCACTACAACTAAAGAGAAAAATCATCTTTATAGAATTCAAAAATGGAACATATTGCTATCCTATGCAATTTTCATATCCTATAACTCTAAATTAACTATGACATATATATATATATGTATATTCTCCCACGGTTTTGCCAATATGCAACAAGGAAAATTGTTTCACTACAACGAAAGAGAAATTGATCTTTAGGATTCAAATGGAACATATTGCTATCCTATGCAATTTTCATATCCTATGAATTGATCAAGAAACCCTAAATTAACTACGACATATCTATATGTTCTCCCACGGTTTTTCCAATATGGAACAAGAAAAATTGTTTCACTACAAGTAAAGAGAAATTGATCTTTAGGATTCCAATGGAACATATTGCTATCCTATATGCAATTTTCATAACCTTTGATCAAAGAAAAGCCTCAAAACTTACCTCGCCCATTGGAAGACCATGCCATTTCTCTTGAAACAAAGTTGGATGACGGCAACATCTTCTTGATTGTTTGTGTACTCGAGATCAAGCCCCATGAACTTGTCTTCCTCCTCCGCCTCTTCAAGTCGTTCCTTGGAATAGGAAAGAAAATGCGGCACCATGGCGCCGTCGTCTGTGTAGGCGACATTGAGTTTAGTCGTGCCATGTGCGAGAACCTCTCCGTAGCAAGTGATTGGATCATTCATGGTGGAAGAAGATAGGGGAAGAAGAGAGAGCGAGAGAGGAGACAAACAAAGCGAGAGAGGAGACGAACAAAGAAGAGAGAATACTCTGCCTCGCGGTACAACTCTATTTTTTATCGTTTGAAACTATGTTTGATGCGTACCGTTTGGACCTTTAGTCCCGGATTATGCCACGGATCGGGACTAAAGGGGCTCACACCAGCCGCCGAACGGTCGCCACGACCCCTTAAGTCCCGGTTCGAGACTCTAACCAGGACTAAAGGGTCTCCCATCAGGCGAATGGTTGGCATCAAACATTTACTCCCGGTTCGTGGCTCGACCTGGGACTAAAGTTCCTTAATGAACCGAGACAAAATCCTAGCTTCTCGAACCGGGACTAATGGCGGGCCAAAACCAAACCGGGACTAAAGGGCCGAACATAAGACCAGTTTTCTACTAGTGTAAGCAACATAATAATCACTTTCACACATTGTTATAAATTGATTCTTATTTTATTTTAGCATAAGCTAATGTATTATAACTTATCCATGGCTTATACCCCCCGATATATTCCATAGCATAATCAAAATAAGCAAACTATGCATGCGAAAACAGAATTTGTTTAAAACAACACAATCGGTAGTAGAATATTTAATTGTCATACTTCCGTAACCCCAAAAATTCTGAAAAATTAGGATGCCCCGAGGAATTTGTATATCAGTACTGTGTAAGAAATTCAGCTTACAAAGACGTTCCAGAAAAATCATAGAAATTCTGCACTTGGCATCAAAGTTTCTGTTTTTGCACCGTATCAATTCTACTCATCATGCAAATCATGCGAAAGGCTTTAATTGCCATAAACACTAACTAAGACATGAAAACACAATTATTAAAGAGGTAATATTAATTTTATGACACACTAACATAAATAAAAAATATGATAACTATTGGGTTATCTCCCAACAAGCTCTTTCTTTATAGCCATTAAGATAGGCTTCAAATTTCAATGATGCTCACATAAAAGACAAGAAAATCACAAAGATAGCATCATAAAACATGTGACACGAATATTTAAGTCTAACATACTTCCTATGCATAGGCATTTTCTAAGAAAAAAATTAACAACACAAGAAGTGCCTAGCATAATAAAGTAGGAAGAATGAAGCATTACCAATTTGAATACCAAGAGAGGTAAGAGAGTAACATGAAAATCTCCATAACCATATTTGCCTCTCTAATAATGATTACATGTAGGGTCATATTCAAATTCTACAATATAGAAATCATGCTTTTCATTCAAGATACTATCATGAATTACTTTATAAATTTCACAATTTTTAGATTAATGATATTCAAGCAATACCTCATAAGAATAATCTAGTGCACTCTCACTAGCAATTGCTTCAACATAAACGAGTCTTTTGAAAAGATTAGCTAGCGGATGAGGATCCATTTGTCTTTATTTTTTGCTTTTGACTTTATGCTTTGGTGAGACAAAGATAAAGATAGCATAGCTAGGCAGGTAAACTGGAGAGCAAAGATACAAACTAGTGATAAGCAAAGGTAGCAAAGGTAAATACTTTTGTATTTTAAATTTTTTTATGATTGTCGGGACCCCGATCCTAAGCCATAGGAATCCAGCCTGTAACACATCACATCCCTTTGCGGTCTCACGCACGGTTAACCCCACGGCTGCAGCCTTACCTTAGCCGGGACCGTTTGCGTCTTTTGACTCACGTATGCAATTGTCTCGCTAGCATTCCAATGTCAAAGGACCCGGATCAACAAGTCTAGTCATAAACCAAAGTGGCAGTACCGCACAGGGACATGCATGCATGACCCAACAAAGCAGGTGTCGGTCACCTGCGAATGTAGACGAGTCGTAGCAAGCTACCAGGACTCCATTACATTGCGTGACATTTCCTCAAAGGGGACAGACACAACAGCTAAGAAGGACACATGTCGGTCAACCAATGTGTCCGGAGCAGTAGCGAGCTACCATGGCTCGTTGGATCACAAAGGGGCATTTCCCTGTAAGGAGTGCTACTAATGTTCACGTCTAGGTAATAGAACCCCATACATATCAAGTATGCCACACGTACGCATGGCATACCGATATGTATAGATACATCGATGGCATCACAACATAACCATAAACATACAAGCTTTATTTAAGAGGCTCGGAAGAGCCACACACATAATATTACACAGTAAGGGTCTCACGACCCATAATAGCAGTCATTCAGTTACAAGCCAGCGGAAGTGTTTAAAACTGTCTGAGTACAGACAGGTGAAACTAGAAGGCACATGGCCTGACTGTACTACAGACCCAACCTAGGGCCAGATCGTAGCTGGGACACCAGCTACTCGTCGTCGTCGATGTCTATGAAGAACCCTCCATTAGGGTCATTAGCAACCTCTGCAACATTTATTAAGCAAACCTGAGTACGGAGGTACTCAACAAGACTTTTAGGATAACTAACTACTTATGCAATGTATCAACAAGGTATGGTGGGGTTTCATGCGGAAAGCCAGCATTTGACTCGTGGCTAGACAACTTGCATTTTTAAATAATTTTGACAACTTGATTTCTCGCACACGAGTCCACTAACACCACAACAATACACCATCGTGGAATCATTCCGTCTCCAAACGGAAATTCCGTCCGCGACACTCACGCTTATCTTGACAATTTTATGAGGAGCCATTTAAGTTATCAATGAACAACATATGTCTCCAAGTAGTCCATATCCGCGGACGCGGCTATTCGAATAGATCATAACCCTGCACGGGTTTACTTCGTCACACTCGCTCTCGCCACTTATCGCCATGTGCATGTCATGCACCTCGGCAACCTTCAAGCGGAAGCCCACCGAGGGAGTCGGCCACGACCGTTAACCACATTAGTACCTAGTCCAGGTCTATCGCCTATCTGAGGGTAACCCGCACGAAAGTCTGGCCGAGGTTTCCGCCAGAGCCCCAAACGATGTGTGCAGGGTTCCCAAGGCCACCTTCCGGGTGCCACTTGGTACACCGTGCCACTGCCTACCGCATCACAGCCCACCTCTCAGGTCAGCGTTATGCACGGCCTCCAGCATGACTATAAACACCAGAAACTACTTGCAACTCCTGGACCGAGTACTAAGCGATTAATAAGTCGAGAGGGTCAATTAAGTATCCCAACGTGTGGTAGCATCTAGTCTTGGATTACATATACGGAAATCGGTTCCTAAGGACGGTTCCAATGAAACAACCCGCCATGTACTCCTACACAGCCTTTCACCGGTACCTTTACCAAATTAGGTTCAACACACAACCTTTGCTTACCGAACACATTCTCACAATTCTCTTCATCTCCCAGATTACAGACCATACACAACTCTAAGCATAGCATGCATAGCAGGATAAGGCACATCACGGCTCAAGCAACTACCAGGTATGCTAGGTTGCAAGGTTCAACTATTTACTGTGACAAGGATAGGTCATGCAAAGGAAGTGGGTTCAACTAACGTGGCAAAAGCATTTGAAGCATTTGATCCTAATGCAATAAGTAAGTGCAGGAGCAAGAGCATGGGATTTATCGGGATGATCAAAATGGTTGCTTCCCTTGTTGCTCAGAGGAGTGACAATATCCGTCAGACGGATATTCGGTGGAATCCGTGGGAGCGGAGCCTACCAAAAGGAATGACAACAACCAATATCAAACATATGCAATCAAGATGATGCATGAGCATGGCATGAGAATTCAAGATGGTAAACTATTATAGATAACATGCATTAGGTTTGAAGTTGATTTGAATCAAATTCAAATACCACTTCAAACGAGGTATTCTCGGATACCAGTTTAATTGATTCGACCTGATGCTCAGATCAACTTGCTTTTAACATGCATGGGATGACATGTTAGGTTGCTGGTTTGTAATTAAGACAGTGTTTGATCATGTCATTTATAGTGAAATTTAAATATTTTCCAAATTCCATCTACAAAGTATTTATAAGAATTAACTTATTCATTAATCTACATGTTTGGGTTCTGTCACATTTTCAAACATGTTTGAGAATGACATATTCAGATTCCTTGAATTTTTGTGATGCTTTTTCATATATAAATTATTTTCATTGGAGTTACAGATTAATTTCTATGAATTTTAGAAGTTTTAAACATTTCTGGAATTATTTTTACACTACAAAACCCTTTTATTACGTCAGCCTGACATAAGCAGGTCAACTGACCTGTTCAGGTCAAACCTGACAAGGGGGACCCACTGGTCAGCGTGTCAGGGGCTAATCCCGCGTTTACCAGACCCTAAGTGGGTTTGACTTGGCCTTGGGCCCACTGTCAGTGAGTGTTTAGTCTTTAAACTTCTTGGTTAGGTTGGCCACGTCGGCCCCCACCGGAGTATGGCCGGCGGCGACCACGGGCGCGGCGGAGGGCTCGCCGGAGAGAGCTAAAACATGCTGTGGTGCTCGAAAAAACATGCTGAGAGCACTGGAGAGATCTCCAGGCCCGACCTCATCCAGCGCTGGCCTCATAGAGGGCTATAGGTGGCCGGAGTAAGCCGGCGACGAGCCGGAGCGGCTGCCGGAGTACAGTTCGATGGTCCAGTGGCTAGGGGGCACGGATCCGAGGGGAAGGAGAGGGGAAATGATCGTAGGCTCACGGTGGAGGTGAAGCTAGGCTCAGACTGCTCGGGGAGGGGCTATTGCCGGCGTTTCACCGTTGATTTGCCGACGACCGAAGGTTGAAGACGATGGCGTTGGGGACGTTGCAGAGCTCGGGGAGACTTCGGCCGTTGCAGAGAGAACCATCTCGACGAGGCGAAGCTACTGGACTACTTGGAAGGGAGGTCCTGTGGCTAGAGGCGCGGCGGCTCAAGCTCGGGCTCTTGGCAATGGCGGCAGAAGGAGGGAGGAGAGATCCCGAGAGGAGGGGGAAACTAGGGCTGGGGAACAGATAGGGACGGGCTCGGGGTGGATATCCCGCAGTCGCGCTATCCTGGGGGGCTCTGGAGGTCGCCACGGCGAAGCAGGAGGTGGAGGGGGCCGCCGTGGTCGATCTCACCTCTGCCAGAAGGCAGAGGAAGAAGACAACCCTGCCCCTAGTGGGCTAGGCCTCCTCAGGTGACACGTAAGGTTTCCTCTTTTCTTTCTCTTTTGTTTTTTCTGATTTGTTTCTGTTTTGCTATTTCATTGACTTACTATTTATTTCAGCTCCCAAATAGTTTGTAAAAACTATGTTGAACACCACATAATATTTGTTGGAATATTTCCAACCATTCCTAAAGTTTTCAACATTTTTGAAAGCTTAAAGTTTCTGATTTCAAATTTAAAACTTGAAACCAGTAGCTTTTGCATTTATTTAAAATGCCAAGAGTATAAAATAAATGGTTTCCTTTATTGCTTATTTGTTTTCAAGAATTATCAGAAAGATTGAACTTTTCTTGAGGCCATTTTGGGTTCATTGATTTTAACTAGTTTTGGAATTTCCTTTAATTTGAAAAGTGGCTAGGGTTTTAGAGTTTTCCTTCACCACTTGCTTTGTTCTTGTTGAAAATTTCCTAGATGCAATGCAAAGAAAACATGAGCACAAATCTAACTTGATTAAGGTGTCAGGGATGTGACAACTCACCCCCACTCAAAAGAATCTCGTCCCGAGATTTAGAAGTCGTCGAGAATAACGCAGGATACTCAAGTCGGAGATGATCCTCTCTTTCCCAAGTTGCCTCCTTTGCAGAATGATTTGACCATTGAACTTTAAGAAACTTAAGGTTTCGACGTCGAGTGGTACGCTCAGCTTGATCAAGAATACGCACGGGGTATTCTCGGTATGAAAGGTTATCTTGGAGATCAAGCGTTTCGTGGTCCTCTTCACGGATAGGATCCGAAAAGCAACGCCTGAGTTGCGAGACGTGGAAGACATCATGAACCTTGGAAATATGCGGAGGAAGTTCCAACTGGTAGGCAACTTCTCCTCGTTTGGCAAGAATGCGAAAATGACCAATGTAACGAGGAGCCAACCTGCCCTTGATACCGAATCGATGGGTACCCTTCAAAGGTGTAACCCGAAGGTAAGCCTTCTCGTCAACTTCAAAGGTCACAGCCTTATGATGACGATCATATTGGCTCTTTTGACGAGACTGGGCTCTTTTCAACTTTTCACGAATAACGCGAACCTACTCTTCTGCATCCTGGATCATATCCAGGCCAAAGAGTTGCCTCTCTCTGGTTTCTGACCAGTTAAGAGGTGTTCGACATCTTCGTCCATAGAGAACTTCAAAAGGAGCTTTGCCCAAGCTTGATTGATAAATATTGTTATAAGCGAATTCAGCGAATGGAAGGCACTTCTCCCAATTCATACCGAACGATATAACACAAGCTCAGAGCATATATTCTAGGATTTGATTCACTCTTTCTACTTGACAACTTGATTGAGGATGGAAAGCATTGCTAAAAGATAGGTGAGCCCCCATGGCATTCTGAAAACTTTCCCAGAAGCGAGAAGTAAAGATACTTCCACGGTCCGAGTTAATCTCCAGGGGAACACCATGAAGAGACACTATTCGAGAGATATATAACTCCGCTAGCTGGCTAGCTGTTATACTCTCACGAACGGAAAGAAAATGAGCCACTTTGGAAAGACGGTCAATGACCACAAAGATAGCATTATTTCCTTTCTTGGTCTTGGGAAATCCGGTAATGAAATCCATACTAACTTTATCCCATTTCCATTCAGGAATAGCTAGAGGTTGAAGGGTGCCAGTAGGCCTTTGATGTTCTGCCTTAACTCGACGACAAACGTCACAATTAGCAACGAACTCAACAATTTCTCTCTTCATCCTAGTCCACCAGAACCTCTGGCGTAGGTCCTGATACATCTTAGTACTACCGGGATGAATGGTGAGAGGAGAATCATGAGCCTCCTTAAGGATCAATTGCCGCAGACGTTTTCTCTTGGGAACCACTAAACGGTTCTGAAAGAACACAACACCTTTCTCATTGATGGAGAAATCCCTAGCGTTATCGCTAGCAATATTCTCCTTGATCCGGGATATACCCTTATCATAAGCCTGCATGGCTATGATTTGATCCCTAAGAGTAGGTTTCGCCACCAAGGTAGAAAGGAATCCTTGAGGAACAATATGAAGATTCAGCTTCTGAAATTCCTCATAGAGATGTGGTTGACCTTGTTGTAGCATCAAATTGTTACAATAAGATTTACGACTTAGTGCATCGGCCATAACATTGGCCTTCCCCGGGGTGTAAGTTATCCCTAAGTCGTAATCCGAGATCAACTCAACCCACCGTCTTTGCCTAAGAATCAAATCCGGCTGGGTGAAGATATATTTCAGACTTTGGTGATCAGTGAATATTTCGCAACGATTACCCAAAAGGTAATGTCGCCAGGTTTTTAGTGCATGGACCACGGCTGCAAGCTCAAGGTCATGTGTGGGATAATTATCCTCGTGTGGACGCAACTGTCGAGATGCGTATGCGATCACATGACGATCTTGCATGAGAATGCAACCTAATCCTTGTCGCGAGGCGTCGCAATAGATAACAAAGTCCTTAGAAAAATCTGGTGGTAGCAACACAGGTGCGGAAGTCAGGCGTCTTTTCAGTTCCTGAAAACTGTGCTCACACTGTGGTGTCCACTCGAACTTTTTATCCTTCTTGAGGAGTTCAGTTAGAGGCTTTGCAACCTTGGAGAAATTCTCGACAAAGCGGCGACAATAGCTCGCTAGACCAAGAAAACTCCTAACTTGCTTAACCGATTCAGGTTGAGTCCAATCAAGGACAGCTTGAACTCTCTCGGGATTGATAGCAATACCCTTACCAGAGATTACGTGACCTAGATAGGTCACTTCTGGTAACCAAAATTCACATTTTGAAAACTTGGAATAAAGGCGATGCTCTCGAAGTTTCATGAATACCAGCCTTAGATGCTCGGCATGTTCTTGTTCGTTCTTCGAGTAGATGAGAATATCATCGAGGTATACCACGACGAATTTATCCAAATACTCCATGAAGATTGGATTCATCAGACGAGAGAAGGTGGCTGGGGCATTGGTTAAACCGAAGGACATGACGGTGTACTCGTATTGGCCATAACGAGTAACAAAAGCCGTTTTTGGAATGTCCCCGTTCTTGATCTTGATTTGATGGTATCCCAACCTCAAATCCATTTTGGAGAAGACTGAGGATCCAGCGAGCTGATCGTACAGATCATTGATCCTGGGGAGCGGATACTTGTTCTTTATGGTGACCAGATTAACTGGTCGGTAATCTACAACCATCCGATCCGTTCCGTCTTTCTTCTTGACAAAGAGGATGGGACAAGCCCAAGGAGAAGAGCTAGGACGAATGAAACCTTTATTCAAGGCCTCATCTAGTTGCTTCTTAAGTTCGGCTAGCTCCAGGGGTGCCATCTTATATGGTCTTCTCGCTATTGGGATAGTTCCCGGAACAAGATCTATCACAAACTCTACATCTCTGTCAGGTGGAATTCCTGGTAGTTCCTCTGGAAAAACATCCGGGAAGTCATGGACTACCGGAATGTCTTCAAGTTCCAGAAGAGGGTTGGCATTTAGGGAATAAAGTTGGCATTTGGCAACTCGAGTAGAGACATTTACTATCTCACCCGAGGGATGGGTAAGCTGGAAATTTCTAGAATGAGTATCAGTCTTGGCATAGTGAGCTGACATCCAGTCCATACCCAAGATGATATTAATATCCGAAGATTTCAAGGCTATCAATGAGGCTAGAAAAACTAGCGTGTCTACTATAATTTCATTGTCATAGGTTATCCTAGAGGTTTGCCATTTACTACCAGGAGTTTGGACAACCAATGGAATTGGCATATCACAAAAAGACATGTTATGCAACTGTGCATAACTTTCTGAAATGAAGGAATGGGAAGACCCAGTGTCAAAGAGAACAGACGTTGGGTGATGATTAACAAGAAGCATAACCAGTATGACGTCGGGATCCTCTGCAGCTTCTTCTGCTGAGACATAGTTCACACGGCCACGTGCAGGAGTTGGCTTCACATAGTAAGCTTTGCCCGACTTGCCTTGCCCGACGGACTTTCCGGGTTGCTTGGCACACACATTTTGAGGACACTCACGGGAATAGTGCCCTGGTTCCCCACACTTGTAGCATATCACTTGGTTGGCACGTGGTGCAGCATTGTTAGCTGGACCACCATAAGTTTTTGCTGGAGGGTTGGTCTGATTCGTCTGAGACGCCATGTAGGATGGCCTCGGAGTGTATCTTGGCGGCAGAGAACTGTTTGGAACCCACAGCCTGCGTTTTGGAAACGCGGAACCAGAAGACGATCCAAAGTCACGGGAGTGCTTCCTTGTGGCTTCAAAATCAGAATGACCAGTCTCGGCACTGATCGTCTTGTTGACCAGGGCTTGAAAGCTTGCACACTCGTGGAGGCGCAGATCACGACGAAGGTCAGGGCTCAGACCCATACGGAATTTTGCTTGCTTCTTGGCGTTAGTAGATAGCTCCTCTGTTGCATAGCGGGCGAGGTTACCGAACTCGCGGCTATAGGCATCCACGGTCAACTTGCCCTGGGTGAAAGCACAGAACTCCTCTCTCTTTCTGTCCATCAGGCCCTCTGGAATATGGTGCAGACGAAAGGCTGCACTGAAGTGTGCCCATGTGGCTGCTGGTTCAGCGGGACGCATAGCTTCAAAATTCTCCCACCACAGATTGGCGGGTCCTTCCAGAAAATACGCCGCAAAGGTCACCTTGTCGGCCTCTGAAACATTCGCAAAGCGAATCTTGCGTGAGATGCTGCACAGCCAGTCATCAGCGTCGAGGGGATCGACAGAATGATGAAACTTTGGAGGATTCAGCTTCACAAAGTCGTTGAGGGACACTGCAGCATTCCTAGGCTGACGAGCCGTATTCTACTCAATACGCTCTAACAGTCGGTTGGTCTCCCTTTTGTTTCTCTCTGCCTCTAGCATAACTTCTGCCAGAGAGGGCGGGTGAGGCAGGTCTTCCTACGACGCTTGACTACCCTCGCCTTGCTCATGAGCAAGGGCACGATTCAACCTGGTGAACACCATCCTGACAAACAAACTCACAGCTTAGACCAATATCATATCAGTACTAGCTATGGATTAAGAATGTACTGAACACACGGAATGCGGAAATGAATATCCGAACAACATGGTAACAAGCAACTGCTATATATACACCATGGTTCATACACACCCTTACATAGTTCAGTACAACCTTAACCGAAGAGCAAACTACTGAAATTATGAAACTACTCATCAGAGGCTTACAAGCTTCCTATACATTATTTATCTAGGCCTCCGGAATTCATTTCACATCACACGCATACTTCACAAGTCACGCAGGACTGTGAACGTACGGCTACTACCATACTATCCTTCCGCTCACAGCTCAGGCATCCGCATAGAACATCTCATAGAGATTACCTCCATGACCTGGAAGCTCAACCTGCGGATCATAAAACACTCTAGCCTGAGATCCCTGGGATCCATAAGGACACGGATGTGGTCTTGGTCCCCTGACTGGTGGTAAGAGGGGTCCCCGAAGAGGGGTGACTCCTCCTATAGCTGGCCAATCAACGTGGGCCGGAAGATGGGTCCTAACAGGGTTCAGCATCTCCATATCTCCGTACCCTATCTGGACTACCGGTGCCAGCTGTGTCAAAGCCATCCACAGACAGGCATGGGTAGCATAAAGCTCCATGCGGTGAGCACGAGCATCCCTGTCTCTGTTCTCTAGCATCTCAACAGTGGACTGCAGTAGTGGATCCTTCATAGAAGAATCAAAATAGACTCCACTGAGGTCTCCCTCTTCACCAGGCTGAGAGGCCGGAACATAGCAGAACTCTGAGTTCTGAAGCAGTGCATGTCTCGCCCTCATAATGGTCAGCATTGAATAGGTAGCATCTTGTACTGCCATGTCAACAGTGACTCCCAACCCGTAGGACCAATGGATTGGCTCCTCAGCTCCCGGGTAGTTTGGAAATACGCTATCACTACAGATATACTGGCTCTGGTTGAAGTCTCGGTACTGTTCCTCCACTGTGTACTCGGGGTACCAGCGGTAACCGCACACCGACATCACCCTGACCAGCATGGCCGTATGACCTGGTACATCAATGCACCTGGTCAGACGTACCACCTGACGAGAAGGACGGCCAGGCATCTGTAAATAGAGAGTAATGCAAAAGCATTAGAGCTCCGAATGCAAAATTGGGCAGCATAACGGTTGTAAATGCTCAAAAACAAATTTTGGGACAACCCAAAATGGAATAGCGTAACCACTCAACTATCAAGTTCAACTCTCTGATCATCAAACTTACTTCCTTTTTCCTAGGAATGAAAGAAACCCAATTATCTCTTGACCCGTAGTCCTATAATCTACCGATCAGAAACACGAGCCTAGAAGAAGATGAGTAACCTAGTCCTTAATTCCCGCAGAAAAGACGAGGATGAGCAGAATAGAATAACATGAGGCGAGAACAAGAGTCTTATGTTCCCTTCCACAAACAATTCCCTTATATATAACTAAAGCAATTCTAGACTCAACTTCGACCAGTTTGGCTTAGTAATCCTACAGTCAGTCAGGCTCTGATACCAATGCTGCCGGGACCCGATCCTAAGCCATAGGAATCCAGCCTGTAACACATCGCATCCCTTTGCGGTCTCACGCACGGTTAACCCCATGGCTGCAGCCTTACCTTAGCCGGGACCGTTCGCGTCTTTTGACTCACGTATGCAATTGTGTCGCTAGCATTCCAATGTTAAAGGACCCGCATCGACAAGTCTAGTCATAAACCAAAGTGGCAGTACCGCACAGGGACATGCATACATGACCCAACAAAGGAGGTGTCGGTCACCACCGATTGTAGACGAGTCGTAGCAAGCTACAAGGACTCCATTAAATGTCGGTCAACCAATGTGTCCGGAGCAGTAGCGAGCTACCATGGCTCGTTGGATCACAAAGGGGCATTTCCCTGTAAGGAGTGCTACTAATGTTCACGTCTAGGTAATCGAACCCCATACATATCAAGTATGCCACACGTACGCATGGCATACCGATATGTATAGATACATCGATGGCATCACAACATAACCATAAACATACAAGCTTTATTTAAGAGGCTCGGAAGAGCCACACACATAATATTACACAGTAAGGGTCTCACGACCCATAATAGTAGTCATTCAGTTACAAGCCAGCGGAAGTGTTTAGAACTGTTTGAGTACAGACAGGTGAAACTAGAAGGCACATGGCCTGACTGTACTACAGACCCAACCTAGGGCTAGATCGTAGCTGGGACACCAACAACTCGTCGTCGTCGATGTCTATGAAGAACCCTCCATTAGGGTCATTAGCAACCTCTGCAACATTTATTTAGCAAACATGAATACGGAGGTACTCAGCAATACTTTTAGGATAACTAACTACTTATGCAATGTATCAACAAGGTATGGTGGGGGTTCATTAGGAAAGCCAGCATTTGACTCGTGGCTAGACAACTTGCATTTTTAAATAATTTTGACAACTTGATGTCTCGCACACGAGTCCACTAACACCACAACAATACACCATCGTGGAATCATTCCGTCTCCATACGGAAATGCCGTCCGCGACACTCACGCTTACCTTGACAATTTTATGAGTAGCCATTTAAGTTATCTATGAACAACATATGTCTCCAAGTAGTCCATATCCGCGGAGACGGCTATTCGAATAGATCATAACCCTGAGGGGTGTACTTCGTCACACACGCTCTCGCCACTTATCGCCATGTGCACGTCATGCACCTCGGCAACCTTCAAGCGGAAGCCCAGCGAGGGAGTCGGCCATAACCGTTAACCACATTAGTACCTAGTCCAGGTCTATCGCCTATCTGAGGGTAACCCGCACGAAAGTCCGGCCGAGGTTTCCGCCACGTCCCCAAATGATGTGCGCAGGGTTCCCAAGCCCACCATCCGGGTGCCACTTGGTACACCGTGCCACTGCCTACCGCATCACAGCCCAGCTCTCAGGTCAGCGCTATGCACGGTCTCCAGCATGACTATAAACACCAGAAACTACTTGCAACTCCTGGACCGAGTACTAAGCGATTAATAAGTCGAGAGGGTCAATTAAGTATCCCAACGTGTGGTAGTATCTAGTCTTGGATTACATACACGGAACTCGGTTCCTAAGGACGGTTCCAAAGAAACAACCCGCCATGTACTCCTACACAGCCTTTCACCGGTACCTTTACCAAATTAGGTTCAAAACACAACCTTTGCTTACCGAACACATTCTCACAATTCTGTTCATCTCCCAGATGACAGACCATACAAAACTCTAATGCATAGCAGGATAAGGCACATCATGTCTCAAGGAACTACCAGGTATGCTAGGTTGCAAGGTTCAGCTATTTACTGTGACAAGGATAGGTCATGCAAAGGAAGTGGGTTCAACTAACGTGGCAAAAGCATTTGAAGCATTTGATCCTAATGCAATAAGTAAGTGCAGGAGCAAGAGCATGGGATTTCTTGGGATGATCAAAATGGTTGCTTGCCTTGTTGCTCAGAGGAGTGACAATATCCGTCAGACGGATATTCGGTGGAATCCTGGGGAGCGGAGCCTACCGAAAAGAATGACAACAACCAATATCAAACATATGCAATCAAGATGATGCATGAGCATGGCATGAGAATGCAAGATGGTAAACTATTATAGATAACATGTATTAGGTTTGAAGTTGATTTGAATCAAATTCAAATACCACTTCAAACGAGGTATTCTCGGATACCATTTTAATTGATTCGACCTGATGCTCAGATCAACTTGCTTTTAACATGCATGGGATGACATGTTAGGTTGCTGGTTTGTAATTAAGACAGTGTTTGATCATGTCATTTATAGTGAAATTTAAATATTTTCCAAATTCCATCTACAAAGTATTTATAAGAATTAACTTATTCATTAATCTACATGTTTGGGTTCTATAGCATTTTCAAACATGTTTGAAAATGACATATTGAGATTCCTTGAATTTTTCTGATACTTTTTTATATATAAATTATTTTTATTGGAGTTACAGATTAATTTCTATGAATTTTAGAAGTTTTAAACATTTCTGAAATTATTTTTATACTGGAAACCCCTTTTATTACGTCAGCCTCACATCAGCAGGTCAACTGACCTAATCAGGTCAAACCTGACAAGGGGGACCCACTGGTCAGCGTCTCACGGGCTAATCCCACGTTGACCAGCCCCTAAGTGGGTTTGACTTGGCCTTGGGCCCATTGTTAGTGAGTGTTCAATCTTTAAACTTCTGGGTTAGGTTGGCCACGTCGGCCCCCACCGGAATATGGCCGGCGGCGACCACGGGCGCGGCGGAGGGCTTGCCGGAGAGAGCTAAAACTTGCTGTGGTGCTCGGAAAAAGAAGCTAAGAGCACTGGAGTGATCTCCAGGCCCGACCTCATCTAGCGCTGGCCTCACGGAGGGCTATAGGTGGCCGGAGTAAGCCGGCGACGAGCCGGAGCGGCTGCCGGAGTACGGTTCGATGGTCCAGTGGCTAGGGGCCACGGATCTGTTGGAATTATGCCCTAGAGGCAATAATAAATATAGTTATTATTATAATTCATGTATCAAGATAATTGTCTATTATCCATGCTATAATTGTATTGAATGAAGACTTATATACATGTGTGGATATATAGACAAAACACTGTCCCTAGCAAGCCTCTAGTTGGCTAGCTAGTTGATCAAAGATAGTCAGTGTCTTCTGATTATGAACAAGGTGTTGTTGCTTGATAACTGGATCATGTCATTAGGAGAATCACGTTATGGACTAGACCCAAACTAATAGACGTAGCATGTTGATCGTGTCATTTTGTTGCTACTGTTTTTCTGCGTGTCAAGTATTTTTTCTTATGACCATGAGATCATATAACTCACTGACACCGGAGGAATACTTTGTGTGTGTCAAACGTCGTAACGTAACTGGGTGACTATAAAGATGCTCTACAGGTATCTCTGAAGGTGTTCGTTGAGTTAGTATGGATCGAGACTGGGATTTGTCACTCCGTGTGACGGAGAGGTATCTCGGGGCCAACTCGGTAATACAACATCGCACACAAGCCTTGCAAGCAATGTGACTTACTGTAAGTTGCGAGATCTTGTATTATGGAACGAGTAAAGAGACTTGGCGGTAAACGAGATTGAAATAGGTATGCGGATACTGACGATCGAATCTCGGGCAAGTAACATACCGAAGGACAAAGGGAATGACATACGGGATTATATGAATCCTTGGCACTGAGGTTCAAACGGTAAGATCTTCGTAGAATATGTAGGATCCAATATGGGCATCCAGGTCCCGCTATTGGATATTGACCAAGGAGTCTCTCGGGTCAAGTCTACATAGTTCTCGAACCCACAGGCTCTGCACACTTAAGGTTCGACGTTGTTTTATGCGTATTTGAGTTATATGGTTGGTTACCGAATGTTGTTCAGAGTCCCGGATGAGATCACGGACGTCACGAGGGTTTCCGGCATGGTCCGGAAACGAAGATTGATATATAGGATGACCTCATTTGATTACCGGAAGGTTTTCGGAGTTATCGGGAATGTACCGGGAATGACGAATGGGTTCCGGGTCTTCACCGGGGGGGGGGGGGGAGCAACCCACCCCGGGGAAGCCCATAGTCCTTGGGGGTGGCACACCAGCCCTTAGTGTGCTGGTGGGACAGCCCAAGAAGGCCCTATGCGCCATAGGAAGAAAATCAAAGAGAAAAGAAAAGAAAAGAGGAGGTGGGAAAAGGGGGAAGGACTCCTCCTTCCAAACCTAGTTGGACTCGGTTTGGAAGGGGAGGGTTGCCCCCCTTGGATCGGCCGAAGTCCTTGGGGGTCCTTGGACCCCAAGGCAAGGCTCCCCCTCTTCCCCCTATATATACGGAGCTTTTAGAGCTGATTTGACACAACTTTGCCACGGCAGCCCGACCACATATCTCCACGGTTTTACCTCTAGATCGCGTTTCTGCGGAGCTCGGGCGGAGCCCTGCCGAGATAAGATCATCACCAACCTCCGGAGCGCCGTCACGCTGCCGGAGAACTCTTCTACCTCTCTGTTTCTCTTGCTGGATCAAGAAGGCTCAGATCATCGTCGAGCTGTACGTGTGCTGAACGTGGAGGTGCCATCCGTTCGGCACTAGATCGTGGGACTGATCGCGGGACGGTTCGCGGGGCGGATCGAGGGACGTGAGGACATTCCACTACATCAACCGCATTCAGTAACGCTTCTGCTGTACGGTCTACAAGGGTACGTAGATCAAACATCCCCTCTCGTAGATGGACATCACCATGATAGGTCTTCGTGCGCGTAGGAAAATTTTTGTTTCCCATGCGACGTTCCCCAACAGTGGCATCATGAGATAGGTTCATGCATAGATGTCTTCTCGAGTAGAACACAAAAGTTTTTGTGGGCGGTGATGTATGTTTTGCTGCCCTCCTTAGTCTTTTCTTGATTCCGCGGTATTGTTGGATTGAAGCGGCTTGGATCGACATTATTGATACGCTTACGAGAGACTGGTTTCATCGCTACGAGTAACCCCATTGCTCAAAGATGACTGGCAAGTGTCAGTTTCTCCAACTTTAGTTGAATCGGATTTGACCGAGGAGGTCCTTGGATGAGGTTAAATAGCAACTCATATATCTCCATTGTGGTGTTTGCGTAAGTAAGATGCGATCCTACTAGATACCCATGGTCAGCACGTAAAACATGCAACAACAAAATTAGAGGACGTCTAACTTGTTTTTGCAGGGTATGCTTGCGATGTGATATGGCCAACGATGTGATGTAATATATTGGATGTATGAGATGATCATGTTGTAATAGATAATATCAACTTGCACGTCGATGGTACGGCAACCGGCAGGAGCCATAGGGTTGTCTTTATACTAACGTTTGTGCTTGCAGATGCGTTTACTGTTTTGCTTGGATGTAGCTTTAGTAGTAATAGCATGAGTAGTGCGACAACCCCGATGGCGACACGTTGATGGAGATCATGGTGTGGCGCCGGTGACTTGAAGATCGTCTCGGTGCTTTGGTGATGGAGATCAAGGAGCACGTGATGATGACCATATCATGTCACTTATGAATTGCATGTGATGTTAATCCTTTTATGCACCTTATTTTGCTTAGAATGACGGTAGCATTATGAGGTGATCTCTCACTAAAATTTCAAGACGAAATTGTGTTCTCCCCAACTGTGCACCGTTGCTACAGTTCGTCGTTTCGAGACACCACGTGATGATCGGGTGTGATAGACTCAACGTTCACATACAACGGGTGCAAAACAGTTGCGCACGCGGAATACTCGGGTTAAGCTTGACGAGCCTAGCATGTGCAGACATGGCCTCGGAACACATGAGACCGAAAGGTCGATCATGAATCATATAGATGATATGATTAGCATAGGGATGCTTACCACTGAAACTATACTCAACTCACGTGATGATCGGACTTGAGCTAGTGTAAGTGGATCATGAACCACTCAAATGACTAGAGAGATGTACTTTTTGAGTGGGAGTTTAGCATGTAATTTGATTAATTTAAACTCTAATTATCTTGAACATAGTCTAAGTCCACTTTGAATATATTTGTGTTGTAGATCATGGCTCACGCGACAGTCACCCTGAATTTTAATACGTTCCTAGAGAAAGCTAAGTTGAAAGATGATGGAAACAAGTTTGTAGACTGGGCTCGTAATCTTAAGCTAATCTTACAAGCTGGGAAGAAGGATTATGTCCTTAATGTTGCGCTAGGAGATGAACCACCCGCTATGGCTGACCAGGATGTTAAGAACGCTTTGTTAACACGTAAGGAGGACTACTCGGTAGTTCAATGTGCAGTCTTGTATGGCTTAGAACCGGGACTTCAACGTTGCTTTGAGCGTCATGGAGCATTTGAGATGTTCCAGGAGTTGAAGTTCATCTTTCAGAAGAATGCCCGGATCGAGAGGTATGAGACCTCCGATAAATTCTATGCTTGCAAGATGGAGGAGAACTCGTCTGTCAGTGAACATGTGCTCAAAATGTCTGGGTACTCAAACCGTCTAGCTGAGCTGGGGATTGAACTCCCGCAAGAGGCTATCACTGACAGAATCCTTCAATCACTGCCGCCAAGCTATAAGGGCTTTGTGTTGAACTACAACATCCAAGGGATGAACAAGTCACCCAACGAGTTGTTTGCGATGCTGAAAGTCGCAGAGTCTGAACTCCGTAAAGAGCATCAAGTGTTGGTGGTGAATAAGACCACTAGTTTCAAGAGAAACGGCAAAGGCAAGAAGGGTAATTCAAAGAAGAGCGGCAAGCCTGTTGCCAATCCGACGAAGAAACCCAAAGCTGGACCTAAGCCTGAAACAGAGTGTTACTATTGCAAGGGTATGGGTCACTCGAAGCGCAATTGCCCCAAGTATCTGGCTGATAAGAAGGCGGCCAAAGAAGGTATATTTGATATACATGTTATTGATGTGTACTTAACCGGCTCTCGTAGTAGTGCCTGGGTATTCGATACCGGTTCTGTTGCTCATATTTGCAACTCGAAACAGGAACTGCGGAATAGACGAAGGCTGGCGAAAGATGAAGTGACGATGCGCGTAGGAAATGGTTCCAAGGTTGATGCAATCACCGTCGGCACAGTTTCACTTCAGTTACCATCAGGATTAGTTATGAACTTGAATCATTGTTATTTAGTGCCTGCGTTGAGCATGAACATTATATCTGGATCTTGTTTATTGCGAGACGGTTACTCTTTTAAGTCAGAGAATAATGGTTGTTCTATTTCTATGAGTAACATCTTTTATGGTCGTACACCCAATGTGAGAGGATTGTTCATATTGAATCTTGATAGTGATACACACATACATAACACTGAGACCAAAAGAGTTAGAGTAAACAATGATAGCGCCATATTTTTGTGGCACTACCGCTTAGGTCATATTGGTGTAAAGCGCATGAAGAAACTCCATGCCAATGGACTTTTGGAGTCACTTGACTTTGATTCACTTGACACGTGCGAACCATGCCTCATGGGCAAGATGACTAAAACTCCGTTCTCCGGAACAATGGAGCGTGCAAGTGACTTGTTGGAAATCATACATACCGATGTGTGCGGTCCGATGAGCGTGGAGGCACGCGGCTGATATCGTTATTTTCTCACCTTCACTGACGATTTGAGTAGATATGGTTATGTGTACTTAATGAAACACAAGTCTGAAACATTTGAAAAGTTCAAGCAATTTCAGAGTGAAGTTGAAAATCATCGTGACAAGAAGATCAAGTTCCTACGGTCTGGTCGTGGGGGTGAATATCTGAGTTTCGAGTTTGGTGCTCACTTAAGACAATGTGGAATTGTTTCACAGTTGACACCGCCTGGAACACCACAGCGTAATGGTGTGTCCGAACGTCGTAATCGTACTTTATTAGAGATGGTGCGATCTATGATGTCTCTTACCGATTTGTCGCTATCGTTTTGGGGTTATGCATTAGAAACAGTTGCATTCACTTTAAATAGGGCACCATCAAAATCCGTTGAGACGACACCATACGAACTGTGGTATGGCAAAAGGCCAAAGTTGTCGTTTCTTAAAGTTTGGGGATGTGATGCTTATGTCAAAAAGCTTCAGCCTGAAAAGCTGGAACCCAAAGCGGAAAAGTGCATCTCCATAGGTTACCCAAAAGAGACAGTTGGGTACACCTTCTATCTCAAATCTAAGGGCAAAGTGTTTGTTGCTAAAAACGGAGCTTTTATCGAGAAGGAGTTTCTCTCGAGAGAATTGAGTGGGAGGAAGATAGAACTTGCTGAGGTTGTCGAACCTCTCATCCCTCTAGATGGTGGCGCAGGGCAAGGGGAAACCTCTGTCATTGCGACGCCGGTTGAGGAGGATGTTAATGATGATGATCATGAAACTCCGGTTCAAGTTTCTGTCGAACCATGCAGGTCGACGAGACCACGTGCTGCTCCAGAGTGGTACGGTAATCCCGTCATGTCAATCATGTTGTTAGACAACAATGAACCTGCAAATTATGAAAAAGCAATGGTGGGCCCAGATTCCAACAAATGGCTAGAAGCCATGAAGTCCGAGATAGGATCCATGTATGACAACAAAGTGTGGACTTTGGAAGTACTACCTGAGGGCCGCAAGGCTATTCAGAACAAATGGATTTTTAATAGGAAGATGGATGCTAACGGCAATGTGACCGTTTATAAAGCTCGACTTGTGGAAAAGGGTTTTTCACAAGTTCAAGGAGTTGACTACGATGAGACATTCTCACCCGTAGCGATGCTTAAGTCTGTCAGAATCATGTTAGCAATAGATGCATTTTTCGATTATGAAATCTGGCAGATGGATGTCAAAATGGCGTTCCTTAACGGTTTCCTTAAGGAAGAGTTGTATATGATGCAACCCGAAGGTTTTGTCGATCCTAAGAATGCTAACAAAGTGTGCAAGCTCCAGCGATCCATTTATGGACTGGTGCAAGCATCTCGGAGTTGGAACAAACGCTTTGATGAGGTGATCAAAGCATTTGGGTTTATACAAGTGGTTGGAGAATCTTGTATTTACAAGAAAGTGAGTGGGAGCTCTGTGGCGTTTCTAATATTATATGTGGATGACATATTGCTGATTGGAAACAACGTAGAGTTTTTGGAGAGAATAAAGGATTACTTGAATAAAAGTTTCTCTATGAAGGACCTAGGAGAAGCTGCTTACATTCTAGGCATTAAGATCTACAGGGATAGATCAAAACGCCTGATAGGACTTTCACAAAGCACATACCTTGATAAAGTTTTGAAGAGGTTCAAAATGGAATAGTCCAAGAAAGGGTTCTTGCCAGTTTTACAAGGTACGAGATTGAGTAAGACTCAGTGCCCAGCAACTGATGAGGATAGAGAGCATATGAGCACCGCCCCCTATGCTTCAGCCATAGGTTATATCATGTATGCAATGTTGTGCACTAGACCGGACGTTAGCCTAGCCATAAGTATGGCAGGTAGGTTCCAGAGTAATCCAGGAGTGGATCACTGGACGGCAGTCAAGAATATCCTGAAGTACCTGAAAAGGACTAAGGAGATGTTTCTCGTGTATGGAGGTGACGAAGAGCTCGCCGTAAAAGGTTACGTCGATGCAAGCTTTGACACAGATCCGGATGACTCTAAGTCGCAAACCGGATACATATTTATTCTTAATGGGGGTGCGGTAAGCTGGTGCAGTTCCAAGCAGAGCGTCGTAGCAGATTCTACATGTGAAGCGGAATACATGGCTGCCCCGGAGGCGGCTAAGGAGGGTGTCTGGATGAAGCAGTTCATGACGGATCTTGGAGTAGTGCCAAGCGCACTGAATCCAATAACCTTGTTCTGTGACAACACGGGTGCCATTGCCCTAGCAAAGGAACCACGGTTTCACAAGAAATCCAGACACATCAAACGACGCTTCAACCTCATCCGCGACTACGTGAAGGGGAGGACGTAAATATATGCAAAGTGCAAACGGATCTGAATGTAGCAGACCCGCTGAGTAAACCTCTTCCACGGGCAAAGCTTGATCAACACCAGAACTGTATGGGTGTTAGATTTTTTACAATGTAATTCGCATGATGATGTGAGGGCTAGATTATTGACTCTAGTGCAAGTGGTAGACTGTTGGAATTATGCCCTAGAGGCAATAATAAATATAGTTATTATTATAATTCTTGTATCAAGATAATCGTTTATTCTCCATGCTATAATTGTATTGAATGAAGACTTATATACATGTGTGGATATATTGACAAAACACTGTCCCTAGCAAGCCTCTAGTTGGCTAGCCAGTTGATCAAAGATAGTCAGTGTCTTCTAATTATGAACAAGGTGTTGTTGCTTGATAACTGGATCACGTCATTAGGAGAATCACGTGATGGACTAGACCCAAACTAATAGACGTAGCATGTTGATCGTGTCATTTTGTTGCTACTGTTTTCTGCGTGTCAAGTATTTGTTCCTATGACCATGAGATCATATAACTCACTGACACCGGAGAAATACTTTGTGTGTGTCAAACGTCGCAACGTAACTGGGTGACTATAAAGATGCTCTACAGGTATCTCCGAAGGTGTTCGTTGAGTTAGTATGGATCGAGACTGGGATTTGTCACTCCGTGTGACGGAGAGGTATCTCGGGGCCCACTCGGTAATACAACATCACACACAAGCCTTGCAAGTAATGTGACTTAGTGTAAGTTGCGGGATCTTGTAGTACAGAACGAGTAAAGAGACTTGCCGGTAAACGAGATTGAAATAGGTATGCGGATACTGACGATCGAATCTTGGGCAAGTAACATACCGAAGGACAGAGGGAATGACATACGGGATTATATGAATCCTTGGCACTGAGGTTCAAACGATAAGATTTTCGTAGAATATGTAGGATCCACTATGGGCATCCAGGTCCCGCTATTGGATATTGACCAAGGAGTCTCTCGGGTCATGTCTACATAGTTCTCGAACCCGCAGGGTCTGCACACTTAAGGTTCGACGTTGTTTTATGCGTATTTGAGTTATATGGTTGGTTGCCGAATGTTGTTCGGAGTCCCAGATGAGGTCACGGACGTCACGAGGGTTTTCGGAATGGTCCGGAAACGAAGATTGATATATAGGATGACCTCATTTGATTACCGGAAGGTTTTCGGAGTTACCGGGAATGTACCGGGAATGAGGAATGGGTTCCGGGTGTTCACCGGGGGGGGCAACCCACCCCGGGGAAGCCCATAGGCCTTGGGGGTGGCGCACCAGCCCTTTGTGGGCTGGTGGGACAGCCCAAGAATGCCCTATGATCCATAGGAAGAAAATCAAAGAGAAAAGAAAAAAAAGAGGAGGTGGGAAAAGGGGGAAGGACTCCTCCTTCCAAACCTAGTTGGACTCGGTTTGGAAGGGGAGGGTTGCCCACCTTGGCTCGGCCGAAGTCCTTGGGGGTCCTTGGACCCCAAGGCAAGGCTCCCCCTCTTCCCCCTATATATACGGAGGTTTTAGGGCTGATTTGACACAACTTTGCCACGGCAGCCCGTCCAAATATCTCCACGGTTTTAACTCTAGATCGCGTTTCTGCGGAGCTCGGGCGGAGCCCTGCCGAGATAAGATCATCACCAACCTCCGGAGCGCTGTCACACTGCCGAAGAACTCTTCTACCTCTCCGTCGCTCTTGTTGGATCAAGAAGGCCGAGATCATCGTCGAGCTGTACGTGTGCTGAACATGGAGGTGTCGTCCTTTCGGCACTAGATCATGGGACTGATCGTGGGACGGTTCGCGGGGCAGATCGAGGGACCTGAGGACGTTCCACTACATCAACCGTGTTCACTAACGCTTCTGCTGTACGGTCTAGAAGGGTGCGTAGATCAAACATCCCCTCTCGTAGATGGACATCACCATGATAGGTCTTCGCGCACGTAGGAAATTTTTTGTTCCCATGCGACGTTCCCCAACATGATCCAAGGGGAAGGAGAGGGGAAATGATAGCAGGCTCACGGTGGAGGTGAAGCTAGGCTCAGACTGCTCGGGGAGGGGCTATTGCCGGCGTTTCATCGTCGATTTGCCGGCGACTGAAGGTTGAAGACGATGGCGTTGGGGACGTTGCAGAGCTCGGGGAGACTTTGACCGTTGCAGAGAGAACCAGCTCGACGAGGCGAAGCTACTGGACTACTTGGAAGGGAGGTCCTGTGGCTAGAGGCGCGGCGGCTCGAGCTCGGGCTCTTGGCAATGGCGGCAGAAGGAGGGAGGAGAGATCCCGAGAGGAGGGGGAAACTAGGGCTGGGGAACGGATAGGGACGGGCTCGGGGTGGATATCCCCGGTGTCGCGCTGTCATGGGGGGCTCTGGAGGTCGCCACGGCGAAGCAGGAGGTGGAGGGGGCCGCCGTGGTCGATCTCCCCTCTGCCAGAAGGCAAAGGAAGAAGACGACCCTGCCCCTAGTGGGCTGGGCCTCCTCAGGCGACAGGTAAGATTTCCTCTTTTCTTTCTCTTTTGTTTTTTTCTAATTTGTTTCTGTTTTGCTATTTCATTGACTTACTATTTATTTCAGCTCCCAAATAGTTTGTAAAAACTATGTTGAACACCCCAGAATATTTGTTGGAATATTTCCAACCATTCCTAAAGTTTTCAACATTTTTGAAAGCTTAAAGTTTCTGATTTCAAATTTAAAACTTGAAACCAGTAGCTTTTGCATTTATTTAAAATGTCAAGAGTATAAAATAAATGGTTTCCTTTATTGCTTATTTGTTTTCAAGAATTATCATAAAGATTGAACTTTTCTTGAGGCCATTTTGGGTTCATTGATTTTAACTAGTTTTGGAATTTCCTTTAATTTGAAAAGTGGCTAGGGTTTTAGAGTTTTCCTTCACCACTTGCTTTGTTCTTGTTGAAAATTTCCTAGATGCAATGCAAAGAAAACATGAGCACAAAGCTAACTTGATTAAGGTGTCAGGGATGTGACAACTCACCCCCACTCAAAAGAATCTCGTCCCGAGATTTAGAAGTCGTCGAGAATAACGCAGGATACTCAAGTCGGAGACGATCCTCTCTTTCCCAAGTTGCCTCCTTTTCAGAATGATTTGACCATTGAACTTTAAGAAACTTAAGGTTTCGACGTCGAGTGGTACGCTCAGCTTGATCAACAATACGCACGGGGTATTCTCGGTATGAAAGGTTATCTTGGAGATCAAGCGTTTCGTGGTCCACTTCACGGATAGGATCCGAAAAGCAACGCCTGAGTTGCGAGACGTGGAAGACATCATGAACCTTGGAAAGATGCTTAGGAAGTTCCAACTGGTAGGCAACTTCTCGTTTGGCAAGAATGCGAAAAGGAAATAGCAAAGAGGAGACCTTTAATCCCGGTTGGTGCCAATAACCGAGCCGAAATCAATGATGGCGTCCCCCACCTCCCACCTCCCACCGCGGCGACCCAATGGTGATCTGGAACCCTAGCCGGCGTATCCTCCATCCTCGCCACTCCTCTGCTCAGGTGAACCTTCCCGGCCCTCCTCACGTGGTCGTGCATGGCTTGCATGGGTGGTTCTATGTTGGATCTGGATTTTTCGCACGGTTTGGCTTTCTCTGATAAGGTTTATCGCCACTCGGGTATTACGGTGCACCCTATGAAGCACCACCGCCCTTTCATCATGGTGATTTCCTTTGGTCGTCATGTGTTCCGTCTTTCGACTGACACAGTCGCGGCAGCTCTGGAATCGGTGATTGGAGGATCGGCTATTGAGTTTCGTGTCTCTCAAGTCACAGATTCGGTTTTCTCATTCAAAGTCTCCTGCATGCAAGTTGGTTTCCATATTCTGGATTTACGTTCTTTCAAGTGTTCAAGTTTTAAGTGCTTCTTCCATCTATGGGGACATGGAGGTCCTAATTGGCGGCGGGAATTTGCTCTGTGGAAGAAGCAATGTGATGCTGAATGGATTATTGTGAGTCCTTCTAAGAGGAGAGCCTCTTTAGGTCTGATGGCCATGCATTCCAGACCCCTCAAGTCTTCACATAAATCTGGATCTTCTGTTCGTAAGAAGCTGACTTTTGCATCCCTTCAGCAATATGAGGTTTGCAAGGGCTACATATATCCTATTTCCCATGATGAGCTAGTCACGCTTGAACAGGCTGGTTATTCGGTGCCTTCCCCTGAACGTGTCATCATCTCAGCACCACCGCCGGCGGAACTCCGGTGGACCACAGCCACGCCGCATATTACGTTTGGGACAATTTCTTGCCATGTTTCCTCTCCCGGATCTCCCAGCGATGATTTTCAAACTGCCAAATTAATTGGAACTTCTCCCGTGCAACAAGGAGCTACATTAGATCCCGCCGAGATTCATGGTATTTTGAATGATGAGAATCAATTTTCGGTGGCAAGTTTGGATTCTGGGCCAATTTCCACTCTCATTAATGAGCCTGCTGAGGTTACCACTTTCTCTGGGCCCGAGCCTAATCGCTCGATGGATATTCCTTCCTCTCAGGAGGCCAATCTGGCCTTTGACGAACTCATTAATAGCATGGTTGAGGATATCTTTTCTTGCTCAATTTGCAATGCTCGGGGCCATCTAGCTGCGAACTGCACGGCTTCGCCTGGATGCGCTGACAATACGGTGGGCCAAGCACGATCTAGAGGAGCCTCTTTTATGCGTAATAATTGTCTTACTTGGAACTGTAAGAGACCCACCACCTCCCCTGTCGCTGATATCTCGGGAAATGCTGATACTCTCGGCAAAACAGCAACCGCTGCCACACAGTTCCGTCCTGTCTCATCGTCGTCGCCTCCTCGAACTCCCTCTGAGACGCCACCGGTCACTCCGCCACCGCCTCCCACAATGGCGAACTTTGAGCTTGATCCTGAGTTCTTCCTCCCGCCTGGCCACAATATCATAGATGGAGGACCCGACCGGCTGCCTCGGACCTACACCACGCCTGCGGTCCCCATCACCAGACGTCATGAGCGCTTTGTCATCGCTGACGTCCACCCAGCACCACCGGCTAACGATGTGATTCAGGTACGGCAAGAAGTTGCTGCTCTTCTTCTTCACCAAGGGTTGCATGTTCGGTCTGCCCAACCTTGAATTGAGGGTGTTGGATTGTTTGAGCTCCGAGATGCGGCAGAAAGCTATGTTGCGGTCCACATGGTTCCGCAGCAAGTTGCTCATAACTCTGTCGTGTGCTTCCTGCGTCACGATCTGGGTCTTGGTTTCCGTGGCCAAGAGGGTTTTCATCAGGGCTGTCTCATGCTTTTGGGGGTCCCGCTAGACTTCCGTAATACTGAAGATCTCCGGGCCGCTGTCAATACCTTTGGGGAGTTCACCATTGGGTCACTGATAATCCATATTTGGTTCGGTCTATTGTTTTTGCTGCATTTCCAGATGATCGCCTGGTCCCTCGCAGTATCAACTTTTCTGAATATGCTGCTTGGGGTGGCGCCACGGTTTCCTGGTATGCTCTAGTGTACATCCTCGGTGCGGCGGCTGCTGAGATTCTTCCTAATGATGAGGATCCCATGCCCCTCATCCGCTCCGTGGACATCTTGTTCATGATAATCTGCAATTTGCTCTGCCCTCATATCCTGCGTTGGGCTGGAATGCGGTACCGCTGGCGCCTGGAGACCCTGGGCCTGCTGCTGGTGCTGCTGATGACGGAGGCTGGGGTCAGCCGCTTGCTGCTGATGATGACGGAGGCTGGGGTCAGCCGCCTGCTGCCGCTGATGGAGGAGGTTGGGAACCTGAAGCGGCCCCGGAAGCACCTGCTGCTGATCCTATTCAGGATCAGGAGTCTATGGTGATTGATCAGCCGAGTCCTTCTTCCTCGGATTCGGTTCACGAGCTGGTGGACCTTGACCCTCTGCCGCAGGGTGACATGGAGGTGGAACCTGCTGCTCAAGAACCACCGCTGGCTAATCCTGATGCCCCTGATGCTGACATGCCAATGGCTGCCCCGGACAATGATGCTGAGCCAGAGGAAGATGTGCCTGTGATGGAAGAGGTGCATGATGACAATCCTCTGGCAATTGTTCTCTACAACCCCCCCCCCCCATTCAGACTGACAACACCTTTGTTGGGGCTGCTAGGGTTGTGTATGGGCCTCCTCTGCCGCCTGTAATGTCCTGGGCACGCACCTTTGATGCTCTTATGGGGGCTGCTACTGCTATGCACGTACCTCGTCAACTGCAGATGCCAATTCTGGAGCCCATTATGATCCCCAAGCGATCCTGGGCAGTGTCTTTCAACACTGACGCTCCAGAAACTTCTCTATCGGAGCCTGCTAGTACCTCTCTCCCACTGCAGGAGGTAATCCCTCTTAGTCCTTCTTCATCATCAGAAGACTTATCTTTTCGTTCTCCTACTCCATCCAAGAAGGGGACCTGCAAGAAGGCCACTCCAGTTGTTGACTCCTCGGTCAGTCGGTGTACTCTCGGCTCCATCAAGCGAGACGGCTTCAAGCCAATTCTGCAAGAGCTGCCTGCGCATGTCCCCAAGAAGAGGAAGCCCAAGGCCAAGCCAATGTCCTCTACATCGCAGGAGACTGAGGATGTTCAAGTACCTCCTGCCACTCCTATCCCAGTGATTCAGGAGGTGGGACAGTCACTCGGCATAGCCCCTGAGAAGCTCACGGTGGATCGACTTATGGAAGATCCTGCTGATTCTCCACCATCGTCTTCTGATGTTTAATCCATCTATGTTTATCTGTTACTGTACTCGCTCTATGTACTGTCAAACTTCTGCTTGCGCTGTCTTTTGGTTTTCGGAACCTTGGTTGCACTGGCTATTACATAGCCTTGCTTTAGCTATATATATGATCTGCAATGGATAGTCATTCTACGAGAAGTTGGCGTGTGCTGTGTTGGAATGTGCGTGGCCTAAATTCGGATCATAGGCAGCGGGCGGTCCGTAACAAGATTGATGAGAGCCTAGCTATTGTGGCTGTTTGCAGGAAACAAAAATGCAGTCCATAGAGTTTCGTGCAGTTAAAGGTTTCTGCCCCAAACGCTTTGATCAGTTTGCTTACTCTCCTTCCAGGGGTGCATCAGGAGGGCTTATCACCCTTTGGAACTCTTCCATTCTTACTGGTCAATTAGTGGAATGCACACCCTATGGATTGATCATCTCCTTTACCTCAAATCACACGGGTGAATCATGGACTTTAGTTAATGTCTATGGGCCATGTCAAGGAGAGGCC